>NC_141993.1:25363566-25717505 GCF_049901715.1 Pseudonaja textilis
TTTAATGGAAGCTCATCTCAAATTCTGACATGGTGCAATTATTTTA
Source organism: Pseudonaja textilis (assembly GCF_049901715.1). Lineage (NCBI taxonomy): Eukaryota > Metazoa > Chordata > Lepidosauria > Squamata > Elapidae > Pseudonaja > Pseudonaja textilis. The sequence goes on from NC_141993.1 coordinate 25,363,613, forward strand.
AATAAATTATGGAAATCTATAGAGTATTAAAATATTCAGTTCTCCAAGAGAAAGTTGATGCTTGCCATTATTTACATGGAATGTACTATGAAGGCTTTACGGGAAGAAAAATATTCTGATTATTTTTGAGTTGCTAAAACAAAGTAGATCGAATATGCAGGGGGATCCACTGATTTTGTATGTGTGATAAGCAGATTGTAATAATATAAAAGAAAAATTTGCAAAATGTCTAATGTTCTTTTAAAAAATTACCAAAAGTTACTTGCTTCAAAAATATTTTTCCTTCCTTCCTTCTTTCCTTCCTTCCTTTCCTTCCTTCCTTCCTTCCTTCTTTTTTTTCTCGTTCTCTCTTACTCTCTCTGTCTTTCTCACTTTCTTTCTCTTTTTCTTTCTTTCACATTTTTATTTTCTGAATTGTTGGTTTGAAATTTGAGTTTCCTTAGAATTGATCTTGCTAATTTTTTTTAAGGTCTAACTTTATAGAAATAACTTATATTTTTATTAAAATATTTATATGAATTGAAAGTAAATGCTCTGTTAGAATCTTCCTAAGCTCCAAAGCATGCTAGTTATAAATACTGGAATTATGACCCATAATATCATGAAAACACCAGATTGGAGAAGGCTGATTAATAATCTGGTTCTCAGTGACGTTTTCTAGCTTGGGGGAGGGGGGTGCAGAGAACCCATTTTCAAAGTAATTCTGAGTAACACCCCGCCCCCTCAGCTCAGGAAACAGGAAGTACAAATTTCAGATTTCTGTTTTTATTGCTGTTGGTTGCAATTTATTTAGCCACTGAACCAAAAATCCAATACGTTCTTACTCTACAAAGCACAAAACTGAGCAAATTATTAGCCTTTTAAAATAATTATGGTTTCATGATAACCTACTTAGCATAAGTGATAAAATATTAGCATTTGTTTTGCAAATTTTTACTATGTGTTATCTTAAAACTGATGCAATGTTGGGTACTAATTTTTTCCCAAAGTAATTTAATGGAAAACCTTTAAGAACACAGCTTTTAATATTTCCTTCTAAAAGTATCTAAAAAGTATACTTTGCTAGATTTGAGAACCATAAAATATCAATAGGCCTTTTTAGTTTTTAACAATCATCCATTTAAAAATGAAGAAATGATGCTATGCTTTAAAAAAAATAATCCAGATAACTTCTGGAAAATAAAATTGGAAAAAGGATATGCATAACTTCGTGGGGTTAAAAACATACCTAAGACTGTCTTTATAAGTTCCAAAAAAATGACAAAAAGTATGACACATGTAATAATTATCTTTGTACTTCTTTGATTATCACTATAAAAACTTCCAATATTTACATCTTAATGCACAATATTCCATTGCTATCTCTTTTTTTTTAAAGTTGGAAATATTTTACAGAGGGGTTTTTTTTGGTCAAGATTAGTAATACCTTAAGAAACCTTTTTGTGGTTCTAAAGGTTAGATTTTGAATATTCAAATTGAGGTGAAAAAGGGTCATTATTAATGACTTGGTGTCTCCTACTTGTTAAAATATATGTATTTTTATAAAAGAAATGCACTTGTAAATATTCAATCAACCTATGTTTTGTTTTGGGGAAAAATGTTGCTGCTTAGGCAATTACCTAGAAATGGTATTGCTTTGTTATTAATGACAAATTCATTCTGTTTCTGTCTAAATAGTTACAGCTGAGCTAGATGCATTTTATATATGGACTTAACCCAAATATGTCTTGAGCATGCCACAAGAGTTTCTCATTAAATTCACCTGAAGGCAGAATATATATTGGTGCCGTGTGTTCATCTTCTATATTAGCTTGGTGGTGTCTTATAATTTCTATTTTTGTCATTGTGACATAACAAGTTCATTACGAGAGCTGCAATCCAGAATAATCGCAGCAAAGGATATTTTCAGTTGTGCAGACTCTAAAAGGGCTGTCAGATTTTGAAATGAAAAACACTAGAAGTGAAGGTCCAGAAGAAGGACTTAGAACAGGCATGGCAAAAAGAGAAAATTAAGGAGATTGATCACCAAAATGTTATCACCAGTGCCCCGAATTCTATCACAAGCCCTCTATTGTGGGGTACTTTTACAACTGAACACTAAGCAAATATAGGTGGCCTTTTCTAGAGCCCAATTCCATGCCTTCAGCTCTACTGGAGAGAAGATTGCATGGGACCCCTTATTCCCAGACACTTTGCAAAAATTTTAATTAGTTGTGCTGTTTATTGCCCTCTTTCCCCCCTTCCCTCGTAACTAATTGCTGTATTAAACTATTTCTCTTTTTACTGTACTCTTTTATTGTAAAAGCTGGTCAGATATTGCAATAAAGATATTTGATATGACATGATAGAGCAGAATTTTTAAAAAAGATACTCAGCATGGTCGATCCATTGCCCATACATTCATTCATAAGTCTGCTATTATGGTTGATTGCATAGTCAGCCAGATATTCAGACTGAATTTGGCATTTTTGTCTACCTGTCAAGTTCTTGCCAATTATATTATATTCATTATATACTGATTGTAAACCTTCTGTTCTTCAGACTGCACTGATTGCTAATATCAAGAATATCTATAGCATAAGCTATAGAAACCCCACCCCTTATATCTTATATGGGGCAACATGCTTCTAGCTCATTGGATAAAATTTATAAAAATTAAATCAGGCAAATTGTAAACATAATTTGCTATTTAGCATCAGAGTGCTACTTTTTGAAAGAATATATGCATTGACACCTAACCTGCAACCTATGACAAACGTTTTTCTGGCCCTTTTATTTTCTGTATATTTTGTGCTGTAAAAATTATTTAAATCATGTGAAAAAATACTCATTTGTAATGGCTTTAAAGGAATATATATGTTGGGAACAGGTATACTAAGAGATCTTCATATGAACCGTAGAAACTCAAAAAGACTTCAGTATCAGAATTGTAATTTTTCATGCAACACTGATTATAATTCAGTTCGATTTCATTTAATCTTTGCCCATTCTTATTTTTTCTGAAGTTGAATATCTAGGTCTAAATGCAAAAGACCACATGGGCTTTTCAGAACTTCCTACTACAGAGCCCTGGAGGCTATGTTCCGACTGAGGGTTAGAAACATTGCAAACAAGAGAATACAAATGCAAGGACTACCACCAAGCCAAGGAGTTATGTGTGATTGTTTGATGAGTCTCCTAGTCTATTTTATGTGATGCATTGAATAACTTAGTAAGTAATTTTTTGGTACAGATATGGAATTCTGTTATTTTAGAAATGCAGATGTTGAGGCTTAAATCTAAAAACAGAAAGGAGAAACAGAAGATGTTGAAGAATTGGGAAATGAGCCATTAGACAAAACACACTTTGATTTAGCGATGCAAAGAGATGTATTTGTAAACGTGAACATATGAGACAACCAATTAAGCTAACAGAAGTGGATATAGTTCATAACCACTGAACTTAGTGAAGAGTTCATGAAAAAGGGAAGCTACTGTTAATTAAGCTCAACATCTGGTGATTTTATGGACATTTCCAGGAAGCTTTTAAGCCTAAAATATAGAATACTGCAATTCACTGTAGCAGTGTACAGTAAGTACATGCTTATATGAAGAACATTCAAACATGTATTGGCTCTGATTCACAGATTATTGTTATCTGATTTATGTCCTTCATTCAGGAGCCCAAAATAGAGCACAGGGTACCTTCCTGTTTTTTCCAACAATAACCCTGCGAGATATGATGGGTTGGGAGAGTGTGAGTGACATAAAATCTACCCAAGGATCTTCTGTGATCGAGGCTGGAGTAGAAGTTTGCTCTTTCAGTCTTAACACCACACTGGCTCTCCAGCATTTTCTTAATGAGCATTAACGGTTTTCCAAATCATGTCACAAAGTCAGTGGAATCAGTTTTCTTTCCTGCATTTTCATAAACATTCTTGATTTGCCCGGTTGATTGGTCTTGGCTGTAACATCTACCAAATAATGTATCATGAAGAAACCAAGCCCTTTTAGGCAAAATGCTCCATCTACTGGCCAATTTATTGAGGTTTCACTCATTTTTTGGTTCTGTCTTGATGTAATCTCTACAGAAGGAAAGTTTGTTCTTTAATATTTTTGAGGGTGGACCTTGAAGAAATCACTGCAGGGCTTTTGCAGCCCATGGTGTTGTTCTGTTTCCTGTGGGGATAGCTTCTGACAACATCTGTCTTTTGATTCTCAAGCTCAGCTTCACTGTTTTAGTTTATTCTGAAAGCAGGGCTTGTACAGTACCTGAAATTTACATGCACGTATAGATATGCACAAGATTCAGGATTTGGAATTTCCCATTTTATGATGTATCCATTTGCACACAAGTTTTCACCTTGTCCGTCCATTTTGCTTAGGATGTAGGCCTACCCTCCTGTCAGCATGAAGGGACTACTGGAGGAGGATTTTGAGTGCATATTTACCCACAATAGGGGCACACCTGCCATGTGGAAAAGCTTTTGATTGAAGATTTACATTCCAGCATGTTCACAGCCATATCACCTCAAGTTTACTGCATGTCATTAACTATCCTATCTAGGGAAATTCACCAACATTTTTACAACCAGCCATTCCAGGAGGAATGAGGGAAGAATGCTGCCAAGTTATAACAGTTTGAAAGGTAAGGGTAGATCTGAAGAATTCCACATTCATTTAAATATGGTTTGAGTGCCAAAGATTGGAAATCTATGTTCTGGAAAACTTCTTGGTATGAACCCTGTGCATTTATTAATAAAGCTATGCATATATGTGTGTGTGTCTACAAGTCTAATTTGTACAATAATTCTGTGTTCCACAACAGGTTCATATTTCCTTTTATTTGTCCTAACATTAATTCAAGAAAAAATAAATGTATTGCCACCTTGCTTAGATAAGCCACCCAATTGTTAAGTCTGGAAAATATAGAGGGCCCTTCTTTTCCATGTGAAACAGGGCTTGCCTGTTTCTACTTAGCTTCCAGTTAGTGATAATTCAGCATTGGACAAAACATATGAGAATCATAAGTAGTTCTCCCACATATCTATATATTTCTAAAACTCTTGTTCATTTGGTGCTTTGTAAGCTTCAATTAGGCAAACTACTGTATCATAGGGCAAAACCCTATCAACAGAGATAGTTCAAATGGACTAACTTACAAAATACAAGGATCGGGGTGGGATTCTACAGGTTCTCACCTATTCACTAGAACTGGTTGTGAACTTTCTAAGCATTTCGGAGAACCGGTTGTTGGAAGAAATCTCCTTTTGTCTTTTTCCACGCTTCTTACATTCTTGGCAGTATGCCTAGACTTACTGTCTCAGAAGGAGGTTTTTTCCCTTTGCTGGTACTTTCTTAAAGGGGAAGGGTTGTTTTAAGCTTTTTACACTGCTGTTGGGAGGAAATACTCCCGTTGGAGTTAGCACTTTGAAGAAATAATTGAATAATGAAGCAGAGCTGCCAGAAAGAAGCTTTTAATGACAAGAAACCAAGATGAGTGACATTCAGCAAGGCTTCTTGGCTAGCTAGAAAATTGACATTCAAACGTGAGTTTACATACCCTTTTTGAGTTTTGGTCTAAACTGGTGACCATTCAAAGTTACAATGGCACTGAAAAAAGTGACATGACCATTTTTCACACTTACGACCGTTGCAGAATCCCCACTGTCATGAGAGACCAGGCGAGAAGCGCCCCTTGATGTGAGTAACGAGTTGGCCACACCCACCCAGTTACATGACTAGCAAGCCATGCCCACCAACTAAGCCACACCCACAGAATCAGTTGTTAAAAAAATTGAATCCCACCCCTGACCAGGATCCATTACTCCCAGGGAAATGAGATTTGGACAATTTTTTTGCTGGTTCAGCACTGCTATGCTGCTACTGAGGAGGAGAAAGGAAGGAAGGATTCTAACATTCACTACCAGCTTCTCATGAGGATACTCAATAGGGAAGCTAAAAGGACCTCAGAAGTTACTCCTGCTTCCACTGATATTTTTTGCCTGTGGTCATTCTGCTTCTCTGTTTAGGTAAGGAAATATCTCTTAAAATAATGATGCAATGGGTCACTGGGTATGTAGTTTCTTTTAAAGCTTACTGGTCATTCTTCCCCCCACAGCTCTAACTTTACACATTGTTATTACATGTTTTAATTGAGAGAATAAGAGCCCTCTTGTATAAATCTGAAAAGCTGAGGACAAACATTTTTGTATATTAGGCTATTTCCTCTGTTATTTTAATGGGACTGGTACCAACCTTTTTATGAATTATGAGTGCAGAAGGATCCTTTCCAAATGACATCACTGAAAGCTTGCCATTACAATGAGGCATTCATAACACAGCATGCCAGCACATGTATAAGTCAAAGTGAAATTATGAAATCATATTTTTTTTCCATAAAAAGGAACATTCCGTGCCAGAACAGAAAGTATACAGCTACTGCTCAGACCAATATTACCATTTATTCATAACAGAAAAGAGAAAATAAATAAAAGACTGCATAAAAAGTTTGTGCTTTTTAAAAAGAGAATATTTGGGGAAATAGTAAAAACAATTACATCTTTTGGGAGCTTTCTCATCAACTGCTATCATCTCTTAACTGAATATGCAAGAAATAAATCTTGGATCTTCAATTTGGAATACAAGGTTTACAGTCCTATCAATTGCTCTGGGACCTATAGTCAGATACCCTGATATTTTTGGACTATAACTCCCGTTGTCCGATACTTGCTGAGGCCCCTGCTGTCTAGGGGATTCTGAGAGCTGAAGCCCACAAGTTTTAAAGTTGCCAAGGTTGGACCTCTATTCTCCAAATTCCAACAGGAATTAACAAATCGATGCTTAGCTTCTGTGTTCTCAGGTTGCCAGGTCTTCCAGCAAGTAGAGGTAGTGTTGCTTGTTGCTTCTTCTAAATTAACCAGTATATGAAGAAATGCGGCTTTTTATTAAATAGGATGGTTTCCAGGAAAGCGCATGGAATTATTTCCTTCAGAAAAGTCCCACTCATTCCATGGCAGGAGCTGTATGTCATACTAATCCATAAAGCAATTCATTTGGATTCGGCTTGGGATGTGAGAACCAAATTATTGTAATTTATTTTTCAAGCCATGGTTAAAATAATTCCTGGTTTAGCTAAATCATGAATTCTACCATTGTGGTTTCTGAACCATGGTTATGTCTTATGATTACTTACGAACTATGACTAGCTAAGGAAGCCATGATTAAAACACAGCTTCTTGGAAACCATAAACCTGGCTAATATTTCTTTTGAGAACATTGAAAAGGCAAATAAAAATAACTATGAACCAATGCCTGAACTGAAGTTCTAAATTTTAAAAAGCAGAAGCCCATCGTACCTCAGCTGCTTTAAGGAAGCATTGTTGAGGTATTTCACACATAAATTCCAAAGAGCAGCAGTATATTATAGAATAGCAGATTTATAGAGGAAAAAAATTGCTGAAGTTCCACTTGTCAGTCTCCACACTTCAGTCCAACACCCATAATCACAGAATAGTGGAGAACATATGGAGAGGCATATGCACATTACGGGAGCTGTAAATCTGAAGGCCTCTGTTCTGCTGCTGATACATGAAGTAATGTCCATCATTGCTCCCTGTGGGGGGATGGGTGTCAGAACCGTTTGGCAGAGATAGGAAAACAATGCAAAATTGTTTGCAGTTATCTACTAAATGATGCAAGTGATTAATTATTGAAAAGCCATTTGAAATCTGTATTGATAATCAACACACATTACTATGGTCCTTTTTTATTCTACATTATACTATATATATAATGTTTCTGATTTGATTGCAAAATTTGCTTCGGAGCAGATGGGGCACAAAATCTAGCACTCAGCTGCAATTCTTTAGAACAGCCACTTACAGAATTGCACATAGATACTTCATGTGTGTCCGTGTATCTCAAAACACCTGGGATCAAATCTGAACATTTCACAGTCCCTTTAAGCAAATTTTGTCAGCAAAAAGTCAAAAGGGCTCTGATCCACACCTGAGCCCTAATATTCTGTTAATCCTAAAGAGTGCAACTCCATAATTGTCCTAGTTTCATCCCCCTGATACATGACATTTGCCCGCATTTAATAAACTGGTCTGTTACAAGATGTGATTATAAGAAATAAAGCATTGATTTTGTTGCTGCTATCAGTTCCCCCAGTTTTAGCCACTTTGAGAGGATAAATTTGCTGTATAATTTGAAATAACAGTGAAATGAAATGACTGGTTGTTATTTAAATGCTTTTTTGTGATTTTGGGGGGCAGGTGGGCTAGGTTTGATATAACAAGATAAAACATCCAAACGCATCATGAAAATGCTTTAAAACGTCTGTGTTATGACATTAAATTATTAAAACAGAAACAACATTTGTAATGCAAATAACCTATTTGGAATTAATGAATCTGCATGATATTGGGATCAGTCAAACAGATATCCTAGAGTAGATTTCCACAAACCCAGGTCCTGCTGTTGTTTGAAACCAATTCCCATAAGTTCCAGCCAGCAATCCCATAAGATATGGAGTTATTATTTTATATACCCCCCACACACACACACACTTTTCTCCAAAAGCTCAAAGCAGCTTGTGCAAAGGTATCTTTTCACCTCTATCCCAACAACAACTCTGTAAAGTACAGGGACCCAGAGTGACTGGCCAAAATCAGCCATTGATCATTCATTTGAACCATTCCACATCAGTGCATTTTCTTATTTAAAATTCTTAAACTTCTTATTTAAAATTTAATACACTACACTGGAAAAGTTCCACCTTGGGAAAGGCTATCCTAAAGAATAATTTTTAAAAAACATTATTTTTTTGTCTTCCATTTTAACTCCAGATATCAATCAGAAAGCTACTGTGATGACTTTGTTGTGATGAAGCTTCTTCAACTTCATATCCCCCAAATGCCACCATCTAAGATAATGATTTTCTAATATTTCTTTATTAAATTTATATGCCACCCATCCCACTATCAAAGTGAATTCTGGTGGGTTATAAGACCATGAAAGCAAGAATATAAAACAAAAACATAAGACTTAACAGGGATAAAACTAGGAACCCAAGTAGTACAGAAATGGCACCTTCTATCTTAGTCTGCCAGCCACCTCCAATGTAGAACATCAGGGCTCCAAGCCAATCAGAAGACCCAGGTTTGAGAAGACCAAGAGGTTGGAGCAGGTCTCACCTCCAACAGCATTTCAAAAGATGGATGAACGGTACGATTTGTTTTTCTATCCAAAATCCTGGAGACCAGTAACAATGGACATCTGCCTGGTTTAAATATAATGGTCATTTGCACACAGATTTCTATTCTAGGTTTGAGGTTATGGATGTCTACATGTTGCTTTGTTATAATCTCCAGCATTCCAGGAAGGAAGGGATGAGGGAAGGAGGGAGTTTTAACAAGGTGAGAGGATGATTACTATTAAATAATACCTGTGTAGGATGAAAAGCTATACATCCTCTCTATGAAACCTTGAGAAATCTTAAAGACAAGACACAAATATTGGACTCAAATCTCAGAAAACGTATGATTACGTAAAATATTATGTAATGAAAAATTCATTCAAAATCTACTGAGAAACAGCCTTAACAGTTGACATAGTTAATCTCACCTATTCAAATCTGGAGTGTTTTAATATCAACCCTTGTAAAATGAATGGTCAAGGACAAACCTATTATTCAAATTACAAAGGCTTTATTGAAAGGATATTCTTCTACCGGTATAATGAATATATTTTATTTTTTTTTAAAAAAACTATTGTGTGGCTGAAATGTTGAATGCAAAACCTAATAAACAGCATTCGTTTGATAAAAATGTAATGCTTGTCTAACTCAATATTACTTTTCTTTATACTGATGTACACTAGCTATTGAAAAGATCTAGATTCTGAATTAGCTACAGTTTTGGTGTGGACGGCCTCCTGCTAGTGAAAATGGAGTCCAGGTGGGGACAGGCAGGCCCCCCAAACCCCGTTTTCAGCCTGGATGGCCTTCTGCAGCCCTCTGCCAGCACACACGGACCCCCCCCCCCAGCTCCTTTTAACTAGCAGAGTCACTGCAGGCCAGTTCTCAGCACCCCACCACGGGCCTTGAGTTTCACACCCCTACTTTAGCTGGTAGGTTCCTTATTCAAATTCTTTGTTATGGGAGAAACTTCTCAAGGAAAGGATTGCCAAGGATTCAGGTTTGAGTAATTCTCCAAAGATTTTCATGATTAATTGCAAATGGAAAGCTGATCCTGTTCCCCTATTGTGCTAATGCAGTTCTTGATCCACATTACTTCATACAGAAGTTATTCAGACTATGTAACTGATATTAGGCTTATTAGGATAAAACAGACTTATCCAGCTCTGGTTTTCCAGTTTCCAACCAGATTGGGAGCCTCACATCTCCCCTCTTTTTTTAAACTGCTTTGTGAAGCTGGAAGATTTACACCTAAGAATAATAGCATTAAATGGATATAGCTCATTGTTTACCAGAAATGTTTCATGTCGTGGAACAGTGGCTCCACAGTGACAGTGAGGGATTTTTGCATCGCTCTGATGCACAATCTGTCTGCATCTGGCTAAATTTATTCTTCAGCCTTCTTCAACATTCAATTGCTGATTAGTTCTTCATTCCTCTTCCCTATGTGGAAATGGCTGAAGGGTTATTGTTGTTTTTTAAACCTGAAGTTAGAAACCAAATCAAGGAAGCATGGGATTACACTGGTCTACTAGGAGAAAGCCTCAGAAATGAAAGAAACTTAATTTTACCAGAATTGGGTCAGTAATAAAATTAAGTTCTGAGGATTAATTGGCTTCCGTTTCCAAGAGGCAGCTTCAGATCAAAATTGCATCCAAATAATTCGAAATTACAATGATATTCCATAACTTTTCTGCAAAATGTGATATCGCAATGTGAATGGTGCCACACCAACCACTATACATTTTTCTTTTTATTGATACCAATAACTTTCCATTTGTTTATTGGTTTTTCATGTAACATTTTCATGCTTTTTGCATGCAAAACTGACAAGCTCTAGCATCAGATTATACAACAAGGTTCCATCTTTATTCGATATCTAAACTGCGCTTTTTGGCTTTTCTCTTGTGACCTGCAGTAGGATCATCCCTAGTTTTGTAGTTTTTATACAGTTTTATCTTTTTAATAATTGTAAGCTGCCCAGAGTTACCTTGTGGTAAGATGGGCGGCCAATAAATTTAATTAATAAATAATAACAAAATATCACACTCTGCTACCATGAATTATATGCAATGTTTTCCTGAATCTGAGCATTTAAACATACAGGTGAAATTCAAAAAATTAGAATGTCGTGCAAAAGTTCATTTATTTCAGTAATGCAACTTAAAAGGTGAAACTAATATATGAGATACACTCATTACAATGCAAAGCAAGATAGTCCAAGCCATGATTTGTTATAATTGAGATGATTATGGCTTATAGCTCATGAAAACCCCAAATCCACAATCTCAGAAAATTAGAATATTACATCAATAAAACAAGGATTGTCCATAGAACAATATCGGACCTCTGAAAAGTATAAGCATGCAGATGTACTCAGTACTTGGCTTGGGCCCCTTTTGCAGCAATTACTGCCTCAATGCGGTGTGGCATGGAAGCTATCAGCCTGTGGCACTGCTGAGGTGTTATGGAAGACCAGGATGCTTCTATAGCGGCCTTCAGCTCTTCTGCATTGTTCGGTCTCATGTCTCTCACCTTTCTCTTGGCAATGCCCTATAGATTCTCTATGGGGTTCAGGTCAGGCGAGTTTGCTGGCCAATCAAGCACAGTAATCCCACAGTCATTGAACCAGGTTTTGGTGCTTTTGGCAGTGTGGGCAGGTGCCAAGTCCTGTGGAAAATGAAGTCAGCATTCCCATAAAGCTCGTCTGCGGAAGGAAGCATGAAGTGCTCCAAAATCTCCTGGTAGACGGCTGCGTTGACCCTGGACTTAATGAAGCACAGTGGACCAACACCAGCAGATGACATGGCTCCCCAAATCAACACAGACTGTGGAAACTTCACACTGGACTTCAAGCATCTTGCAATGTGTGCCTCTCCATTCTTCCTTCAGACTCTGGGTCCTTGGTTTCCAAATGAGATGCAAAAGTTGCTCTCATCAGAAAAGAGGACCTTGGACCACTGAGCAACAGACCAGTTCTGTTTTTCTTTGGCCCAGGTAAGATGCTTCTGATGTTGTTTGTTGTTCAGGAGCAGCTTGACAAGAGGAATACAACATTTGAAGTCCATGTCCAGGATCCATCTGTGTGTGGTGGCTCTTGATGCCTGACTGACTCCAGCCTCAGTCCACTCCTTGTGAAAGTCCCCAACACTTTTGAATGGCCTTTTCCTGACAATCCTCTCCAGGCTGCGGTCATCCCTGCTGCTTGTGCACCTTTTTCTTCCACACTTTTCCCTTCCACATAACTTTCTATTAATGTGCTTTGATACAGCACTTTGGAAGCATCCAATTTCTTTTGCAATTACTGTTTGAGGCTTTCCCTCCTTATGGAGGGTATCAATGATGGTTTTCTGCACAACTGTCAGGTCAGCAGTCTTTCCCATGATTGTGATTCCTACTGAACCAGACTGAGAGACCATTTAAAGGCTCAGGAACCCTTTGCAGGTGTTATGGCTTAATTAGCTGATTAAAGTGGGACACTTTGAGCTTAGAATATTGAATCTTTTCACAATATTCTAATTTTCTGAGATTGTGGATTTGGGGTTTTCATGAGCTGTAAGCCATAATCATCTCAATTATGACACATCATGGCTTGAACTATCTTGCTTTGCATGTAATGAGTCTATCCCATATATTAGTTTCACATTTTAAGTTGCATTACTAAAATAAATGAACTTTTGCACGATATTCTAATTTTTCGAGTTTCACCTGTACATACTATCACTTTATACACCTACCACAGCGGTGTCAAACTGGTGGCCCATGGGCCAGATGCATCACACACCAGCCATGTCCACTCCAGCTCTGCAAAGCTCACCCCTTCTTAGAAAGGGGGTGAGGTCAATAGTAGACAGTCTAAGGTTAAAGTTTTTGGGGTTTGGGGAAGAAACTACAGAGTCAGGTAGAGTATTCCAGACATTGAGGTAGATTGTTATCCCGATCTAAATCTTGAGGAAGATTGTTATCCCAATTAAAATCTTGAGGTAGATTGTTATCCCGATCTAAATCTTGAGGAAGATTGTTATCCCAATTAAAATCTTGAGGTAGATTGTTATCCCGATCTAAATCTTGAGGTAGATTGTTATCCTGATCTAAATCTTGCCTAATGAAAGAAGAAAATTCTATTTCAGCAGCAGAAGAATAAATCCAACTTCCTGTTATCTTCACGAGTGAAGATGAATCATACGAATGAATCATCATGAGGACCAGTTCTTAAAAATGAACTGGCCTCAGTGCTATAGATCGGAAGATTAAGGCCATAGTGTGATTTTGTAAACTTTGTTCCTATTCAAACCACAACAAACAAAAATTAACCTATTCAACTACTGCAGACAGTGGTGAGATTCAAATATTTTACTACCGATTCTGTGGGTGTGGTTTGTGGGCATGGGGTGGCTTGGTGGGTGTGGCAGGGGAAGGATCTCCATTCCCTCCCTACTCCCATTCCTTCCCCACCAGGGGTGGTATTCAACAGGTTCTGACCAGTTCTGGAGAACCGGTAGCAGGAATTTTGAGTAGCTCAGAGAACCAGCAAATACCACCCCTGGAGATTTTACAGTATCCTCCCCCGCCATGCCCACCAAGCCATGCCTACAGAACCGGTAGTAAAAGATTTGAATCCTACCACTGCTCCCCACCCCACTAGCTTGCTTTCCAGCTCCATTCTCCTGTGCAGGGCAACAAAAGAAGACCCAGCCGATCAGCTGGGACTTGGGAGGCAGAGAATAGAGGGGGGCAGGGCCAGTCAGAGGTGGGATTCACAGGTTCTCCGAACTACTCAAACTTTCCGCTACCGGTTCTCCAAAACTAGTCAGAACCTGCTGAATACCACCTCTGACTGCAGGGGTGTCAAACTCGTCATCACATGACATATCATGACTTTTTTCCCCTTCGCTAAACCGGGAGTGGGAATGGCCAGTGCATGACACATCCGGCCCATGGGCTGCGAGTTTGACACCTCTGATCTACTGTAATTCAACTGTTTCATCATTAAATCTGCTTCGGTAGCTCCTTTGTTCAAGAACAGCTATCTTAAAGTCAGGGAGAGAGGCCCTTGCTGGTTCTTAAGCTATCAGTAAATACAATACTTGGTGTAACTTTGTAGCAGTAATTTCATCCCTTAACAAAGAGGGTTACTAGATGAAGATGCTGTTCATGTTTTGAAACACGATGAGCCCTCTTAAACAATGTTAGACTTGTTCTAAACCTCAGTATATCCTCATTGTTTCCATGAATGGAAAACTTCTGTTTCAAAGCTGTTTGCTCTCCCTTGAAACTGACCAGCCATGAAAAATTGAAACTGGAAACAGCTTGGACAGACAGTTGGGTCTATTGTTAGTTAACTAGGTCAGTTTCACCCCAGATCATTTCATTTGGACTATGCATGGCAGGAAGTAAGAAAAGAAAAAGAACAGAGCTGCAAATAGTCAAAACGGCCCAGGTCAATCTTGGATGGATTTTACAGTAGAATCGGCTGGTTGAGAGTTCGTCATCTAGAAGTATCCAGTCTGTTGTGATCTCTAGACTTATACAACACAGCCCCAATTTCATATTGGTTCAATTTCCTTTTGTTTCAGGCCTATGAGCCAGAAGATCCTTCTATGCATCGCTGTACATGTACAAGAATCTGTTCCAGCACCTCTAATAGTTTGTTTTGCACTAACAGTTTTCAAATCTTTTCATAGCGCTATGGTTTATCCTTCTAGGGACAAAAATGATGTTTTGGGATATTTTTTTAAAAAGGTAAAAGAAATCCCAACCCAAATTCCTTCTGCTTTCTGACAATGTAAACTTTGAATTTTGCACTATTGCTAAACATCTTATAAATCACATTCTTGCTATTAGGAGCTGCCTCTTCCAGCAATGCATTTGTACAAGAGTCTCTTCCTGGCCAACACTCTATAAGCTCAAGTTTGGGTACTTTGGGTGGATGGGAGAGAAACATGCTGGGATTTGCTCAATGTTTTAAAGAGACAAAGTGGAAAGATACAAACATTAACAAGATGCTTTGACACAGGCAAAATTCTTATCTGTTGATTTTACTAATGAAGCTACATGCACCTAGACATATGTGGCCAGCAAATTTGATCTTGCCATTATCAAAATTATTGCCAGATCAGCAGTTTAGCACCTAGAAGCAATCATATCAAGTAAGTGCAGTGGGAAGAGAAAATGAAGTCAGAAGTCCTTCCTTGTCATCCTCTCTGATTTCCCAGCTTCCTTTTTCTCCCCTTGGCCACATACTTCCTCTCTGAAAAACAGACCAAAACAGACTCAAAGGTGTTTTTTCAACAGGCAACTGGACTTTCTGGTTTTTCTTTGAAGATGTTTTGCTCCTCATCCGAGAGCTTCCTGGATGAGAAGCGAAATGTCTTCAAAGAAAAACCAGAAAGTCCAGTTGTCTCTAGAAAAAAACACCTTTGGGACAACTATGATCTGGATGACGGAGAATCTCCATAGACATTTAGACCAAAAACAGACTTTTCTTTAGCTATGCTATCTCAGCCACTTTTTGGTTCAGTAGAGAATTAATAGAGAATTAATAATTGCTCCAGTTCAAAGTTGTAACCAATAAAAAAAATTTCAAATAATGTATTCTGCTCTAAACCATACACAATATCACTCATCGTGCCCCATGAATATCCAGAAATGCAAAAATGGCACCATGGACAGCGATTATGGGAAGCAATGGCATTGCCACTGCTCAGATCCATTGATGTGAAGGATCTGACCTTGAGAATGGGAAAGAATGAATAAGGACGACCTTTTGGGAAATATTAGTCCTAGAAAAGCATGAGGAAGAAACTCAAACTCAACATGTCTTGATGTTATTTGGCATAAAACAGAGAAGAGAAAAACCCTTTAGATTCTATTGATCTACCTTCTAAACCAATAAAGATCATTCCTGGAATCCTTTCCATGCTGACAACTGGAAAGAATGGGGGACAGTTACAAAACACCACGGCTATCTGTGCTGCACTCACTCTGAAGCTGCAGCTGAGCCATAAACTAATGTTTTCAGCTGCTGAAGACAACATTAAGAACCTGGGAGAGATGGGAGGATGTCAAAACTGATCCTTGGTTAAGGAATCCTCCATGTATGTAAGGGAGCTTTGTGTCACCTGTATATGATTACAATGGCCTTCAAGGTTTATGCAGAGAAAGAGTTAAGATTGAAAACCATCTTTGCAGCCAATGATCCTCCTGCCCTCCTCTCATTCTTACCAACAACATTTCCCTAATAAGAAATGGGTTTGTCCCACATGTTTATGATACATTATTTACTGATGTGCTTATTTGTTTCCTCTCTAAAGGCAAGTATCTCACAAAGTGCCACACATCAATCCCAACGAATGAAATGGTTCTATTTTGGGGTTCGCAATCTCCAGAACTACCATACTGGGAGAGAATTGAGACTATTCAACCAGGCAAATGATTAAGGATGACCAATCATTCTGGCATTTCCACTCCCATGATTCTACAGTTCGACTGGAACCAGTCTTCCCAATTCAGAGCTCTTATTTGAATGGCCAATTGTAGTTCTTGTACCTTTAGCCAATGGGTAGAGATGGGGTAGGCAAGTAGGAGCTGACCGATTCAGTCTTCAGGGAAGACTGAAGCAAGCTGCCTGCCGTTGGAGCCTTGGTGGCAGAATAATTAAAGGGCAGCATTGCAGGCAAACTCTGCCCACAGCCTGGAGTTTGATCCTGATGGGACTCAAGGTTGACTCAGCCTTCTATCCTTTGGAGATTGGTGAAATGAAGATCCAGATTGTCGAGGGCAATATGCTGACATTGTAAACTACTCAGAGAGTGCTGTAAAGCACTATGGGGTGGTATTTAAGCCTAAATCCTATTGCTACTGCTATTTGTCCTGGGAGAGAAAGGACGCTCCTTGGTCCAGTATGCCTTGGTCCCTCAACACCAAACTCAATTGTACATCTCCTCCCTCCGTAATACTGGATCAGGATGTCTTTCTGGAAGTTGATTTTTATCTGCTTATCTGCGATATCCATTTATGCTGCAATACCAAAGCTACAGCCTGTTCTATTATTCTATTATATGTAGCTTGATTACAAGAATTTAGTCTCTGTTACAGGGAAAATTTCACCACTGTGATTGTACCTATTGTGGGGAACCAACATCCATACCAAATGTTGCTGAATTATAGCATTTCTCACCATCAGTCATGGTGGTTGGGGATTTGTTAAATAGTAGTTCAGCAATTGCTTGGAAAATCAACACACTCATCTGTGTGTTCTTTTATTAGGACAATAAACTGCAAATAACACACATTTCTAATTTGAAATATGTAGTCAGATCAGTATTGGGAATTGATCCCCACTGGTGATGCAAAATCAAATTATGACTTTGTCACAGACCAGTTTATCTAAAAAGAACTTGGATGTTCAGGGAATAGCATTTGTTTGTAAAACAGAACTTGCATTCGTTTCTCCACATTTTCATTTTTAGCACACACCCATTTCTGGGAAGTGTTGGACTAATCTTGAACTAATAATAGCTCATCCTTCTTTTGGAGCCAGGTTTTCTGCAAGAATATTTTTTTTTCTGAATCCTCCTTAAATAGAATTTTTAAAAAATCAACCATAAAACTCCCACCAAATTTGGAAATGTATTACTCAAGCAGGAAACAGTTGCGATTCTGGGATTTGCTTTCTGTACAGTCCTTTTCTGACTTTGTAAAGTTTTCTTTCCGGAAGGGCATGCCACAATTTCTCCTTCATTGAGCATTTTAAACCACACGGCAAAGAAGTTACACCCATCATTTCCTCTAACAATGGCAAAAGAGAAAGCAATAGTTTGCATGTTTAGCATATCTAGGTCCCTGCTGTAATTGTTTCTATCTATTCTTTTTTTTTTTCCCATATTGAGCCATTCAGTAAGAAAGAACTGCATCTACCGCTCATGAAATTCATCAGTAAAAGGATGGTCAGCATTTTTGGCATCCAGAAGCTGCAAAACAACATTTATTCTGGTACCTGAAACCGGTGATTATAGCAGTAATGTGATGAAAAGCAGAATTATGGACTATTTTGAATACGATAGTATAAAAATATAAAACAGAAAAAGATGAAAAAACAAGAAAGAAATTGTAATTTGGTATAGTGGTTCAGGAGAATGTGAGTTCTAGTCCTGCTTAGGCAGAAAGTTGGCTGGGTGTCTGGGCCAGTCACTCTCTTTCACCCAACCCAACAGTGGTGTTGCAGTGGGTAAAATGGGAAGAGTAAGGCGTGTTTTGAATCTTCACCACATTGAGTTACTTATAAAGTGATAAAGGCAGGATGCTAATCTAATAAACAAGGAAACAAATTTCCTTCTATTGAGCAATTGCCATCTTACTCTTTCATCTCCCACTTTAACCCTTTCTACTCTCCAAATTCATAAGTCAGTTCAGTCTTCTTTCAACAACAAGTCCATATAAGGCTTCCAGCCTTTTTTTTAAAAAAAATCCTTTTTTCTCTCTCTCTCTGATCAAACTGGTCAGCTTAGCCAATTCTGTAAAGTTTATAATTGAACCTTTATTATAGATAATTCATTATTTTTCCATCTTTGAACATAGACTTTTTTCCTCACAGGGAGAGGCTATTTTCAATTCCTAGGTATATTAAGCCTATATATAAGCCTCAGCAAACCTATTTTACTTTCAGATGACCTGTTCTGACCCAGCTTCCCAAATACGACAAACCGTCTGAGGTAAACTCAAAAGATTCCTTTATTAGGAAGGCCAGCAGCCCCAGCAAAAAGTTTCTCTTGCAGGCTAACAAGTCTGGCCCGCTGGAAGATGAATAGTTGTCTGCCACATCTATTCATCTCTGCCCCCTGCCTTTTATCCCCAGAGCTAGAATGGGGCCTAGCTAGCAGCGGTGGCTCTTTCTTCCTCAGGATCGGTCCAGAGCTTTCCACTGCTCTCCTCTTCTTTGCCTTCTGCGTCAGGCACTGGACCCAACTGTTCCTCCTCTTCTTCATCAACCACCTCCAGACCTGAGCGCCCTTCATCTGAGGGCTGATGGATGGCCCAGGATCCACCTCTGTCCCTCCCTCCCTTCCTTCCTCCCTCTCTCTATCCCAGCTCCATTCCCTCTTCCTCTGCTGCTGAAGGGGCCAGTGGCCGACAGACCACACCATGACCATAGCCGATACATCACTGTTGTAACAGCATACTTTCCAAATGCCTCAGAAACTCACAAAAAAAGTGCTTGGAGATACATGAGGCATGCCCTGGGCTGTAAGCGACTTATCTAAAAGTGCTGAACATTGAAAAAATCCTAATTCTGCCATCAGGTTCTCTTCCTCTCCTTCTTCCTTTCCTCTTGAAGGACATTATTTAAAAAATAAAATCATGTTCCTGTTTACACACACTCATGTGGTCCTCACTATCAACCTTTATCCCGAGCTGTGTTCTGGCCAAAGCATGCTTACACACTGGCTGGAAAACACCTCCTAAGATACTCTCTTATCAAGTTGGGTCGTGTACAAGAATTTATTCATGACCAGCCAACTTGTGAATCTCATTTCCAATCTGATGCATCAGCACTGAAATTCCAGTTTAGGTGCATAACACATTTGGGTCAACCAGTCATAGAACTTCCAGTCCAAAGAGCCTGTGCAACCATATTGTCTTGACTTCTATAGCACATAAAGTTGTACATCAAATATCTCATGTATAGTTTGTAGGAAAGTAGCATCTTTAAAAGTAACCTAACACATCCCTTTCCGATCTGGTGTTCATGAAATCTCCCCTGCACCAATCCTTGCTGTTCCTCTGTTGTTTATAATCAGCACTTAATATTCAGGAGTATACTATTTTACCTCCCTGCTCTGATGACATTCAGGTAACTATTCAAGACCTGGCTATTTTCCCAGACTCTGGGGCAGGATGAAGGTTGAACCCCTGCTGGATGAGTTTTCTCTGGTTATGTTTTTGGAGATCTGTTCACGAATGTCTGTACATGTCTGTACACGAATGTCACGAATGCCTTGTGTTGTTTACTTTTGAGCTGTCTATAGTTGTTGAGAGTTGGAAAGTCTATGAAATGTATGAATAAATACATAAATGACCAGTAAAACACATAAAATCTCTGGCCCTTAAAAAAAACAGAATAAACACCCCATAAATTAGACTTTAAGCCGTGAAAGTTGGCAGGAAAGCTGTTGATCATTCTCAGCCAGCTATCCACCAGCCAGCACTCCTAGAATAAGAGGCGTTGCGACCCACTGGATTTGGGATTCTTACTGGTATGAAAAATCCACATGCCAGGACTGTTAAACTGAGACAGCTACACGTGAAGGTCCCAAAGAAAGGTGGGGAAGTTCTTCCCAAGATCTATGTTGCCAATGGCTCCTTCTACAGAACAATGCAAAGGAGATACAACAAAGAGAACATGAATGGGCAACCTGCATACTGTTTCCGCTTGCCAACTAATCAGTTGGCCCACAACAAATGGGTCACTGCTTACTTGTTGCCATTAAGACTCTTCCTCAGAGCTGTTAAGATGGTGGCTACAACCATGCACTCTGTTCACAAGACAGTGTTCAAAAAAGTCAAGATGGCAGCCATGGTCCTGCAATCAATCACATGTTTGTGGTCACCTTTGGATTTTTTTGAACCTCCTCCTAACAGACATCCCTGCTCCACACCAAGCAAAGATCCAGTTGCAGAAACACACCAGGCCAGTGGTGGGATTCAATTTTTTTTACTACTGGTTCTGTGGGCATGGTTTGGTAGGCGTGGCATGGCTTGGTGGGCATGGCAGGGGAAGGCTACTGCAAAATTCCCATTCCCTCCCCACCCCTCCAACCTGCTTTCCAGCTCCGTTCTCCTGTGCAGGGCAACAAAAGAAGATCCAGCTGGTCAGCTGGGACTCGGGAGGCAGAGAATAGATGGGGGCGGGGCCACTCAGAGGTGGTATTTGCCGGTTCTCTGAACTACTCAAAATTTCCACTACCGGTTCTCCAGAACTGGCCAGAACCTGCTAAATACACACCTCTGATACCAGCCATAACTCTATAATAAGTCCTGCCTTCTATCTACCCAGGTCCTTGATCTTCTCAGTTCCACAGAGAAACAGCATCTTTGTGTGGATGAAAAACAGTGGTGGGAGGGAGAGGAATAAATGAAAATATGTCCATGTATGTACACCGGCAAACACATGCAACCAGTTTTCAAATTCATCAACCAGGGTTGACCTCAAGTCCAAAACCTTCTAAGATGAAGGAAATATCACAGGATCCGAAAGTAACATTTGTTTATGCCTTAGTTTGATGTGACCCAGCCTTATCACCCTAGCTGTAATTTAATATAAAAAAGACTCTAATTCAAGACACTATCCCGTTATGACTGTTCCGACTTTTATTAGGAAAAAAAGGAGAAGTGTTTGACTCTCCAGGTGTATAAGGCTGCTATTTATGGTGGCAGTAATTTAGTTCCACACAATTAAAGACATGTTTACTTTGATCAGAAAGAAGACATGGTCAAAGGCAGACCAAAAAAATGAATCCATTGCATTATGGCACTAAGCAGAAGCTGATTAATTTGTCTTAACTGACAAATATGCAGAAAGCATCTCTCTCTCCTTCTTCCAAGTAGAGTTCCCTGTTCCTGACCCATAAATCACATCCACACATGCTATGACTTCTATAACTATCTGCACTTCTATAACTATCTGGTTTGGTTCTGCAACCCAAAAAGACAAACACAGACTTCAGAGAGTAATTAGGACTGCAGAAAGAACAATTACTACCAACCTGCCTTCCATTGAGGACCTGTATACCGCACAAGTCAAAAAGAGGGCTGTGAAAATATTTACAAACCCTTTACATCCTGGATATAAACTGTTTCAATTCCTACCCTCAAAACAATGCTATGGAGCAATGCGCACCAGAACAACTAAACATAAGGACATTTTTCCCCAAACGCCATCACTCTGCTAAACAAATAATTCCATCAACACTGTTCAACTAT
Source organism: Pseudonaja textilis (assembly GCF_049901715.1). Classification (NCBI taxonomy): domain Eukaryota; kingdom Metazoa; phylum Chordata; class Lepidosauria; order Squamata; family Elapidae; genus Pseudonaja; species Pseudonaja textilis. The sequence continues at coordinate 25,385,775 of NC_141993.1, forward strand.
TACAAAGTCTGCACTACTATTACTATTAATCTTCTCATCACTCCTTATCACCCATCCCCTTCCATTTGTGACTGTATGACTGTAACTTTGTGTATCCTTACAATTTATATTGACTGTTTCCTAGTATGATTCGATTGCTTATTGTTCCCTATGACTATCGTTAAGTGTTGTACCTGATGATTCTTTTCTTTTATGTACACTGACAGCATATGCACCAAGACAAATTCATTGTGTGTCCAATCACACTTGGCCAATAAAGAATTCTATCTTCTATCTATCTTCTAGAGGGAAAGAGGGAATGAAGCAATATTTACAGGCTTAGACTTTAGAATTGTACTGAAAATATTATGAATATAATGAATGTTATATGCTATGTATGTATACAAAGGAATCCTACTTCTTTTAGAATGTATTTATCTACATGTTGCTACACCACTCCAATCAATGGGAATCAAACCCAGCAAAATAGAAATAATTATTGCAAAAGAAGGTGGCACACAAACAAATGATTCAAGTTGAATGTATGTTGGAATAATAATATGGTTTTAAATACCATCTGGAATGCAAGAAGGGAGGAGGTGAATGGACCTGCAGGTGGACTTTCTTGCAGGGTATGGAGGAGAAGATGGAGAAGGGCTACTCCTAGCCCACCCACCTACCCCAGCCCAGCCACTTCTCCAGAGTTTGCCAGCATACTTTCTCTAAATGCTTTAACTGATGGGCAGATTCAATTCTCACCAGAGGAGTGCCTTAAATGCATTGCACCGGTCAGATCCCTAAGGTGATACTGCCATTCAATTGGGAGAAGGGGGGACCTCGAATGTTATTCTTTCTTATTACCTCTGACAACTGCTATTTTATCACCTTTATTCTAGCTCCTGAGCGCCCTGAGATTTTCTCACCTTTGGGGGAATGTATTAGGGGGGAGGGCCATGTGGGTTGTTTTACCCTGAAAGACAGGAAGAAGATGACCCTGGGAATGCCTGCTTACCTGGTTCTCAGGACGGGCTGTTGCAATAACATCTTCACACCTGAGGATTGGCTGAATCCACATCGGACTGGAGGGAGGGCTTTCTAATGTCTTAATTCTAAGTCTGCTTTGCCTTTGACCTGTTTTCACTTCTGCTCAATAAAAGGTTCCTTCTGAAATACTGAGTTTCAAGTGTTCTTATTTTCTTGAGTTTGAGGGAGGCAGGTCCTTACACAACACCCTCAAGGACTTCAAAGGTAATAAACTTCAAATTAAGCCTGAAACCCTGAAGAGACCAGGGCAGAATCTCAGAATCTCTAAGTGTGGGATGATCCAGCCAACAGTCTGGCCCACAATTCTGGACCAGATGTAGCTTCCAAATTTCAAAAGCAGAAGTGCCTTGTAACAGTCACCATTGCCAAGGCATTGTGGCATTGCATGCTAACGGGACTTCGGCAACCCTGACCACGACTTCCATTTGCTGCTTGCACAGGTGCAAGAAGACTGCTAAGTCACCGAATCCTTGGAAGAGGCCATTCAGAGTAAGGGCCAGGAATTCATGTTACTGGATTTACCCTGGTGTTTATTAAAGACAGGTAACCCAGCCTTTGAAAGATTTAATCTGATCTTTTCTACCCTTCCAAACTTTGGCAGCTTCCAGACATAGGATTTCCACGGCATCTTTGGCACAGCCTGGGGTGATAATTCCAGGCATCCTAATGACAGCTTATCCAAAAACAATGAATAACCTCCCCCAGGGAGGGTCTGTGTTACAAACAGAGTAAGGAGAAGACAGCCTACAGAAATCCCACCCTCAAATAATCACAACTTTGACGGGTTTTTCCATCCTCACCCCCACACTACCAGTATTTGAACTGGGATTGCTCACTCAGGTATCAGGCTGTAAGGTTCAGCTATAAACTTAAGATCACGATGTGGCAAAAATGAACTTAAGCAGAGGCTTTGAAGAACAAAATATAACTTTTATTGATCAATAAAAGGGTAAGACCTCTTCTCTTATGTGAGGAAAGTTACGAAGCATATAGGTGAAAGTAACTCTTCTTATACCTTAAGATTCTTTTAGAAGTAGAGTAATTGCATTGTAAAACACTCTGAGTTAGATTTACATCTTTCCTGCAAAAAGACAAATGTCCTCCTGGCGCTTGTTTATCTTTCAGTATCCTTTCTCCTATTGTCTGTTAATCGATCACAACTGACCATTTAAGAGGGCTATTAACAGCATACTTCAAAAGGTGTATATTGCTCCAGATGTAGGGCATTACGTTCCCAGGGAGTACATACCATTCAGATTGATTTAGATAGGATAATCATGTATCTTCATATGAGAGAGATGTAACTAATTGCAGGCTAGTTTTACAACACAAAGGTTAGAGAAATATTTTCCACAACAGCAAGATAAGAAATGCCTATAGAGATAAGTACTTCTATATACATAGGAAAACAACTGCGTAACATCAAGATAAGACATGCTTATAGAGTAACTCTCTACTCTCTCTATATATATAACATTTTTTTATTTCTTTCCTTTATTTATTACCCTAACAAGACCAAGGCCAGATACGAGTTCTCTAACTGAATCCACAAAGTTATCCAGTATGTCCGCAGGCATTTTATCTCCTAAGAGTGTCTGTTCGTAAAACAGAGATAGTGGGGGGAAAGAAACGGGAAGTGACTGAACAGTGAACCTGCACAAAACAAAATGTTGGGTTGGATTAGACACAAGAATAGCTTTTCCCCGAACGCCATCACTCTGCTAAATAAATAATTCCCTCAACATTGTCCAACTATTTACAAAGTCTGCACTACTATTACTATTAATCTTCACATCACTCCTTATCACCCATCCCCTTCCACTTGTGACTGTATGACTATAACTTTGTCGCTTGTATCCTTATGATTTAGACTGAGTGTTTCCTAGTATGAATTGATTGCTTATTGTACCCTATGACTATTATTAAGTGTTGTACCTTAATGATTCTTGACGAATGTATCTTTTCTTTTATGTACTGAGAGTATTTGCACCGAGACAAATTCCCTGTGTGTCCAACCACACTTGGACAATAAAGAATTCAATTTAATTCAATTTGATAAGTCATGTTTGTATTTTTGTCTGTATTGCCCAATGTTTATATATGGAATCATCTCCAGCACAGCCAGGAATGGGACTTAAATCACTCTTCTCCAACCTGATGCCTTCCAGACCTGCTGGAATGACTAACTCCCAGAATTTCTAGTCCTTTGTCGCCACTGGAAATGCTGGAGCTCACAATGCCAACAAAACTAGAGTGGGGAGGGAAAGGGCTCCCTCAGATGGGGCACATATGGGCTTCCTAGTTATTCTTTTAATAAACAAGAGTTGCCTCGAAGTTGAGCAGCACACAAATCCAATCCAATAAATATATACATTAAATAAAATGGTAGAAAGCCTGAGTGATGGCAGGTCAGTGTACGCATACCGTCAACAGCATGCTTGTCACAAGAGATGACTAATGATCTCCCAAGTGACAGCCTTGTCCAATGTTTATCTGTTGAAAGTTTCAGATCTCACCGAACTGAAAGCTGATTGCCAAGTTGTCAGCGCTTGTGCAAACAACTTCAGGGCATGTTTAAAAATAGCAGTTTGCAGGACATGAAATGCATATATGATGCCACCTTTTGTGGGAAAGGGGTCTGAAGATGATTCAGATACCTAACATTGGATAGTGCCGGGTCTTATGAACTCACATCATGAGAACTAATAATAAATCCTCAAACCTTCGCCCTTTCATGGTAATTTATGAACATCGAGCTAATGCTTCTTTTTTTCTTCTTTTGAATGAGGCAAGAAGCTTCTCTGAATTCATCATAATACCTTCTGGAAGGGATGAACCTAGAGACAAAGCTGTGGCCAAATTGCAAGCACATTTAGAAACGATATTTTGTGTAGTGCTTGGGAAATGCTGCCAATCTTTTTTGTAAAAAAATTGCACCAAGCCAAAATAACAACGAAAAAAATGCTCATAATTATTTCAATCAATGTCTAATTTACACTTGAGAACTTAAGAAAAGGAGTGTCCAAACATAGTGACTTTAAGACCTGTGGATTTCAGCTCCCAGAATTTCCCCAGCCAAGCAATCCAGGAAGTCTTAAAATCGGACAAGTTCGGACACCCCTGTTTTAAAATGAACAGCTTTATATCTGTATTTTAGAGGCTATTCTATTGTGCTTCAGAGTAGAAGGAGAGTTTTATCATAAAACAAAAATAGAACAATAGAAAAACTTTCCTAGCTGACCCTTCTATACCCTGGATTACCAGCAAAAGCTAGACTGCTATTAGTCAGGCTAAATGCTCTAACAAAGTTGTAATCCTTCTAATTTCCAGTAAATGATCTTTGGTCCCTCCACTCATACCTTCTTCAAGATATCAGGAAGAAAGTAGAAGATAGAAGGAAAGAGAAAAAAGGCTGCTTCAGAACTTCCCTCAGAGCTTAACAAGGTTTGAGTCAGTCTCAATACATAAGAGATATCAAATATAACTGTGCCATTTTATACATGGGGAAGATTTTAATTTCAAAATCCCATATAAAGCTAATGAAAACAATTCTAAAGATCTTTTAAAATTCCCAAGAAAAGAAGAGAGGTCAACAATCACATATACAGAATCCCCAATAAAGTCGCTACAGTCAACTTGGATAAACCAGTTAGAAATACTGGTAAAAGGTTAACCTCAGATTACAGAAAAAATATCTTTCCACCTAAGAAACATATTTAAAGTTTTCCCAAGCTCCACTTCCCTCTCCCCTTCTCATTTTTCCCCCTTTCTCTTTCTTTAGATACAGATGCGAGCATTGTAATCACTTACCAAACTTCAAATGCTCAGTTTTATAGACTCTTATTTAGATAAGTAACGTGCTTAACCGAGTGTGCGTGCTTAACCGAGTGTGCTCTTAAACTTTATGCATTTGGTTTACTTAAAGAACAAAGCGGAGAAGCTTGATGGTTGCCTAAGGGAATGGAACATATAAGTAAGTGAGATGTAAACCCAAAGCATCATAGGAAATGTCAGTGTGGTTTTGATGGCGACATCCCCTAGAGAAGTGATGATTGATGGGCTCAGGCTGGCTAATCACTTGAAACCTAAAGAGGTATTCCAGAGTATTAGACAATTAACAGTATGGAACCCACAGTGAGAATGGAGAGGAACTAAAGTATATAAATAATGTATACACCAGGGGTGCAATGGCTCCTGTGGTTTAGAATGGATTGTCACAATCTGCAAGCCTATGTTTGAGACCCAAGTGCTGCAATGAGACAGGGTAAGCGCCCGTCATTTGCTCCAGCTCCTGCTGAACTAGCAGTTCAAAAGCATGCAAATACAAGTAGATAAATAAATACATTTTGGTGGACTCAAAAATGGGGATGTGAAAGGAACCCCCAACTGGATGTCCCTCAGGCAACAGTGATATCACCAATTAATCCTTCAACCTGGAAGAACCTTGTTGCTTCCAATTCTTGTTGCTTCCAACATGATGTCCTACGCCAGGGGTCCCCAAACTTGGCAACTTTAAGACTATGCTGACTGAAGAATTCTGGGAATTAAAGTCCACAAGACTTAAAGTTGCCAAGTTTGGGGACCTCTGTCCTATACCTTGAACTCCAGATTTGGCACCACAATTTCCTGGGTTGTCCTCCAACTATTTCCTAATACTGTGTAAGAACTTTGTGATGCTAGCTGATCATGACTCTAATTGTAACACGATGGAAATCTATTCTTACTTGATTTGTCCTTCTTGCCTCATCCTTTTTCATTTATTTATTGTATCTTTTAAAGTGTACTCTCAAGAGCAGGAATATTTCTAAACCACTTTTAAATCCTTTTTTTTAACTAGCAAGCTTACATGTCTTGGAATAAATATTCATATTTCAATCAGTAGGTTCGTGGCAGGGTTCTTAGACTGGAGACTTCAGTGATGTATTATTTTCAGATTATGTTACAAAACTAATAAATCAACAAGGATGTCCAAAAGTGAATTTTAAATCAAGAAAGGCTCCTGCAGGTTAGACAAACCTACAACCCCTGCAAATCACAGTTCCTCTTAGGGTAACAGCCAGCCTTAATCTAAGACAGAGGTGTCAAAGTGGTGGCCCGTGGGCTAGATGCATCATGCACAGGCCAAACCCACCCCAGCTCCGCAAATGGGAAAAATGTAGCGAAATGTCATGTGACGGCAACGTGACTCTGCGACTTTGATGCCCGTGGTCCAAGAGATAAACCAAACTTTTTACAAAAGGCCATTTGTCCATTTAGATCAATCAATTATGTGCCAAAATAATAGCAATTGGAGAACCAGCTTAGTGTAGTGGTTAAGATGCTGATCTAAAAACCAGCAGATTGTGAGTTCTAGTCCTGGCTTAGGTATAAATACTGGCTGAGTGGCGTTGGGCCAGTCACTCTCTCTCAGCCTAATCCACCTCACAGGGTTGTTGTTGCAGGAAAAATAGGAAAAAGGAGTAAAATGTTCTTACTTTATAAAGTGATAAAAATGGGATAAAAAATTAATATTAAGGACAGTGTGAGGTGATGCTATGAATATGCTATAAATCGCTATTGGAAAATGCCTACTCATCTGGATTGCAGTTGAAGCCAGTGTATTTAATGGAGAGGGAGAGAGAGTTTTGTAAATATTTTTATTATTTTTTTACAAAAGGGGAAAAAATGAGGTTTACAATCTGAAAATAATCTTATTGTATAAAATCAAATTGCAGATGATGTATTTCATCATTGTATGTTTCTGTAAAAGCACTGATGAAATAAAAAATTCCATTTCCATTTCATATGGAAGTGGATATCCACATCTGTATAAATACATATGGATGCATTTCTACGGATAAGAATGTACATGCATTTTCATTTATATTTGTGTTCTTTATCACTGAACCCAGCATGAATGAGTAGCATCTGATGGACAACCCACGCCATGTGATTTTACAATGAAATGAATTTTAGAAAAGAATGTAGATATATCATCAGAATAACTCGCCTGGGCCTGGTTTCATCCTTTCCAGAGTTCTCCCTCAACCAAGGTACAGGAGCCAGAGACACCAACAGAGGCGCCAACAGAGCATGGAATCGAAAAATTTCAAGAAGGTATCTGTAAATGCATGACTGAAGATCCGCTCTTTTTCTGCATGCCTTTCTGATCCCCCCCCCCCCCGATAGCAATAAAACAGCATTCAGGCCGGTACCTGGCTTATATTTCCCAATCAGAGCTTAATTTATTTCATCAACGCTTTTACAGAAACATACAAAGAGTGAGTGACAGCTCTATTTCCCTAAGCAATTATCTTGATGTATCTAGAAATCCTGATAGAATTACAATTCTCCAGTGCATACACTCAAGTGTTTAAACGTATGCACCTGTCATTCACACTTTACATATTTGCTGTGGGAAGAATCATTATCCTATAAATCGGAGACCCTGCCCACCGTCGAATTTTAAGAAAGCCCCAGAATTATTCTACATGTACCACAGCACATGTAAAGTAAGAGTAGGGTTTTGAAAGTCAGCAGCAAAACAATTTAGCCCTCTTGCACTCATGTAGCATTTCAGAAACATTCTGCCATTAGATATATTGTAGTCAGTAAAAGTTGATTTCATGTTTTCAATGTATTCCTTCATAATACAGCCATTCTGAAATTATATTTGTGCTCAGTTTGAAGAGGTCTGTCATAACGGGCAAAAGTTTTTCAGGAAGCAAAAGTTTTGAAAACACTGTTGTCCAAATCTTCAAGAAATCCCAAGGTTGTGGGCTGGCCTGGGAAGCAAAGGATCATTCCGGAAGAAAGCACTAGTGTACTAATTCTGCACTTTGCCAAAGTAAATGGCATGAACACGAGCATAACGTCACCAAGACTCAAATTCAATTCAGGGAGACTTGAAATCTAACACCGTACAGTATAGGCAATTTCTTGCTGAAGCATCAGGGTCCAGCCATTCTTTGTCTCTGCACAACTTTGCCCAAATTGTTATACAAACCCTTCAGCATCAACTTTAACAGATAACAGATAATCAGAGTTGGAAGGGACCTTATAGTTCATCTAGCCCAACCCCCCACCCAAGCAGGAGACCCTACACCATTTCTGACAAATGGCAGTCCAATCTCTTCTTGAAGGTCTCAAGTGATGGCGCTCCCACAACTTCCGAAGGCAAAGCTGTTCCATTGCTTGATTGTTCTCACTGTCAGAAAGTTTCTCCTTGTTTCCAGGTTAAATCACTCCTTGTTCAGTTTCCATCCATTATTCCTTGTCTGGCCTACAGGCACTTTAGAAAATAGCTTGACCCCTTCCTCCCTGTGGCAGCCCCTCAAATATTGGAAGACCTCTGTCATGTCTCCCCTGGTCCTTCTCTTTACTAGACTAGCCAAGCCCAGTTCCTGCAACCGTTCATTGTATGTTTTAGCCTCCAGTCCCCTAATCATCCTGGTTGCTCTTCTCTGTACTTTTTCTAGAGTGTCAACATTTTTTTTATAATGTGGTGAACAAAACTGGATGCAGTACTCTAGGTGTGGTCTTACTAAGGCTTTATAGAGTGGTATTAGCACCTCTCTTGATCTTGCGTTACGTTAGGCTACCTTACTTTGGTCTCTTCAAACCACTTTTTTTTATAATTGGTACACAACACAATCTTGTCAAAAATTAATGTCAGTTTAAAGTCAGTGTTGCAAAGGACAAAAATTGCCATGCATAGCAAAACAAACAAATAATTGTAATTTAAAAAAGCAAGGGGACCATGTTTCAGGGTGAGAACTGAATGTGTGGTAACAAACGAAATGTTTCTTTAGTTTTGAAAAGGTTTTGTTAAACCCTATTTGTATTTTTTTTAAAAAAGCTGATACCAATTGAGTAAATGCCATATTTTGTATTGTGTGTCTAAATTTCCATATGTTTGTATCTTTTTTCTCCTTCTTTGAAATCATTTTCAACAAGATATGGCTTGGGTGGCACAAGAGCTTATTCTGTTACTAGATTAAATAAACAGCATTTATCTATTTCAGAACAGCAGGAGGCTGAAGAACACAAGGACACTCAAACCTTCTGCATATTCCATTAATTTAAACTCTTCTTTTCAAAACAGACTTCCAAAATTTAGATTAGAGTCTTAGCCAATCCATTATCATAAACAAGAAAAAGGACCAAGTACAATTTTATATTTGTCTACTTCAGAATAAGCAGATTTCATTCCTAGGTGACAGGAGTCTAGATCTTGAAAATAACCACATAGATTATGAAGGAGCCAAGCTTTGTTCTCCATAGGATTGAAGCCTATCTTTCTACTAATTTTCTAACTCTACCACCGGATTCAGAAAGTGCTATCGCACTTATTGCTTCCCAGCTTTCTTGCATTCTTATCATTTGTGAGGAAAATGGCACATTTTTTTGCAAGCAAATGAATAAATTCATATTTCAGTTCTTTGAGAAGACATTAGTGGACACTGTCATGACCAAGTCTGCTGTGTAGACTGTGTAGGCTGTGTAGACTTTCAAAATGTCCTAGTATAGTGAAGAACAACAAAAGTTATTGGGTATGTCCAGTCTAGTGAAAAGAAGGACAAGGGTGACATGACAGCAGTATTCCAGGATTTGAGAGGCTGCCTCAAATACTGGAGTGAGGACATGGGCCATGTTTCGACAGCCAAGAGCAATGAGTGACCTTTGGAGAGAGTGGAGATGGATGGAGGGGGAATTTAAGTGGGAAGAGTCATCTCATGCATACAGTATGTGCTTGGGCTTGACTTTTGACGGATGGGGGCTGAGTCATTAATTTGAACTGTTGGAAGTTATAACTGTTGAAAGAAAAATCCTTCTGGGGTCAGTTCCAAGTGGGAAAAAAGATACTGGAAACATGGAGGCTGTTTAGAAGGTTTAATGGTGGACAGGAGGACCACATGGCTTGAAGCTCCAGAGGGAAAAGGAAGGATGATCACATGCTTCAAGGTGAAGGAAGAGATCAAGAAAGGGCTGAGGTGCTGAGAGTGCCTGGGTTTTATAACCTTTGTTGGGATTTGAATTGGAGCTTGTATTCTGATTGGTTGTCAGACTCCCATGGGGCCATGCAGGGGCAACTCTGTTGGCTGTTCTGAGTTCCAGGCTTGGTTGAGCCTTGATGGATGATGATGCACTGAAAAGGGCTTTTGGCAATTGCTATAGCTTTACCTGGAGATCTTTGTTATGTAAGGTATTTTGGCCCAGGCCTTAATGGCCCACCCATTAACAAAGCTGGGGATGAGTTTCTGCTTCTGAGGTGAGTTTCTGCTTCTGAGTTTCTACTTTTTTAAGAGGAAATATTCTGCCTTTTTAATATTTCCTAGGATATATACTTCCTACAGAAGTTAAAACACACCCCTCTCCTAGGAAAATGAAATTCTTTAGGATATATTAAAAAAGGCAGGATATTTCCTCTAAAAGAGAAGTAGAAACTCAGAGAGGCAGAAACTCAGCCCCCCACCCACCTTTGTCAATGGGCCATTAAGGCCTGAGCCAGTCTATTCTACCTAACTTAAGATCTATCTGCTCCAGCCACAATAGGAATTGTCCAAAGCCCTTTCATTACATCATCATCCAGCAAGGCTCAACCAAGCCTGGGACCCAGGACGGCCTACAGCGGTGGTTGCCAACTGGTGGGCCAGGGACCACTGATGGTCAGTGAGAAAAAATTGGTGGTCCTCAGAGAAAGCAACCCCCCTCCCAAAGCAATTAATCCAGGCTGCACGGAACACAAGGTTGCGCTGTCCACATGGCCCCTGGGAACACAAGGCTTGTGTTGCTTGAATTGCAAACAATATGAAGTAGTGAGGGGAGGGGGGGGAAGGACAGGGGGGGGGACTTGCTCCACTCGCCTGGCCACCGGGCTGCTTCTTTCTTCTTCTTTCTTCTTCTGCTTTTGCCTGCACACAAGGAAAGCAGCAAAAGTCTGTCTTTTTCTCCCCCAAACTCCGCCAGAAATGAGTCTTTGAGACCCTGCAACGCATCCTGCTCCAGGAGGCTGTGCCAGTGCAACGTCTCACAAGGACTCATTTCTGCCGGAGTTTGAGGGAGAGAAAGAAAGACTTCTGCTGCTTCTGCTGCTTTCCTTGCATGAAGCCAAAAGTCAGTCTCTCTCTTTCTCTCTCTTTTCCCCTGAGAACGGAGCTGGAGATTGCATCCTGCGATCCCAAATAAAGAATGATTGATCAGTAGGAAAACAGGTTGGGGAATTTTCCTGCAGACTTTTTTTGGGATTTTCCCAGGGTCTCTGGTCCGCAGGATTTAAAATTATGTGTTTGGTGGTCCCTGAGGTCCAAAAGGTTGGCGATCCCTGGCTTACAGAGTTGCCCCTGCATGGCTCTGTGGGAGTCTGACAACCAATCAGAAAACAAGCTCAAATTCAAATCCCAACAGAGGACATAAAACCCAGCATTTCTGCCCTTTTTCTTCACCCAAGAGCTGCAAGGCATGTGATCCTGTTCATCAATAAACCTTCTTTCCAAGCAACTTCCATGAATCCAGTGTCTTTTTCCCCACTTGGAACTGAACCCAGAAGGATATTTCTTCCAACAGAACAAAGTCACGTTAATACCATTGTGATATTATAGGTCTTATATTATAGCTTCGTTCAACTCAAAAGAGCTTTCAGCAGTCATAGTTAGAAGAGGCTCTGCGAGATGTCACCAGATTGACTGAACTGGAATTAAAAGGTTTTAATCCTGAATGGGGCTAGATGTGGCTAAGGCATAGTGGCTGAGGCATTAGGGCAGAAACCATATGTTTAATTTTGTCTTCGGCACAAAACCAGACAAGTACTGTTGAGGCGGTCACACTCTCTCTCTCAAGCATAAGAAGAAGACAATGGCAAACTACACACTCACACACAAAATTCTCACTGGGTATGTATTCATAGTGTGGGAAGTCCAGTTATTTTTTATTTATCTAGAACATTCATAATGGTTGCCCATCTTAAATAAATAATTCTGAATGGATAAGACCCAAAGCACAAAAATAAGCAAGTATTTCCTTTACCAGTTTAAATCAAAAGAAATGTTGACATCTGTGGTCTTTCCCAGGAATCTTAACAATTATTAAAATCAGCATTCTGAACAGCACAGTTTTATTACAAGCTGCAATTGCCACAACAATCTACCATTCAAAAATAATCAGCCTGTGATAATGAAGCCTAAATATATAAAACTATCCATCCTATTCTTTTTGTTCTATAGAATTTTGTTAGCTTTTCAGTCAGGTTTTTGGAAAAGATGTGATTCTCCTTCCTCTTTTGCAACTCCATCTAGTGGCGCAAGAAAAAAAATATTTCCAAAAAAGGAAGCAAAGCAAAGAAAGCAAGAATGGCCTGAAATGTTACATTTCCATTAATGCAAGGGCTCTTTCTGATGGGAAAACTGTCAACTTATCTATTATACAGTATAGAACCTAATTACACCTGTGTGTTTGGGTGCGGTTTATAAGTTTTCTTCATTTTATACTGTTGGAAGAAATATCCGTCTCGTTCAAATTCCAAGCTGGGGGAAAAACACTGGAAACAACATGGAGGCTGATTGGAAAGATGGTTTATTGAACAGAACCACAAAGACAGTTCTGGGTCAGCTGAACAAAATGGTTGAGTGATGGATTTTTATCGGTTTCTGTGACTTTGAGGTTTTAGCTATTCGGGGAGGGATGCAATGGATGGACTTGTGTTCGTCTTGTGTTGGATCTTGGATGAAGGCTGCTTTCTAATCCTACCGTTGTGCCAAGGAGTTTCAAAATATCCTGTCTTGAATGGATTTCTGCCTGCGGTATTTGCTTTGCTTATGAATAGAGCTATCTAGATACCTGTCTTCCTCTTTCTATTAAATGCTGGCTATTAAAAAAAGACTTGGGCACTGCTTCCTGCTTCTAAAAACATGTTTCTCCATTTCTCCTTAGGGAAATTCAATATTCTGCCTTTTTAATATTTCCCAAAATATTTCATTCTTCTGGGAGGGTGGCTTCCCACAATACCTACCAATAACTTGCACTTTTCAATAATTGTAATCAGAGGGGACCCTGAGGGCAATGAAAAGGGGTCTCTGGTAATCCAAGCGGCAACTTTAATAAGACCATAGAAATGTGCCCTCCCTTGTTTGAATGTATTGTGGGAAGCTAATCCTAGGCCTGGTTCAAATATTTATTTGAAACATTACATGGTTAATGGCTTAGGATGTTATATGAAATTGTCGTTCAAACCAGCTTTTTGTGCTTAACCAAAGCATAGCTTGTAATAATAAGTAAACTCGATCTTAAATCCGGTTAGAGAGTTTGTAGGATTTGTTCTTCAAATTGACATTTTTGCCTGCTTCATCGATGTTATTTACTTAAACGCAGGTCAGTAGCTCGCAGTCATTCTCGATTAAATACATTTAAACTATTTATAATTCACAAATAAACATGCATTATGTATTGCAGTAAAAATAGACCTTTATATGGTGATGATGTTAACACATAGTACCTGTGACTCATTCCTAAATATAGATCGCTTTTCATTAGAGAAAGGAAGGCAAAGAATTTAAGCCAAGGTTTGGCACCCTTTGCTCGCCTTTAAATTTTCAAATCTAAGTTGTCAATGCTTACTCTTCTCCTGCAGCCACTGCCCCCTGGTCTTTCTGCACTGCATGGGACAGCATTCCTTATTTCAACACACCCCTACACGAAGTATTTTTAGCCACACACATTTACACTCCTCAGATGGGAATCAGAAGTAGGTAATAGCTCATTCTGGAAGTATTGTGTCTAACTATTCACATCCAATTGCATTTATATTATGCCCTTTCGATTTTCTTTGACAAATATGAAGGCAGAAATGCTGCTCGTGAAAGTAAGCCTGATTAATCATGCACAATTCAACAGTAATAGGCTCAAAATGTATACCGCAACTGTTTTCCTTTTCAGCACACAACTGTATTTTTCTGGACAGGCAGGTATCAGCCTATCACTTATCAGATTAACAAAAGCTACCCAAGAGCTCTGTCAAAATCCAATGGATGCTTTTCTTTTCTTTCTAAATTTATCCCCTTGGTTACAACAGAAAGCCATTGTTTTGCTTTAACTGCATCGGGTCTTTTTGTCCTGGGAACTGCCTGGTCTATTTTTCCCTAAAAGAGTCAGAGATTAAATGTTATTACTCACCATTTAGCTCTCGGGAGCTCTCTGAACCAAATAGGAAAAGTGGCGCAGATCAAAATAACAGAATGAGAATAACAGAACAACAGAGTTGGAAAGGACCTTGGAGGTCTTCCAGTCCAATGGTAGCCAAATAGCGGGCTGGGGACCACTGGTGGTCCACGAGAAAAAAAATTTGGTGGTCCACAGAAAAAATGCCACCCCCAAAGCTATTAATCCAGGTTGCGCGGGAACACAAGGCTGCGCTGCCCAGTGTCGCTTGCATTGCGAACAACGCCAAGGTAGTGAGGGGAGGGGGGAAAGGGCAGAGGGGGGGGGGAACTTGCCCCACTTGCCCGACATGTCTCACCCGGCCACCGGGCTGCTTCTTTCCACTTCTTTCTTCTTCTGCTTTTGGCTGCACGCCAGGAAAGCCACAAAAGTTTCTTTCTCTCCCCCAAACTCCACCAGAAATGAGTCTTTGGGACCCTGCAAGGCATCCTGCTCCAAGAGGCTGCATCGGTGCAACAAGTAAGACTCATTTCTGGCAGAGTTTGAGGGAGAGAAAGAAAGACTTCTGCGGCTTCTGCTGCTTTCCTTGCATGAAGCCAAAAGTCTCTCTTTCTCTCTCTCTCTCTCTCTCTCTCTCTCTCTCTTTCTTTCTTTCTTTCTCTCTCTCCTCCGAAGAACTGAGCTGGAGACAGTATCCTGCGATCCCAAATAAAGAATGATCGATCAATAGGAAAACGGAGTGGGGAATTTTCCTGCAGACTTTTTTGGGGATTTTCCCAGGGTTTCCGGCCTGCGGGATTTAAAATTATGAGTTTGATGGTCTCTGAGGTCCAAAAGGTTGGCGACTCTTCTTCTAGTCCAATCCTCTGCTCAAGCAGGAAACTCTATATCATTTCAGACAAAGGGTTTGGCCAATCTTTTCTTAAAAACTTTCTGATGCCCCCCACAACTGTTGGAAGTAAGCCTAGCTAGCTCGAGATTCACAGGGTCTCAGTTTCCAGACTGAGTCCATTAATTGCAGCGGTTGTTCAGTCCCAAGAAGGCTGGAAATCTGGTAAGATATTCAGATCACGAATAACAATAAATATTCAAGGCATTCCAAAAGCATGGTCTCCTGTGTAATCCTTACAAAAGTATTTCCAAGTATGTTGCAATCACACAGAACCTGCCTGAGAATTCTGGGAAATGTAGTCCCAGAACCTCTGGAAGACACCAGACTAGAGAAGTCTGCTATAGGTTGTCTCTATGTACATTAGGTTGGATGAGGCAAAACCTCAGTCAATAAAAGCTGGGCATGAAAGCAGAGATATTGACATGCTGTGTGTCATTGCCTTTATCTCTCAAGCTAAGCACAGGTTGTCGAATGCAGCAAAGTATTCTCTTTAATGCAAAAGATTCCGCTGACCATCTGATGGGTTTTATTCATTAAAAGGGAGCAGGGTGAGATACAAAGGCCAAACAAGGATGGAGACTTTCAGTTACATCAACAGACACCTAGTTTCTAAAGCATGGGATGAAATGGCCCACTTTAATCTTGAAATGGTCAAAGCCCTATTCCAAGTAGCATGTCTGGATTTTGTATGAAATTAGAATAATATAACAGAGTTGGGAGAAACCTTGAAGGTCTTCTAGTCCAAACCACTGTTTGGGCAAGAAACCCTATATTATTTCAGACAAATGGTTGTCCAATCTCTTCTTTAAAACTTCCCATGTTGGAGCATTCACAACTTCTGGAGGCAAATTCTTCCACCGAATAATTGTTCTTAACTGTCAGGAAATTTCTCCTTAGTTCTAGGTTGCTTCTCTCCTTGATTAGTTTCCACCCATTTTTTCTTCTCCTGCCCTCAGGTGCTTTGGAGAATCGCTTGACTCCTTTGTGGCAGCCCCTGAGATATTGGAAGACTGCTATCGTGTCCCCCCTAGTCCTTCTTTTCAAGAGACTAGACATACCCAGTTCCTGCAACTGTTCTTCATATGTTTTAGCTGCCAGTCCCCTAATCATCTTTGTTGCTTTTCTCTGCACTCTTTACAGAGTCTCAACATCTTTTTTACATCATGGTGACCAAAACTGGATGCAGTATTCCAAGTGTGGTCTTACTGTAGGAAGTTGGCACCCACACCTCTCCTAGAAAATTGAAATATCCTAGGAAATATTAAAAAGGCAGAATATTTCCTCTAAAAAGAGTAGAAATTCAGAAGCAGAAACTCACCTTAGAAGCAGAAACTCTTCCCCACCTTTGTTAATGGGTGGGCCATTAAGGCCTGGGCCAGAATACCTTACATAACAAAGATCTCCAGGTAAAGCTATACAATTGCCAAAAGCCCTTTTCAGTGCATCATCATCCAGTGAGGCTCAACCAGGCCTGGAACTCATGACAGACTACAGAGTTGCCCCTGCATGGCCCCATGGGAGTCTGACAACCAATCAGAATACAAGCTCCAATTCAAATCCCAACAAAGGTTATAAAACCCAGGCACTCTCAGCACCTCAGCCCTTTCTTGATCTCTTCCTTCACCTTGAAGCATGTGATCATCCTTCCTTTTCACTCTGGAGCTCCAGGCCATGTGGTCCTGTCCGCCATTAAACCTTCCAAATAGCCTCCATGTTTCCAGTGTCTTTTTCCCACTTGGAACTGAACCCAGAAGGATATTTCTTCCAACATTACCAAGGCATTATAAGTGGTATTAACACTTCACGTGATCTTGATTCTATCCCTCTATTAATGCAGCCTACAACTGTGTTGGCTTTTTTGTCAGCTGCAACACACTTAGTGGCTCATATTTAAGTGATTGTCCACTAGGACTCCAAGATCCCTGTGACACTTACTGCTATTGAGCGAGGTACCACCTATATACTGTACCTGTGCATTTAATTTTTCTTGCCCAAACGTAGAACCTTACTATTTTCATCATTCAATTTCAATTTGTTAGATTGCGCCCAATGTTCACGTCTGTCAAGTTTCTTCTGTATATTAAGCCTATTTTCTGGAGTGTTGGCTACTCCTGGCAGCTTGGTGTTGTCTGCAAATGTGATGAATCCTCCATCTATCCCCTCATCCAAATCATTGATGAAGATGTTGAAGAGTACTGAGCCTAAAACAGCCTTGGGGTACCCCACTGCATATTCCCTTCATGTAGATGCAGTTCCATTGAGGGCTACACCTTGAGTGCAGTTGGTCAGCCAGTTATGAATCCATCTGGTGGAGATGCTGTCTAACCCACATTTTTCTATCTTATCAAGTAATAGGTTGTAGTCTGCTTTATCAAATGCCTTACTGAAGTCCAAGTAAATTATATCCACAGCATTCCTCTGGTCACTAAGTTTGGCTCCACGTCCAGTTTCTAATAAACTGGAATAGTTAGGTAATAAACATATCAGGAGCTAGAAAACCAAGTTTTACAAAGTGAGATGTGGGATCTAGTCAGGATTCACCTTCAGAAGAAGAGATGGAAGTGGAAAAGGGCAACACTCTAAACAACCATCACACCAAAGAGCACATTCGCCTGTTGCCTATTTTCCCAGAAAGGAGACATAGAATAATATAAATCAGAATAAGACAAACATTGGTTGAATATTAGGAAAACCTTGCAAACTGGTTATACCAGTCTAGGGGTGGAATAAATTATCTAGAGAAGGGAACAGGTCATTTTCCACCAGTTTAACCAGAGACCAAAGAGACATTGTGAGAAAGCTTCAGTTTGGGTGTGTGCAATGAGCTGATTATGTGGTTTCAACAACAACAACAAAAAGGAAAGCATCATGTTTGCGCTAAGTAGCAAAATATCTTGGACTGACCCTGAGTCAGTTTTCTTATTCTCAGAGTCTGGGAACAATACTGAGGGAAAAAAAATTGCATGCTTAAAGACAATGAGTGAATTTACAGCAGAGATGATATTCTAACCAGGGCTGCCTTAATGCACGGGCCTGATGGGCACTTGCCTGTGGGCCCCACGAGCATAGGGGCCCCATACTAATCTGTGTCCGTTAACCCTTCAATGCACCTTGTATCATATAAATACAGTATATTATACATATATTATGCAAATATATGTTTAATTTTGTTGACCACTGACGTTTTTATTCCTGTGAGCAGTTGTCATATGGGCCCCAGAACACTGCTTTGAGACCTGATTCAAACCAGGGACTCTATTTCACTGAATCTGAATCTCTGAGCCATTCTGCTATGTCATTTCATATGTATCTGAGTGTGTGCATATTTCTGAAATGTATATTCCTACTTTTTGATTATTAAAAATAAATGCAAGCCACGTGATTCCCCTTGCTTGTTAAAGACATCTGGAATACCACTTTCTTCTTATGGTTTTCTCAACATGTCTTGTTAAGTAACCGCATGGAGCATATGGCAGGATTATACACATCTCTTTTAAACATATGACTGCTGTGTTAAATACTGAGAAACCAGCTGCACATATTAAACTGTCTGGTAAGCTAAACAGAGAGCCAATGTGGCATAACGGTTAAGATGTTAAAGCAGGAATGAGAAGATTGAACAAAAGGGGATACAAATCTAATCCATCCATAAACATATTGGCCCAGATAATAAGCTTAAATTCCTTGGACACTTCAACTAAAAAAAGGATATCAGTCTGGGAAATAGAGATTTTGCCGGTGACTCAGATGAATCCAAGTCTTTTTACTACAAAGTATTATGGAACACTGGTATATCTCATTTTATTGGGCTTCATTTTTATCACATGTCACAAATACTGCATTTTTTTTTTTACAACACTCTCCACCAGCAAAAAGATTATGACTCGATGAAGGCTCAGATGATGGTTAGCATTTTTAGCAATCAAGTATTTTTTTAAATTAAAGTGCATGTACTGGATATTTTTTTTAGACATAGTTTTATTTTATTTTTATTTATTTTATTTTATTGGGTTTGTCACTTGCTTACAAGATAATAGGTATAAGTAAAAACATAGTTATGAATACATGGATACATATAAGAAAAATAAAAGAAACAATAGGACAGGGACTGTAGGTACGTTGGTGTGCTTATGCACACCCCCTACAGACCTCTTAGGAAAGGGGTGAGGTCAATAGTAGACAGTCTAAGGTTAAAGTTTTTGGGATTTGGGGAAGAAACCACAGAGTCAGGTAGAGTATTCCAGACCACTCTGTTGCTGAAGTCGTATTTCCTGCAATCAAGTTTGGTACGGTTCACCTTTAGTTTGTATCTATTGTGTGCTCTTGTATTGTTATGGTTGAAGCTGAAGTATTCACTGACAGGTAGGACATTGCAATTTATGATTTTATATACTATACTTAGATCGGACCAAAGGTGACGTAGTTCTAGATTTTCTAGGTCTAAAATTTCAAGTCTGGTGGCATAAGGTATTCTGCAATGAGTAGAGGAGTGGAGAACTCTTCTTGTGAAATATTTCTGGACTTTCTCAACTGTGTTAATATCAGATACATAATGTGGGTTCCAGACTGATGAGCTGTATTTGAGTATTGGTCTAGCAATAGTTAGTGTAATATTACCAGAGAAAAAGCTACGTAAGATTAGGTTAACAACTAATAATAATGCTATCACATGCTTAGTAGATTACTATATAGTGTAAACATAACTTTTAGATACACTGGAAAACCAAAGCATTCATATGACTTGCTTAATTTTGACATTCACCTATATTGCAGTGGTCTGGAAACAATTCCAATATCTTTGAGATATGCCTGAATACTAATGTTTGATAAGTGGATCAAGAGAATGAATGATGATTGGAAATTCTGACTTCATCCTATACTTTCATTCACTAATCTAACCATATCATTCACCATCCCCACTGCCAAATAGACAAGCTGCCTCATTTTGATCTCTCACAGCAAAAGAGTGAACTTTGATGAGGAATTGGAGGATTAGGAAAATGCCAAATTTTGGACATCTTTTAATGACCCCATAATCCTTTCCTGGGTGGAGTCTGGGCAACTGAATGGAGTTAGCAGAGTGTTTAATGACCGGATGCCCTTCCTGTCACCAATGTGGAATTTTGTTCGGCATTTCCTCATTGTGCCCAGAGAGAGGAATATCTGTCTCGATCTAGGATCGAACTCACGGCCTACTGATTGTGAGGTGAGAGTTCCACCTCTAGGTCACTGCACCACTCCAACTTCTGTATTTTTATGATTGGACTATTTGGTATAAAGGCCATATTTTGCTTTGTCTGTATCAATAAACTTCTGTGGCTCTCTCATGTCACTGAACCTGCCAACCGCTCCTCCCTCATCACTGAGGAAGCCAAGACTAATTATAATAAATCAAGAATAATTATAAGACCCTGAGAGCCGTTCTGCCCGTTGTTCAACCTTTCCAAGTACTGTACATTGATCTATTTTCTGTACAGGGAGGGACAACACCTCTTCAATTAAATGAGGCCAACTAAGATGCTTGCTTTAATCAAGAAAGCCTTAATTACATGGACAAATGAATTAGTCTGTTGATTTTCGAGTTCTGCAGGTACAGTCTGCCTTTCTTCAAAGCAAACATTGTACTTCTCTTTTTAATCTCTCCCTAAAGCAATAATTCTGAGAGGTGGGTACGTTTGAAAAATAGCAACTACCCCATTCAATGAATTTTCATGGCTGAGGGAAGACTTGAACCTGAGTATCCCTGAGTATCCCTGAGTCTAAACCAGGGGTTCCCAAACTTGGCAACTTTAAGACTTGTGGACTTCAACTCCCATAGCTGGCATTCTGGGAGTTGAAGTCCACAAGTCTTAAAGCTGCCACGTTTGGGAACCCCTGGTCTAATCTAACATTTCACCACTCATACTATCTCTAAATCGTCATTATCAATACAATTGTAGAAAATTAAAATGTATCTCAGGAACAATGGCATGTCTCTAAGGAAGTAAAAACATCTTTGTGGTTTTTAAGAGCATATGAGTTTGATTTTTCCTAAGGAGATTCACCTAATGCCAAGCGTGAGTGATACCTTCTTATTTCAGCTAAAGTCTTTTTTTTTTTTTTTTGTCCTAGCCTCTTCATCAATTCAATTGTTTTATCTAATGTTTACATTTTTCTTCTTCCTTGAACTGTATTTTGTACAGGTGGATAATTCACTGAGTGACTTAGCTTAATTGGATGCCCTAGAGAACATTGGATAAGAGCTTTGTCATATACAAACAGTGCGGATAGTCCTTGACTTATGACTTGTCACAGCAGTGGTGAGATTCAATTTTTTTTTACTACCAGTTCTGTGGGCGTGGCTTGGTGGGCCTGGCAGGGGAAGGATACTGTAAAATCTCCAGTCAGAGGTGGGGATTTGCCGGTTCTCCGAACTACTCAAAAGTTTTCCAGAACTGGTCAGAACCTGCTGAATACCCACCTCTGACCTGTATGATCAATGATTGCACTAAGATGACAATATTGTAGTACAGAGTCCTTGGTGTCACCTAGTTTGGGTAATGAAACGTCTGCAAGGAAACAAACAAGCTCAGAGAGCACCAAGGACCCCCCGTTTCAACCCTGACCTACGAATATTCTCCTTTATTAGTATTATAGTAGTTTGAAGAACATTGTTCTAATCTAATTTAGTCTAAACAAATAAGCACACATCTACTCCTGCTGACATCTCCCTGAGAATTAAGCCTGCTTTTATCATCTCTGTCCTATCATATTAAAATATAGCTTTAAAAAACTCAGAATGCTAGCTTAATTCTGTCATTTTCTACTTCACCTCTTATGCAAAATACTTTGGGCTTTTCTGAAGAGAAAAGCAACATGGAAATTTAAAGGAAATAAACGATGCAGAGAAGTCACCTGCCTACCTCCAGTCAAAACTGACAATCAACTGATGACTCTGATGAACAAGTTCACTCAGCTGAACAAACCGAACCATGATGACAACCTTCGTTTTCTACAGATGGTTTCCAAGGTGAGCAAAGGGGCCACATTCCTCAATTGTTGAGGCAAATGCCTTGAGTGGGAAAATGTCTCATTAACTTGCTCTTATAGATGCACACCCACGCTCACAACTCCCACTTTCTTCAGTTGATTTGCTGGTAAGTAGTCGAGCATCTGATAGAAGCTAAGCCTAGATGGTCTTTTAATAGCTGATCATCTATTTTAGGGATTTGGACTGTAATACATGCCAGAATCGGGAAGTAAACTTCAGAAAGGAAAAGTGGGTAGACAAACGAACATCGGGAGGGGGGGGATTTTAATTTCAAGAATCCAAGTAAGAGAGAACTTTAGGTAGGACAGTGTATAAACAGCCTGGTAAAACAGCCTACTTAATTGTCTAGCAGAGTAATTGAAAGAAGGGGACGTTTCTTAATATTTCCAAGATAGGGAGAAATTATCTGACATTTTCCAACAGAATGGAGTTTTTTTTTTCCCCTCTTCATGTTTTCCTCCTTTTCCCCCTTAATTGTAAGAGGTGGTTGCTCTCACAGCCTGATTACTGTTTTGCATCCTTCACAGGGCACCGAGAATAATGCTGTAACATTGTGGAAGGGAATGGGTGAATACCATCACTCTCTCAACTAAATAAATAATAATCTGTCACCATGGGTTGAGAAATCATCAATATAAGGATGATATTCGGTTCAACCCCTCTGCACAAGGTGAGTGAAGTGGACCCTGCTATCTTGCAGTGCCTGGAGGCTGTAGGAATCTGGATGAGGGACAATAGACTTCAGTTTTAATCCTGGAAAGGCTGAGTAGCTTTGGGATGCATGGAGCCTCAAGATCCAAGTGTTTGTCATCCTTACTTGTGAACGGGGTTGCATTACCCATTCAGACTCAGTTTGCAACCTAGGGGTCCTCCTGGACTCACATCTCCTGCTGAGAGAGACTAGGAGAGCTCTTTCACAGTGTGTTGATCCAAGGCAGCCAGGCAGCTGGCAGTTCAAATCACCCCTTTATTGCTCCAAATTTCCCCAAACGCTCCCACATTTTCAGCAAGTCCTAGAGCAAAGTGATCATACACATAGACATACACGCACACACACACACACACACACACACAACTCCAGCACACCACTGTGAGCATAATGACTGCAAAGCAAGAAATCCAGCAGGGCAAGTCAAGGAGACCAGGAAACAAAGAAGCAAGGCAATCAGATGAGGAAAAAATGCAAGGAATCCAGAAACGTTCAAATGTCGTCAACGGCACTCAACACTCCACGAATTCAGCGTTTGTTCCTGACAAATCCCTCTCCCCACAGCGTCCTCTTAAGTTTCTTGTGAAGAGGGCGCTCTCCTCCCAAGTCGTTGGGTCAGTCTGCGCTGTTCTCGCCTTCTCTCTACTCTCCTTGCTCGAGGATCAGGAGGATGTGTCCTCGCTCATCGCCTGAGCTCTGTCTCTCATGTTCACTGCTTAGCATCTCTTGGTCATCCTGCTCCTCTTCCTCCCTGCCCACAAGCCGTCCCAATTCTGGAAGGGCCTGGCCTGACCGGGCCTGCTCTTCCCCACCTTCCTCCACAGCCAATGACACACCTCCTCGATCTCCATCGGCTCCAGTTCCAGCTCGTCTTCCTCCGCAGATTCAGGCTCCGACGGGGGCATGACACACAGCTTGTACAACAGCTATGACCTTTCCTGGGATCATGACTCCCTGCACTCAATTGCTCAAGCCATGGTCATCTCTTGTCTGGGCTACAGAAACGCACCATTCAGAGGCTTCAGTCCAAAGTGGCGAGGGCAGTCTTTGAAGCCCCTAGGATGGTCGATATTGCACCTCTGCTCCATGAACTTCACTGGCTACAGGTTTGCTTCGAGTGTGGTTCAAGGTGTGGATCATGACTTTTAAAGCCCTCAATGCCATAGGTTCAGGCTACCTGATGAACCATTTCATCCCACTAGGATAAGTCTGTCCTACTTATGTTGGCAGGCAGGGCCTACTTTGGATCTTGGAGGTCAAAGGATTCCAACTTTCAGGATCCAGAAGAAGAGCCCTTTCTCCTACAGCGCTTGCTCTTTGGAGCATCCTACCCATTAAAATAAGATTCTCCCCTACCCTCCTATCCTTCTGCAAGAGCCTGAAGACATGGCTCTGCTGGTTGGACTGAGGACCAGATAGGGAGTTACAACTGGAGGTGGCTGCTGGGTTGATGGCAGATTCCCCACTCCTCCCCCAATCATCCCCTCTTTTTGATATCATATTGATATATTCTTTGTGTGTTCTTTTTCATTGTTTATTTTATTGTTCTTTATTTTCCTTCTGTTCACACTCTTTTCGTTTCTTCCTGTTTGTTGTTGTAAGCTACCTAGAGTAGCCCTATGGGGAGATAGGCAGCAAATACATCTTAAAAATAAATAATAAATAAAATGAATTCTTTTCATTATGTCATTGATTTTGTTGCCTAAAGCAAACGGGAGATGTATTCTAACAATCTCTAGAGGACACAAATTCCTCTCTTCTGGAAATTTCTCATGCTTTACTGAAGTCTACAAATTTATCTACGAAATGCTTACTGATCTTCATATTAATTAAATACTAACTAATGTGGCAGCTAGCCCAGAAGACTCCTCATTAAAGTACCATCTTCATTGTTTATATAACCCTTTGCTGCAAATGTTTTGATTATTTCTGGAAGCAAATAGGCCAATACCTAATATAACTTCTATTTATTTTACTGGTTTTACTCATCTTGAACTTGCAGGTCTATTGGCTGCGATTACAGATTTTTCTTGTACTGCATCAGAACTAATAGGATGGATTTGTGAGTAGGAAGTTCGAAGGAAATGCTTAACGGCAAAGCTTTGGCAGGATGTTAACCGTGCAGCAGCCCACTTTAGAGGAACCAGATGCTCTGAGAGTGGGAAGAGAGGAAGGAATTATGGAAATGACGGATATGAGAAGGCAAGAGAGTCACTGACAGCAGAAAATGAGAGGAAGAAGGGGTGCCGTTCTAAGGAAACCTAGAAGAGAAAAACTGAGGAATGGAATCGAAGGTGGAGAGAAGTGCAGTTAAATGAAAAGGACCAAAGGAAATAATAGAAAGAGGAGCAAAGAGGAACAGCAAATATATTATTATCATATTGTTTACTCCATATTCCTGAATGAGAACAAATATCTGTCAAGTAATGAGTTAGAGCACTGGTTCTCAACCTTTGCTTCACCATCCACCCCATTTAAATACCTTTTGTGGTCACAGATATGGCCACGGACCACCAAGACTTAATTCAAGATTTAAACCATAACATTTGTTCAAAGCTTCAATGATCTCTTGTAATGACATTGCCCCACCCCCCACCCCCAGGAATCCATGGACCACAAGTTGAGAACCACTGAGATCTAGCATTTAAGATTTTTTTGGGGGGGCAGGGTATAATCAGGGCTGCTGCAATTAAAAAAAATATCTACACATATGTTGTAGGTTTATTGCGCAGAGAAGAGCAACAAAGATGATTAGGGGGCTGGAGGCTAAAACATATGAAGAACGGTTGCAGGAATTGGACATGTCTAGTTTGATGAAAAGAAGGACTAGGGGTGACATGATAGCAGTGTTCCAATATCTCAGGGGCTGCCACAAAGAAGAGGGAGTCAAGCTATTCTCCAAAGAACCTGAGGGCAGGACAAGAAGCAATGGGTGGAGACTAATCAAGGAGAGAAGCAACCTAGAACTAAGGAGAAAATTCCCGACAGCTAGAACAATTGTTCAGTGGAACAACTTGCCTCCAGAAGCTGGGAATGCTCCAATACTGGAAGTTTTTAAAAAGATGTTGGACAACCATTTGTCTGAAATGCTATAGGGTTTCCTGCCTGAGCCAGGGGTTGGACTAGAAGACCTCCAAGGTACCTTCCAACTCCAATATTTGGTTTGGGGATAAATACTTTTGTATGGTGACAAAAAATTTATATTCCACTTATACAATCACACTTGGGTGACATGCAAACCTTAAACTTAACCTTTCAGTGCCAAAAAAGCATTTTAAAAACTAATGGTATTTGGATGTATAAGGAGGGTATGTGTCTTCTGCAGCTCTAAACGTTGCAGGCCGTAAGTGTTGCTTATAACCATAGCCACAAGCTATTTGAAAAGTTGTTATAAATAGAACTTTTAAACTCACATTGAATAGCAATGACATAACCACTTCACACATAGCAACTTGGGGCGGGGGGGTGGGGGGAAGAATCCTGCTGAATATTGCCTGATTGTGATCTCAAATTGCAGAGATTGTAGTCTTATGTACAATCATGTTAGTGGAAGAGCCACTGAACCCGTGCGAAGATTCAGAGAAGGCAGAGAAGTTGCTTGAAAGAAAGAGACAAAGTTTGTTTGTTTTTAAAGAAATAGGGATGTGAAACAAAACACAGCACAAATAGATGGTTATATGGTTCAGGAAAGTCCTATCCACAAGTTAGATGCATGCAGTCCTCAACCCTCAGCAAAAAAAAAAATTGCTTATAACCTTGATCACAGTTTTATGTCACATTTACAAGAGTAGCCCTCTAGACACATTTGTTGAAAAATGCATTTTCTGTCACCCAGTGACGTGAGTGGAGTTTCTGTAGCACACTTCCAGCAAACTGTAGTCTATGACTGCCACTTGATGGCATGAAGAAGAATAGAATCCTGTTACCTGAAGTGTTAGTTCTGTGCTTCACCTTTTTTTCCAAAACCATACAAAATTAAATATATCCATCTGTGATTCTTTTAAGAAGTTGCAGAGTTTCATTAATTCACATTTTCTTTTCTTTTTTAAATTCATACAAAGTATTTGGATTTAGACATCTTTGCCATGTAAAAAATAAACCAAAGTAATATGTAAAAAAAGTTTTGGATCAGTATTTGCATATTCTCTCTCTCTCTCTCTCTCTCTCTCTCTCTCTCTCACACACACACAGAGAGAGAGAGAGAGAGAGAGAGAGAAACAGAGACAGAGACAGAGACAGAGAGACAGAGAGAAAATGTCCCTCTCTTCCCAGGAAATATTTACATCATTAAAGATCATTTTTTAAAAACTGTTTCACCTGGTGTTTTGATTTCTTCTGATAACGACAATCCTAACCAATTAAGGGTTCAATTAAGTCTTTTCATAATGAGTCTTTCAGGCATCCCAGTCTTAACTTTGTTGGGAGATTTTCCTTCTGAACTCTCCGAGCAAAAACTGGTGTTGATATTTTGGATCTGCCTCTTGTCAATCAATCCTTTGAAATATCTGATGAGTAGCAAAAATGATTTGGATTTCCTAAAACTAGTTGATTCAATAATTGGTTCAGCTTGGAGCTGAACTCCTAAATTATTAATATTACTAGGGATGGATTTGAAAGTTCCCAAATTTACAATAAACAATTGAAAGGTATTTGTTAAGACAGATATAGGAAGCTAGCCAGAAACTTGAACAAATAATAATAAACCGATAGGCAAGGTTTCATAGCCTGCTATGTAACCTCAACATTATGGGGCGGGGAGGCTCAAAGGAGGGGAGACTGAACAGCATATACCCAAGGCACAAATGTCATTCCAACTGCCTAGTTAAAGCAAGCAGGCACACACATCAGGCAGTAACAATCTAGGAAGATGCTGGAATTATCACTGTCATCATCATCGTCGTGTTATGGCTGTTTAATACTAGATCATTGAGAAAGTCAAACAATTACAAAAAGAAATAAATATGCTCCGTTGGTTATAGAAAGGCCTTCAATTGTTTAGGTAGTCCTTGACTTACGACCACAATTGAGCGCAACGTTTCTTTGTTAAGTGAGACATTTGTTAAGCGAGTTTCCCCCATTTGTTTGCCACAGTTGTTAAGTGAATAACCGTAGTTGATTACTTAGTAACCTGGTTGTTAAGTGAATCTGGCTTCCCCATTGATTTTGCTTGTCAGATGGTCGCAAAAGAGGATCACAGGACCTTGGGACACATCAACGGTCATAACTATGAGTCAGTTGCCAAGCATCTGAATTGTGATCACATGATCATGGGGTTGCTGCAAAGACTGAACTGTAAAAAAGGGTCATAAGTCACTTTTTTCAGTGTCGTCGTAACTTCAAACGGTCATTAAGCAAACTGTTGTAAGTCAAGGACTACCTGTATTGACGAGATCAAGTCATGAAATATCTTTAGGAAAATGGGAATACCAGAACCTCTTATTATCCTCATGCAAAACTTATGTATAAGAAAACCACAATCTGGGAGAATATAGTGAAGCTCTAGTTTCATCAACAGAAGTAGGGAAAGGCTGTAGACCCTCCTTTATTTATTCAACCAACAGGCTGAATAAATTTAGGAAGGCAAGATTAGAAGATCAACATTGTTTTAAAATTTTGGGAAAGAAACATTGATGTCCCATGCTTTGTTGATAACATTCCTCTGTTAGTTAAAAATGCAAATAATCTGCAAGCATTAGTAATGATGGTTACGGAGCACAGTGAAAAAAATAGGACTAAAATTAAATATAAAGAAGACCAACAGGTATAGCAACCAACTTTAGAACTGACAGTGAAGATATTGAAGTTGGGGACAGTTTCTCCCTTTTAGTATCAATTATCAATATTAAAGGAGTCAACAATTAAAAAATATTCCCACTTAATAAAGGTAAAGGTTCCCCTCGCACATACGTGCTAGTTGTTTCCAACTCTAGAGGGCCGTGCTCATCTCCGTTACAAAACCGAAGAGCCAGCGCTGTCCGAAGACGTCTCCGTGGTCATGTGGCCGGCATGACTAAAGGCCGAAGGTGCACGGAACGCTGTTACTTAATAGATAGCAGTAAAGGCTTTGGAAAAGATACATCAATGCAGTGACATGTGTCTTTGCCAGTGACTTCAACTTGCAAACATCACAATCCCACAAGCTATGTGAAACCGTATGGAAGCCAAAGTTGAACTTTGAAGCAGCAGGATAAATGAATGTTTTTTTGAATGTTGATATTGGAAAAGACTACTGAAAATATCATGAATGGCCAAGAAAACAAACAAACGATAATTGTGGGAAGACCATAAATCTTTAGAAAAGTGTATAATGCTGAGATAGATAGAAGAGAAGAGAAGAGGATGATCAGCAGCAGGTAGAAGAACCTGATTTTCTCTCTCATATGTTTGACATCCTTTCTATGACTGCACAATTTTGTTTCAATATTATCAATATGGCCAAACAGAGAAGAGAAATATGAGTTAAAAATACCAATGTATGTTTAAATTATACACTGAAGAAATCAGAATCTGTCGAAGTATAAAAATTCTGGATGGGCATGGTCTATGACTGAAATATGGTTTTATTATGATGGAAAGCCACATACACAATTTCACATCCTAGATTGAAAACATGCCTTCAATGTATACTTATAAATTATTATTTTATCATTGTAGTGACATAATTTAGTCAACGTTAGTGTGCAGTCAAGATTTTACCTGGTTTAAAAACTGGGATGTTTGTTTCATGTACATCTATGACGGTACCTATTATTATGTCTTTTCTGTCTATTTCTGTTTGTGTTGCTGCATTTTTTCTTGCATTTTATTAATATGTATATAGTTCCTGCAATTTTTTCTAAAACATAAAAATCTACATAACAATCTATGTTTAATGGTTAAACGGTATTCCAAGTATGAGTGGAAGGTGCTGGCAGATCACTTATACCATTTATTACTCACTGAACCAGGGTCATAGAAAAACCCTATATCACAATAGTTACTGTAATTTGGCTGTGTCATCCTATCACTAAAGATAGCTCAATGAAGACCACCTGTCTTGAATTAATTATATGGATGGTATTGGTCAATCCAAATCCACAAAGCGAAAGCTATTACCTCATACAATATATAACTACCATTTTAGAATATTATAATGTCATTTAGGCAAAGCATGATATAAAGAATTATGTCAGGATTTTTATGAGGAATGTTGAACAGTCAAGGTGGGGCAGGTTGAACATAAAATATAGAACACAGAATAACAGAGTTGGAAGGGAGATTGGAGGTCACCTAGTTGAATCCCCTGCTCAAGGAGGAAAGTCTGTACCAGGGGTCACTCTGGAGGCCCACGGGCTGGATGCATCACACGCAGGCCAGTGAAAGGGGAAAAAACCCATTTTGATACCATCATGTGATGGCAAATTGGATGCGGCGAGTTTGACACCTGAGATCTATACCATTTCAGACAAATGACTGTCCAATCTGTTCTTGAAAGCTCCCAGTGATGGGGCATCCACAATTTCTGATGCAAGGCACTGGTTGATTGTTCTCATCATAGGAAGTTTCTCCTTAGTTCTAGGTTGCTTCTCTCCTTTATTAGTCTCCATTCATTGGTTCTTGTTTTGCCTTCTGGTGCTTTGGAGAATAGTTCGCCCCCCTCATCTTTGTAGCAGCTCCTCAAATACTGCTATCGTATCTTCTTTTCACTAGATTAGGTATACCCAGTTCCTGCAACAGTTCTTCACATGTTTTAACCTCCAGCTCCTTAATCATCTTCGCTGCTCTTCTCTGCACTCTTTCCAAAGTCTCAATATCTTTTCTATATTGTGGTGATCAAAACTGGACGCAGTATTCCAAGTGTGGCCATACTAAGACCGTGTAAATATATAATCCATCAGAACTTCTGGTACTGGCAGTGGCAATGATGATCACTGACTTCAAAATAACAGATACAAGTTGGTAGTCAAAGCCCTGCTTCTTTTTAATGTGTCACATGCCGTGCATGCATGTAAAAAGGCGCATGGCTTCTATTGTCTGCTCAGCAGTTAAGCTGGAAAGCCGGCAGCCCAGGTTTGAGACCTGAGCACCATATGACAGGGTGAGCTCCTGTCCTCAGCCCAGCTCCTGCCAACCTAGCAGTTTGAAAGCACAAAAATGCAAGTAGATAAGTAGGTACCACTTTGGTGGGAAGGTAACAGTGCTCCATGATGTCATGCTGGCCACAGGTTGGTAGAAATGTCTTTGGAGGGTGGCTCAATGACCTTGAAACAGAGATGAGCACCCTATAGTCCAGGGGTGGGATCCGACAGGGTTAACTACCAGTTTGGTCATTTACGAGGTTGGGTGATTTACGATGTGCTTCCCTGTACGCTGCCAACGCGCGTCTGTAAATTGTCATCCGCATGCTGCTTGCAGAGAAGCAGCCTTTCAAAAAGCCCTTTTTTCCTGCTTTTTTAACTGCAGCTGTGCCTCGCACGGCAGCTGAAGTTGAAAAATCAGGAAATAAAGATCAGGTAAGAGCCCGGGTGGGTGGGTGGGTGGGCTGCTCTTCAGAGCTACCGGTTCTACAGAGGTGGACAGAACCGGTAGAAACTCACCCCTGCTATAGTCGTCAATGACTAGTGGAATTAAAATCCATAGGGACTCCTTTACTTTTATTTTCTATTGTTCGGTAATAATCATCATTCTGAAGCCAATGACTATTGCTGCAGATTCCCCTAATTGTGTTTCTGTGGAACTTAAATGTTTCATGGTAACAGCTGGAACCAAAACAAGCTTCTTGAATTATAGTGTATTGTCCTGGCAAGAACAGAAGCTGAACTATTGTGTAAATATGGAACAGATGTCTACAACTTGCAAAAATGCTAGCCAAGATCTCAAAACCAAAGATCCTCTGAAAAAGTAGGTAGAAAACTACCTACTTCATGAAGCACCAGTGCTTAAAATAACTGAAACAAAACATTCCATTTTGTCCCCATGTTAGTGCAAAAGTCTGGAACATGGGATGCTTTGTTCTGAACTAAAAAATGTGAAATCTGTAATTTCTAATTATATCCAAAACTTATTCATGCTTTTTTGGGGTTGAAATGACTAACAGTTTATCTATCTGGACAGTTTTCATTTAATCTGGAATGTTCTTTGCCACCCTAACTTGATATAAGCAGAATGAGAGCAAGTCTTACAGATATCCAGCATTATATAACAGAGGCATTTTAAATAAGTTTTCACTGTGCTTTTTACTGCAATATTTTTTACTGAATACCTTT
Source organism: Pseudonaja textilis (assembly GCF_049901715.1). Taxonomy (NCBI): domain Eukaryota; kingdom Metazoa; phylum Chordata; class Lepidosauria; order Squamata; family Elapidae; genus Pseudonaja; species Pseudonaja textilis. The sequence continues at coordinate 25,417,805 of NC_141993.1, forward strand.
TTCTTATGGGTTTTCTTATTCACAAAAACATATTATAGAAACGATAATTAAATATAAATGGTTAATTTATGGTGACACTGAAATTTTCTGATTTCAGAATAAAAATGAGATTATATTTCATATACATGTCAATGGTTTTATTATATATATTAGAAAGATTTCAAGTAGATAAAAGGACTTTATCTTGAATATTGTAAAATGGACTTGAAACAGAACTATGTATAAATGATGTACACATTATTGCTAAAATGTATAAAATTTTTATGTATGATAAAATGGGCTGAAATTTTGATTGTAATGTACAAATGGAACAATAGGAGATATTTGGATGAAAGAATGAAATTCACATTGTTATAATCCTAAATAGAACTTTTATAAAGTTATGTATTGTTATTTCCCCCAGGAAAAATTGCCTAGGGCATAAAGATACTTTGAATTTCAAAGCCGACACCAGTCAGCATGAAACAACTGAAAGAAGCCATACAAGATCTGAAACTATATAGTTAGGTAGCCCATAGATTGGACATCATTGTATCATCATAATCACTTCAAATGTAAACAAGTCCTTTGACACCCTAAGCAGTAAAAGAGGAAGGAATACTGGGAACAAGAGGGAACCTTTTGTGTTTGGTGGATATGTATGAAAGTTAAAACATTTTGGATTTAAATACATATTTTAATTCAGAAGTGTCTATGGAGATTCTCAGGCATCCAGGTCATGGTTGTCTCAAAAGTGCTTTTTCAAGAGGCAACTGGACTTTCTGGTTTTACTTTGAAGATGTTTCGCTTCTTATCCAAGAAGCTTCTTCAGCTCTGATTGGATGTTGAAGAATCTAACCTACTCTGTATTGGTTTACAAAGCACTGTTACAAAATGTAACAGTACTTTTTCCATCCACCCCCCATTCAGTCAGAGCTGAAGAAGCTTCTTAGTTAAGAAGCAAAATGCCTTCAAAGAAAAAACCATAAAGTCCAGTTGCCTCTTTAAAAAGCACCTTTGGGATTTAATTCAGAAGAACTTCAAGATTAATATTCAACAGAAGCCACATATGTTGCTTTGAGGCTGAGTGAATTTGATAAATGACTTTGATGATTAGAAAATAGTAAATTGGAAAAAAAAGCAATGTTGTAATCTTAGAATAAGAAGTCAATTTAAATGTATGCATACAACTTGTAACAGGAAACTGGAAATATTTTCTTTATATTTTTACTTCTTTCTGCATTTTTGGCTTCATTCTTCCTTAACCTTTTTTCTTTCTCTTATCTTGATTTTTTAAAAATCTTTATAGCATAAAAAGTCTAAGTTATTAAGAAAATAAAAGTTTACTTCTATTAACTGCACAGCACAGCTATTGGATGTGAGGTGAAACTGCAGTTTTCAACTTGCATTCCCTTTGGTAACTGTTAAAGATGTGCTAACATTTAAAACGTGCTACACAGTATTTGCCATTTTAAGCATCTTCCGTTTTGTAAAAAGTGAACCCCATAAAACCCAATTAAAATATTTATATACTTTCATAAGGGGCCTCAAAGATATGTACTGCATATTATTTATATATATATATATATATATATATATATATATATATATATATATATATATATATATATATATATATATATATATATATATATATATATATATATATAAATATAAATAATATGCAGTACATATCTTTTATATAAATTATATATAAATAAAAGTACATTCGCTAGCCTTAAAAAAAACCCGGGATCGCTCCAGTAAACCATGTTCAATGGGACGGTCAGAATCAGATCCGAAGGGGATCCATCCAGGAGACCGCAAAGCCATGCACAAAACTCTTCTAAATTCGTTGCTGTCATCTAGTGGCCGTCCGGATTTTCGCAGCCCTCGTGCGTGCAAAGCCAAAACAGGTCCCTACTAAAACCTTAAAGGGAGCGGAGAAAAAAAGACGAAGAGAAAGGCAGAAGGACAACCGGCGACCTTTAGGCTTCACCCTGCTAAGGAACCGCGCATCCTCCCCGCTCGAACTAGCAACCTGTCGTCCGCCTTCGCTATGCGTGACGTCAAACAGTGCTATTCAAAATAATAATTTTTTAAAAAAAATTTCTCTGAATTGCGGCAGTTACGTAATGAGAACTCCCTTCTCTCACTCCTACTCGGGAAGCCTCCCCGACAATACGGAGTTTTCGTAACCGGGGGCGAGAGACTCTTTCTCCCACACACCCGACCCTTCCAGTAGGCAGGCTTGCCTCCCAGAACAACATGGCGGGCTGGGATGGGGAAGCCTGGTGAAGCGGGAAAGGGTGGGGGGAAGCGCGGACGGAAGGAGGTCGCGGGCGAGAGGAACCGCCGCAGTCTGGCAATTCGACTGGCGGGTCCTCCTTCCTGACAGCCCGGTGGGGAAGCGATGAGGGAGGGCGGCAGGCGCTCGCCGCCGCTGCCACGTCTCGCCTCTCCCTTTGCTGTTTGGACCAGCGCGGGGCTGCTTGGAGCAACGCGCGAAAAAAAACCAAAAAAAAACCCCGATCCGATCCGGGCAGGGAGCAGTTAGTCAGGCCCTCTTGAAACTGCGGAGGAGAGAGAAACAGAAAGGGAGAGAGCGAGCGAGGCGCTGAGGGAATCTCCGCGGCGCTCGCCTTAGAGCGGTTGGGACGGAGCGGCGTTGCTCCTCTCGGGCGCTTTTGGCGGGACAGGGAAGAAGCGGCGCGCGCAGATTGGAGTTCCCTTTTTTTTGGGCGGGGAGGGGGGGGGAGAAGGATAAGACAAGGGTTTTTGTTTTTGTTTTTTTGGCGGGAGGGGTGAGGAGAGAAGGATAAGACAAGGGAGGGGGCGTTAAAACCCCGCTCCAGTGGCCGCCGCCGCCGCCGCCGCCTCCGGGCGAGCGCGGAAGGTTGCCTGAGGTAACCGCGGGCGAGGGAGGCGGAGGCGAGCTGGGCAGAGCGGAGCCGGGGCGAGGAGAGGATGGCAGGCAGCCCCAGAGCCGGCTGACGGGAAAGGAGAAGAGAAGAGACCGAGAGGGAAAGAAACGAGGACTTGGAGGGAGCCATGGCGCTGCCCAACCCGCCGCCTGCCCTGGTCGCCGCCGCCGCCGCCGCCGCTGCTTCGGATCTCCTGCCTGCGGTCGTCGACAAACGCCCCATGCTGGGTTGCGACGTAAAACAGGAAAGCGTGGATCCCCCTCCGGCGGAGGAGAAGGGATCCCAGCCACCGGAAGAAGGGATGGCAGCTGCGGAGGAGGAGGAGGAGGAGGAGGAAGAAGAAAGGAAACTCGGCGTGGGAGAAGGCGAGGAACTGCTTCCTCACCTGCCTGAACCGAGGTCGGCTTCTGGGGTAAGGATCGGATCCAGTTCCAAGAAGGGACCGGCGTAGGAGGCTTCCCTCTTTCGGAGATGCCGCCCTGTCCCAAGGGGACTGCATGCATAAATGCATTATTTGATGGGGTGGGTTTTTTTTTTTTTACCCTGTTTAAGGGCAATTGGGGTTTGGGGGATTGAAACTAAAAGCATGTTTATTAACCCTTACCATGGGCCACCCATAAAGTGGCCATAATACGGGGAGAGAAATTGTGTTTTTGTTTTTTTTTCTGACAAGCGAACGGGGCCAAGTTGGGTCTTTTGCTTGGCAGAGAATTCAGTGTTCCCTTGGATTTGGATCCCCTGGTCTCTTGCCTTAGTTTTCCAGCCCCTTCAGCTGTCATTAGAAACTAAGTATTCCATCTAAGCAGAGGGAGCAAAGCAAACTCATTTTTTTTTAAAAAGGTTGTGGATTAGGCTAGCTTGAGTACCTCTTTTGTGATATTTATTTGGATTTTTCTTATTCATTATTTTTTTTCTCCTATGGATAAATATCAGGGAAAAGTTATCTAGAAGGATTGGAGCGGGAAGTAAGTTTGCAGGAACAACTTCAAAAACCTAGTTGTCATCAAAACTGCTAAATAAGTCTTGGATATTAAATTTAATAGGCACCCCATTTATTCCTGATGCAGAGCACATAATGATTCCCATCACATCTCCAACAAATGTAACCCAATTCCGCAAGTTTATCTAAATTAGTTCATATTACCAAACATAGAAGACTGCTACAAAACAAATATTTGCATAAATAACTTATAATTTAGGTCTTCTTGTGCAATCTGGTGTCTTCCAGATTTGTGAGTTGAGAACTATCATCTCTGCCAGTCACCATGGAGAGTACCAGGCTAGTGATAGTTCCCTAATATGATGGTGTTAAGTTTATAATATTCCACATTGCTTCCTTCAAAATTAAGCTAGCCCATTAACAAATTGGTGACCTTTCTGAACTTGCTTTTTGTTGTTTTAATGCAGAGGGAAGAAGGTTATGCAAGAAGGAAACTATCTTCTAGAACTACTGTATGTTGCATCATGTATTAGTCTGATAGTATATTTGTTTACTTCCCATGGGAAGATGCATGCGTGTCATGAAAAACAGCAGGGGAATTATTATTACTGCTCTAAAAAAAGTTGAACATAGGCTGTTATTTTCCACCATAGTCACTTGTTCTGATTTCCAGCCACCTCCCCCTCTTCTCAATAAACTCATGTACTGGATGATCCCTTAAGGGTCGTTTAGAGACAAAACAGTTCAGCTGAAGATATGAGGAATAACAGTACCAAAGTACTGTTATATTTGAAACTACAGAAAACAATTTCCATTTCTGATTTTTTTTCTGAATTACTAGGAAAAAAGCCAAGAATACAAATCAGCAAATATATAAATTTAAAAATACCTGCATTTTTAAAAATAATTTATCCAAGTTAACTAGTCTCTTGCCCAATTACCTCCTTTCTTACAAAAGCTGTCTAGTTACAGCTACAGCAGAAATAGAAAATTGGAGGGATGCTTTGTTAGGTCCTGCCTATTTCCACTTCCATCTAATTTATTCTGAGAAGAAATAGGAAATATTCCAATTGCTCAGCAGTACCTCAGTATAGTAAGTGTCTGCTGCTCACTGAGGCTTGGATTTAGAAGTGTATTTTTCCTGCTGGTATAGTGGTATTTTTGCTTGGAAAATATCAACAAGCCATTGTAGTCTTATTTTGAATAGGAATAGAATTCCAGGTTACTTCGTTTCATCTCCACAACGGCTTCTTTGACATCAAGCATCTGTGCTACCTTTCAAAAGCTATATTTCACCCATAACCAAAAAAATGGTTAATAAAATTAAGAATTATAGTAAGAAACAAGCCAGGAGTTTCCTTATAACTGATGAATCTAGGGGCAAGTTGTACTTTGAAAACTTATCATATCAGGACAAAATAGTTACACATATGGTATACATCTGTAATTTAAAATAATTTAGTTGATAGACTTAATCTTAACATATAATTTTAATTTCTCAGCTATATTAGCTCCTTCAGATTAATTTAAATAAGATGTATTTTTATATGATTAGATTTTAAGAGCAACTTTTACAAAAGAAATGAAGAATTAGAACTGTTTACTTATGAATTAAACTGGTAATCCATAAATCTTTATTAGTTATGAACCATTGGACATTTACACTGTCTTGAGTATGGTATACAACAGAGGCAGAAAGGGAAGAGAAGCCTATGTATTCAATACTATTATATATATTAGACTTGTTCCTTTAGTACTGTCACGTACTCCACAGTGGAAAAAACACTCATACTATAGTGGGGGAAAGCATTCATCCTATATCCAATGTTAAATGATTAAAAAATCCTTAAGAACATGAAATGATTTGAAGTAGAGATCTTCACTAACAGTGTCATAGTCACTCATATTCAATTCATTGTACTGAATATTACAAGCATAGCATAATGGAAAAAAAGTCTTCAATTATCAGTGCTTAATATGGTGCTATATTACTAAGAACAAGTAGTTTCTTTATAACAGATGGAAGGTAGAAAGGCATTTTGAACATGTATTTGCAAACTATTTGCCAGTTCTAACTAGCACAGAAATAAAAGGGAAAAAAACTTCATATTTTAAAGGCTGAATTAGTTCATGTGTGAGGTTGAATGTTTAAAACAACTATCTTCCTTTTTTCTGGATTTGTTTGTGAGCTGCTTTCTACTTTAAAGTTTTCTTTCAGAAAAATACTCAGTTTGCTGTCTGGAAAGGCAGCACAAGAAGAAAATCACTAGTTATTAATTCATCAAATACTGAACATCCTCAGAAGAACTAATATTTCTAATTAACATTGAATCAATTACCGGTATACTGTGTTTAGAAAATCCCTGAATTTAAAAATGTAGACAAAAGTATAGATTTTTCTGATTTCTGTCTTTATTTTCTTATTTTATATTTCTTTATATTAGGCTTATCTTTCTTGTTAAAACTTTAAATAACATTAAAGCATAATTCATGTCAAGATAATACAGTTGACTTATAACTACTTCAGTGACAAAGTTAATGCACCATTCCAAATTCCAGTATCAAAATCAAATATCAGAGACTAATATAAACCAATAAACCTAGAATACATGTAAAAAAGAACGTTCTTTGAATGTGGTCAAATGTAAAATTCTAAAGGCCAGTTTTGAAAATACATCAAGTCCAGTTCATGTGAGAAATTTGTTACACTACATTATATATTTTTCCATATTCTTTTGGTAGTCGCTATTGATGTAGTTGCAGATGCAGAATTACATATATGGAATTTCATTTACAGTATTTGCTTCAATATGGGATTTCAGTAGTTTCAGATAGAGGCTTATCACTACACAAGCACATTTGATTAGAAGACTTTCTGGTTAGTAAACTACAGGCTACATCTAAGAGACTGCAATGGGAGGTTTATTGGTTTATTCTAAACTACTGTTAATTCAGTGGTCCAGCAGAGAATTTAAAGACATCCAGTATGAAAAATTGTGAAAGAAAGGGATCCCATCAAAGCTGGTAGTATTGTTCCATCATTAACATTATGAAGAATCAGTCAGCTCTGTTTTCACTAAGAAAGCCAGATAATTTAATTTAAAGAATCTTAATTTTGAAGGGAAAGGTACCTATAGGTGAGGCAAGGTAATAAATTAGCAAACAGAAATTGTTTATTTTTTCTCTTCACCACAGCAGAGAAATGGCTACATGACTTTTGATAAGAATGCAATTAATAGTTTTGACAGGGCTGTTCTAGTTAAATAGTATGGCAGAATGCACCTAGTAGAGGTGATGGGAAGAATAAGTCCAGACTGATCAGTATAATAGAAATACCCATGACAATGATAATGGTAATAGTAGCAATGCAACATCTTCAATCCTATCCTGACATTTTTGCACATATAAAAGATTCCAGATTGACCTCTCCAATAGTAAAAACGGAAAGGTAGGGAATAATTTCTTCTGTGAGCCCATTCTCTGCCTTATTTAGATGAAAATAGTGTTTTACCAATATCAGCACAGAAACTAATAGTGTATATTTGATAACAATCATTCGTTTACTGCTGATTCAAAGTTATGACAGCGTTAAAAAACTTATGATCTGTGCTCAAATTTACAAATTGCACCACCTCCAGAGCCACATAATAACAATTTGTGTTCTCATTTACCCCAGTTGCAGCATCCTGTGGTGATGTGGTTACAATTCCTGATTTTCCCAGCTGTCTTCTGACAAGTAAAGTCAGTGGGAAAAGCTGAATTCGCTTAATGACCAGAGTAAAAATTGTAGTAAAATCAGATGTGATGGCTTAACAATTGCTTAGTGATCGAAGATCTGGCTCTAATTGTAGTTGTAAGTCAAGGACTACCTGTATTGAACAGTCTTCTTATTTAAATGCCATCAATTTGATTTACTGCATATTTCAATTTTTATACTGCCTTTCATTTTGCAAATCATATATAAAATACGTAAATCTGAAGTCAGTATTCACTTCTTTAGAAAATGCTCAGAAATGAATTCGTAACATCAGGAGATATGACACATCAATTGTAAGAGAAGTCTATTGAAATACTCATCCATACTAAATTTATTTTCTTGAATGGTTTGAGTAGAATTATCAAAAGCAGAAACCATAAAATGTGTAAAAATTACAACCATGTTAAATAAATGCTTCAGCTTATCTAGGGGGAGGAACAGATGGAGATTCAAGAACACAATGATATTTTGGTAATAAGCGTCAATGCTTATAAAACATTAAATAAATATAGAAAAAGGAAGTATTGCATCTCATTTACTTCAAATAATTTTTAAAATTCTAAAAATGAAAAAATATTAACTCCACTACTTTGGCATTCTGCAAGTGGGCGTACTAATTCAGACAAGTATGATACATGTAGTCCTCAATGGCCATTATGGTTGTAAGACATCCCAGTCACAAAGGGGGGTCACCCCATGACTGATCTGATTTTACAGCCTTTTTTGTGGCAGTCATTATGTGAACACCATGGTAATAATAATGACCTTCTGGGGTTAAAAAAAACCATAGTAGTCATAAAGCAAGTCCATTGTTCACTATGAGTCATTTTTGTCAAAAACTGCAAAAAGTTCTCTGCAGAAATGTTGTAAAACGTGGTAAATGCTAGATGCTGCAAACAACTATAAATGCAGGACCAATGCCAAGAGTTTAACCTGTGATCTCACGTGACCATTGGGGGGGGAACGGCCTTTGGAACTTCAGAACTGTCTAATAAGTAGCCCAGGAGAGATTCATCATAACTTCAAATGGTCACTGTGAGCAATCGTAAGTCAAGGACTACCTGTAGGCTTGTAGGGGAGAGCACAGAAAAAGTGTGGACTGTTGTGCTAATTAGATTATAACTGAGGTGGTTTCAAGGTGTTACTGCACATTCAGAATTGGTACCGCACTGCCCCCCCCCCGCCACCTTTCTGCTTTTGTCTCTACTACTGTCATTTTAGTTCCCATTCAAGCTGCTTATAGAATCCGAACAGCATTTAGTATTAAAAATATACCGGTTCATTCATAATTACTCCACCCGCCCCTCCCACACTTATAGCTTCTGTCATTTTCCCCCCTTTAGAGTGAAGGCTGAAATAACGGTGCTCAGACAGAGCATTTTGGACTCCTCTAGAGCTTCTTGAAGAAATTTACATTTTTAGCACATGACATGTAGTTGGGGGATTTTTTTATTCAAAAACAACATTGATTTATTGTGGAGTCTTTTGGGAATATTCACATTTTTTTTTTCTGGCATATCGAGCCTTCAGATAGCTTACTGCTTGTAAGTATCCTACACATTTTCACATTTTCTTGATACGTGAACTTTAGCATTACCAGATCAAAACCCCAGACCATCTTGTATAGTCTTGGCAGCAATCTAGTAGTCATCTGGATTTGTGCAGTCCATAGCTGGTAATGCTAAAATTATCTAAAATTATTTCAATGTTGAAAATGTTCATTTAAAATTTAATTTTGGAGAGGGGAGAAAATGTAAGGCAAGCTTTTACTTCTATGTCATAACCTATAAATAAATATGGATACAAAAGCCACTACATTCTCTTTGAAGTCAGAGGTGGGTATTTAGCAGGTTCTGACCAGTTCTGGAGAACCGGTAGTGGAAATTTTGAGTAGTTCAGAGAAGTGGCAAATACCACCTCTGACTGGCCCTGCCCCCATCTATTCTCTGCCTCCCGAGTCCCAGCTGATCGGCTGGGTCTTCTTTGGTTGCTCTGCACAGGAGAACGGAGCTGGAAAGCAGGTAAAGGTGAGGAGGGAATGGGGATTTTGCAGTAACCTTCCCCTGCTACACCCACCAAGCCACACCATGCCCACTAAGGCACTCCCACAGAACCGGTAGTAAAAAACATTTAATCCCACCATTGTCTACAGTCCTCCATGGAAATCTGATTTTATTTGGTCTGCAGCCATCCATTCTCTGGAAGGGTAAAGGGACTAATAATTGAAATTTTGTCGTTCCAAAAATTATTCCTTTTTATTTTTAATTGTCCATAACAAAAATTTTATTATAATATGAGGCAGAAAGAAGCTTTTTCATGAGGAAAAAAAAACCCAGCCTTGAACAGAGAAAAGAGCCTGTGGCATACTGGTTAAAGTACTAGACTAGCACAGGTAGATCCAGGTTCAAGCCATCCTCAGCCACAGAAACCTATTTAGTGACTTCGGGCCAGTTATTCTCAATCCAATATCACAATCCTACATCAGAAGAACATTGTTGTCAATAAAGTAGAGGGAGATAAATAAAGTAAAGTAAATTGCCTTAAGCTCCTAAAGGAAAGACTGGTATAACTTAAAAAATAAAACTAACTGTTGCAACTTGGAAATATTAATATGTGTCTGAATTGTTTCAATTTTATCCATCTCTGAAAAAACTTTAAAAGTCCCCCCCCCATACTTGGAGTGGGGCTATATAAAGAGCCTTACAATTAGATTTCCAGCTCAGAAAGTATCAAAGAGAGTGAGGGACCATTTGAATACCATAATCTGATAAAGACTGCCAAATGTCATACAAATTGGTGTAAGAAATATATTCCCTACTTTCTAGATTACTTAAGTCTCCACAATTTTCTATATTTTGCAACAAAAGAATATGACACACAACAAAGCTAGACTGTGAGTAAGTGAATTCTGTCAAATACAGTATGCTTGGAAATATGCTTAGGGGAATCTTCCTGTCACTGTTTTCCTTTTTAATATAGCATCTGTTTACCATGCCCAGAAATGCTTTGCCCTTGCAATTTGAGTACAACTACCATCTATCAATTTCCTTAACTCTAACACACACACACACCTCAATGACAGGAATAAAAGATAGAAGATCAGGAATACTGCTTACCAAGATTGGGAATTAGGAAGGAAAATGGGAAGAATGGATTGACTTTGCTTATTAGAAGGTTGCAAAAGGTGACCATATGACTCCCGGATACTGCAACCATCATAAATATGAGTCAGTTGCCAAGCATCTGAATTTGGATCACATGACCATGGGGTTGCTGCAGCAGTCATAAATGAGAAAAATGATCATAAACCACTTTTTTCAATGCCATTGTAATTTTGAATGGTCACTAAACAAATTTAGGTTGAAGTTGAAGACTACCTGATGGGGTTCCATATGATGGAATCCATAGGAATATTCTGTAAAGAAACAAAGAACATGGTACGGGGAATGAGACAACTGGAAAATTGGATAAATTTATTGATGGATGTTAGAATGTGTGTGAAAATAGTAACGTATATTCATATAGTTTTCTGTTCACGCCTCACAGCTTTAACATCTATTCAAAAGGCTGCAGACAGAGCAACCTATTACAACTGTCTTTCCATTATTTTTCCTATCACACGATTATATGAGAAATTCTGAAAAACTTGTCTAAAAATGTATACATCTTTTTGACAGGTAGCGTGTTATTCTGCCTTTCCATCATTCATTATTTCATTCAGTGGAATTTATATGCCACTCCAATCGAGGAGGTCTCCTGGCAGCTTACATTTATTTCTTACAGTAATAGAATTAAAATTAGTCTCCTCTCCACCCCGTCTCACATTAAAACAACCTACATCATGCATTCTAGTTTTGGATTTATTTCAAGTAACAACATAGCCCTGGCTCCACATTCATTTTGAAATCAATCAAGATTAAATATGTAGCACAGACTTACATTTGAATTTTCATTCATCAATGAAATATAGATTCTTTTTCTGTATTGCATTCCAAGTTGTATTACTTTTAAATATGGACGTTTTTAATGTGTTCCTTTTTTCTAAACCATTGCCACTGCGTTGCTAATAAGAAAAGTAATGTTCTATGAACTGGAACCTTGTCAAAGTTCATCGTCAAGCACTTTGTTTATTTTTCCTAATTTCAGGGAATGGAAAGAGGACACAAAAATGATATTTCTCCTTTCAGCAGTTTCATTTCAACCATCAGCCAAAAGAAGGAAGATTCTGTAAATGAAAATTCACCTGAACAATTAGTTATTACTGATATAAAAAATGGTGAGAAAATAAAAGATTTAATTTTTAGTCATTTCTAGCTGAAGGGGGTACTTGACATTTGAAGATGTTCTTTTTATTTGTGTTATGACAATGCTTTCAGTACTTTTTGTAGAACTCTCTTTGTGTGAAGATTAACATGATACAGCACAGTAAGAAACAATCTTCTAGTAAGTAGTTATAACAGCTCAGTAGGGATTGTAGGATGCAGTAACTGGAATGAATTTTAACACAGATAGTATTCAGTTTGCACATGTTAATGAATAGTAATAATAGTAACCTGCCACCTGCTTAATTATGTTTTCAAACAGTATTCGTTCTTCCAAGGGTTTTATAAAACTTTGTTAGTGTGTTTAGGAAAGACTTTTTAAAATTACATTTAAGAATAACTGGAGTTGAATCTGTCTTTATAAACAGAAGAATTATGAATGAATAAGCAATCATGAGAATATGCAAAATATTGGAACTTTATAGTATTTTATATTTCATTATTTTTGGCCCTTTTACAAAGTGGTTTCTGATTCTTATCCTTCACATACCTTCATTTAAAGGATTTAACATTTTATTAAATAGGAACGTTAGCTGAACAGGCTAAATGTGTGAAGCAAAATGTAATAATCAAAGCAAGTATGAAAGAGCAGAGTTGCATCATGACATTGTGAAACATGTTTCATCCATATGGATGCCTATGTTTAACTACAGAATAAAAATGATCGGAATTCTATATTTAAGGTTGAACATCCAAATTGCCTCTGTCAGGACCATGCACTTATAATAAAATGAGTTATTTCAGAATCTCTTGAGGGATGTAGGAGAAAAAAGAGCCTTAACGTTTATTACAGGTTACAAGTAATTTAAATATATATGAACTTAACACAAAGTTAAGGGCTGGAATTAAACATACAATTTTCCTATTTATAAAGAGAATTAAAAAAAAATGAGTTTTCACTACACAAAATCTGTTTTTTAAAGATAGCTGTCCTTCAATCATCTTGCATTTTACCAGTTTTCCAGGTACCTTAACTGTTTTTGTCAGTAATGTATAGAAATCAAATAATCAGAGTTGGCAGCTACAGGTAGTCCTCGATTTATGACCATTTATAACATTCAAAGTTATGATGTCCTTGGAAAAAGGGACTTCTGGCATGTACTCACATTTATGGCCCCTCACATCATCCCCATGATCACATGATCATAATTCAGGCATCTGGCAACTGACTTGCATGTATGACCTGTTGCAGCATCCTACGGTGATGTGATTATGATTTGCAGCCTTTTTTGTTGATTTCAGGAAAAGAATGCACATTGGAGAATCTGGATTTGCTTAACAATTTAAAATTGGGTTTGACTCAAATTATAACCACTACATCTTATGTAGCTATGAATCAAGGATTACCTGTACAGACTCTACTTTGCTATAATGGGTTTTTACATTGTATATATACAAATATTTATTTTTTTCCTAACTTCTTAACCCATCTCCAACTTTTTGCAGTCTTTCAGTTAACAGTACAAAGGAATCTAGAAATTCCTTACAACTGATAAGCACTGAAAATTTAGTAACTAGCTTGGAGAGAAATATGTGTTTGATCCCAGTCTAGCACTTGCCATCTTGTAATTTCATTTTCTGGAATTATTGGAGCTAATAATACTTTTAACAACCAAATTGTATGTTTAAAATGTGGTTCTATGGTTTGCTCATTCTTGGGTGTCACTACGCTACGGATGCTTCTGGGTTGAAAGGAGGACAATATAGCCATCACTCTTCCCACTGCTCTGACTCATCTGGAACAGCGGGAGGGCTATGTGAGGATGCTTTTTCTAGATTTTAGCTCTGCATTCAACACAATTCTTCCACATAGACTAGTGTCTAAACTTATGGACCTTGGGTTTTCTTATTCCATCTGCCTTTGGATTATGGATTTCCTACCTGGCCGCTCTCAGAGGGTCAAATGTGGTAATCATACCTCTTCAGCCCTTATTCTTAACACTGGTACAGCACAGGGTTGCATATTGAGTCCCTTACTTTATCCTCTTTATGTGCATGACTCCATTCCCACTCACACTAGTAATACTATTATTAAATTTGCAGATGATACAACAGTGGTGGAACTTATCTCGGGGTGGGTGGGTAGATGAGTCTGCCTATGGAAATGAGGTGGACCTGTTGCTTTGAAGATGTGGAGACAATAATTTGGTCCTTAAAACCAATAAGACCAAGGAGCTTATAATGGGCTATAGAAGGAATAGATCAGACATCCAGCCCTTGCTTATCAATGGAGACCCAGTGGAGCAAGTGACCAATTTAAGTTTCTGGGTGTTGTCATAAAAGAGGTCCTGACCTGGGGCACTCACATTGCAGCACTGGTCAAAAGGGCCCAGCAGAGATTATATTACCTGAGACTTCTCAGGAAATAGTAACTGAATAAAAAAGTTCTGGTGACCTACCACTACACTATAGAGAGTATTTTAACTTAATGCACCTCTGTATGGTTTGCCAATTGCACAGTGGCAGATAGGAAAGCACTCCAGAGGATTAATGTCATTGCCCAGAGGATCATTGGTTGCCCTCTCCCCTCTTTGGAAGAGCTTTATAGCTCCCACTGCCTTAAGAAAGTTCACAACATTCTCAAAGAATGTTCACAACATTCTCAAAGATCGATCTCAAAGATCGATCCCACCCATTTTTTGAACTATTACCATCTGGCAGACAGTACAGGACAATAAAAACAAGGACAAACAGGGTGAAAAGCAGCTTCTATCCCAGAGCAGTAACTATATTGAATTCTACTGTATAGTGTAATATTAATGCAGTATCAGTGGTTTTCAATTCAATTATATAGAATGTGTGTTTTTGTTTTATTTTTATAGTTTTCTTAACTATGATGTACACTGAAGATAGCATTTAATTTAATTGTACAAGGTACAATGACAATAAAGTAAGCCAAATTAGCTACCTATAACCTGCTGTCCAGGCGGTGCCAGAATGTGGTAACAGCACACATTCTTCCAAGAGGCTCCTTTCATGAGGACTATAGGATTATATTTTAAATGTTACGTCATATAGTATCCTTTTTTAAAATTGTGATGCTTTTGACATGAATAAACAAACAAAAATCTTTGGTGTTAGTAAGAAATTGCACTCATTCCACTTTTAGGTCAAAAATATATTATTTCCAGGGTGGAATTCTGCAGTTATATTGAAATACAGTTTGATCATTGTGTTCACATATTTGTTAGTTGAGCAATCTGTATTTATGTGATCATTAAATCAGATTTGGCATTCATTTGCAACTCTTGTATTTCTCTTGAGCTATTTCCTAAAGCATTTTGTTTTATAATGTTTAGAATCTGAAGTGTGTATTCCATATGATACCTGAATTTGAAGAACTTTTAATTTATTCCTTGAAAAGAATGACATGATCAAAACTGAGTTCAGCTTGATCTCAAATTCTACAGAAATTAAATTTTCCTGACTTTGAATTCTATAAGGAATGATGACTAGTTTAAAATTGGGGGTGGTTGCATATTATTCCTCTCTTTTAGTTCTTACTTACATATAAATAGTTCAATTAGATTTCCAGACAACTGAATTCTAAATTATATTGTATTCTTTATGTAAGAAGTTATCTTTTCTGCAATGCCAATAAAATTATTAGAACATTTATAAGATCATTTGTGAATATATTGTTTTAAATAAATGGTATTATTCTTATAATGGCTTTTTAACTGAGAATATATGTTTATGTGAACTGTTTATTATGTAAAGATGCTGGTTTTCTTCCTCAGCAGAGTTCTAAATGCATTTCAGGGAAGTTCTGGAATGAAAAAGAATTAAGAGGCAGCTTAGAGGCTAGTATTGGAAGCAACATCCTCTCTTAAGTATCTTTCCAGGATCAGAAGTAAAAATTTAATAATATTTACTCAAGGTTGCACTATTTTGGATAGCCATTTTCATGTGCTATTTACCTGAGCATTATAATACTGATTTTTTTGTTTGTTTCATTTTTCTCTTATTTTTAAATTAGCAAAAGAACAGTCACTTGGCCTTGGTGTTAGGCAAAAGCAGCGAACCTCAGTGGATATACTTCCAGTAGAGATGAAAGTTTCAATCCCATTGGAACCCTCCT
Source organism: Pseudonaja textilis (assembly GCF_049901715.1). NCBI lineage: Eukaryota > Metazoa > Chordata > Lepidosauria > Squamata > Elapidae > Pseudonaja > Pseudonaja textilis. The sequence goes on from NC_141993.1 coordinate 25,433,808, forward strand.
GTCTCAGCCAAACAAAAACTATGAAAGAGTTTTGGTAAGCAGTGCTGTTCCATATTTGATATACAACTAAGTTCAACTTAACAGTGTATTGTCTGCTTAAGGTAATTATTGTTATTTTACTTGGTGAGGACTTTGTGAGTAATAGACCAATTATCACAATTACTGTAGTAATTTAAAAATATTATGTAAAATTTTGACTAAACCAGTGCTTACTTTTTCACTTAGGCCTAGAGGGTTTTTTTTAAAATACTGTACATATTCATATAGGCTTGTGCTGAAGAAAGGTGTTGCAAAGTCATTTTTTCTCAAGGATAAACATGTCCAGTTCCCTTAATTTCTTCTCATGAGACATTTCTTCTTATTCTTTTTAACTTCTGCATCTGTTTTGTTTCCTCTGAATCTTTTATAAAAACAAGTGCCCAGAAACTCAAAATAAGGATTCACCAATACAGAATGCTGCCTAGTAGAACTATTTATTTATGTATGTCCTGCCGTTATTAGTTTTACAAATAACTCAAGGCAGCGAACATACCAAATACAATTTTCTTCTCCTAGTTTCCCCAAAACAAGAGAGAGTCACCCCAGCTGGCTTTCATGGATACAGCAGGACTTGAAATCACAGCCTCCCGCTTTCTAGCCTGCTGCCTTAACCACTAGATCAAATTGGCTTTCTGTGGTTTGCAAACTAAACTTCTGTTGATACAAATCAAAATTGCATCTGCCTTTTAGCAATCATGTTGGGCTGCTAACTCATATCAGCAAGATGATCATCTATTGTTCCCATGTGGATACCTGGAGTAAAATCTTCACAGTTATTTAATCTCATCCCTACAAGATAGTAAGCTTCATAAGTCAGTTAATCTTACCAAACATTCATTTTTTTATCACAGTAGGAAAACTTCAACCATTGTTTCTCTCCACTTTGTCCTTTTCAGATAACTGTTGCATCCATTCTGTTCTTCAGGGCTTTTGCAGTTGCTGTTACTAGAGTCGCTTATTCCTTTTCTGGAGACTTGCAGTCTTCTGCAAAAGCCTAAAAGCTATCATGGAGCTTCAAGGCTGAAGGATATGTATTTACATATCTTGCTTTTGGTCTACTATTGTTAAAAAAAATCATTTCTGGTCATTGAAATCCACTGGGTCGACTCCTTCCTTTGATTCTCTTATGAAGAGTGGCTTTCTCTGACAGTTTCAGTTGCAGAGCTTCATTTGTTTGGCTTGAAAATCTACTCTCTATCTGCTATAACCACAAAAGCTTATATTTGCTACAAATCTATGCAAAAACACATCACAAGTACTGTAACTCATAATAACTTCATGATCATATCAATTTATCTTCATCTTAACTTCTTACCACTAGAAAGGTTTTTATTTATTTTTGTCCCCACCTCAAGCTCTCAGATTAGCCAAGAATTAACTATCGTCTTAGAGGAAAAGTTTCCCAGATTCTTGAACTCCATTGACAAATTATTTTTAGTTTTTGCTTAGTGAACATTTCATGCTGCCATATTTGCTGGAGCCTGTTCTTACCAAGAAGTAATAATTCACAATAAGCAATGTAGAGTTTTCTGGCTATGCACCATGTAGGAAAACTGCTGATCATAATCCTTCAAACCCATAATCAGCTTCTGTTTGCTCCTCTATCTAATACTAAGGCTTTCTCTTCTGTTTGTTGTTCCTGGTGATTTGTTTTGAGCAAATTATTTGGAAAGTATTTTATGTTATTCAGCATTAATCAGAAATAGATAGAGGTCTTTGAGGTTAAGCCTTTTTATTAATGTTATATACACGTAATAATGCTTATTTTCATTTTAATATATATAGATATTCAATAAGAGATTAATTTATAACATGTTGAATTTTGGATTTTCTTAGGGATGACATAGAAAAAGCTAAGTTAACAGGAGACTGGAAGGAAATCTATGACTTTTATTCAAAAACATTTGATTCTTTTCCAGAAGTTAACACTGCATTTAAGGTAAAATTGGCAATACTCTCACTGTTTTTTCTTTTCTCTTCCAGTTTGTGACTTAAAAACAGGAATTACCAATAGTGTAAAATATATGTTACCAGTTATAATATTGTGTAATTAAAACCAAAAACCAAAAATAGAAGATAGGTAGATTAAAGAAAAAATGGTTAAAAAAACCCAATACCATGAAATGCATTATTTTTGTATTGCTTCAAAGTCATTTTCTCAATTGAGGCTTTGTGTTTTTTAAAATGTTTATTTTGTAAAAGTATGAAAACTACAATTGTATCTGTAAATAAATAAAAACCGGAAAGTATGAACTCCAGAAATAAAAAATACAGGTGGAATATATTCATAATACAAATTGAAAGATTAGCATTGTCAGAGCCACAATATACATCTATTCAGGAGGCAAGAATCTTAACCTTGCCATTGTGTCCCACCATATTTCCAGATAATCACACTTAAGGGATTAGTAGAAGTCTCGGGAGACTTCCTGCTTAACAAATAGGTAGAAATTTTGACTGGTGGGACGTCACCCTGAACTGGTCCACTGGACCTTACACATCTCAGTAACTTACATATCAAGCGAGACTATTGCAACATGCTTTATGTGGGACTCTTTAGAGACAACCCTGAATTCGTACAGCAGTAGAACTGACTGTTCAGTTCCACCACGGCAAGGGACACCCATTTTGAGATTATTGCTGTAGATTTCCAGGCAAATTTCAAAGTGCTCGTCATTATACTTAAAGCCCTACATGGCTCAGCACTAGATTATGTCAGGCAACCCTAACCAGAATGGAATCTGCCTCCCCAACGTGATGATCAAAAAAAGAGTCCACTGGAATCCCATCTGTCATCTGAGGTATGTGATATGGACAAGATGGCAGGCGTTCTTGGTAGTTACCACCAATTTAGGACAACCATTCTTCCCAGAAACACCCATAACTCCCACTCTTCTGTCTTTTCACAAACACTGCAATTTTATTTCATCGTACCTTTGGCCGTAGCTGAATTGAGGTGCTATGATGCTGTTGTCCTTTTGTTTTTTCAAGGTAAACTTTATTATATTAGTTTTTGTTTTAAGTGTATTATCTCATTGTTTGCTGCCTAAAATTCCATTAAATGAATAAAAACATTTAATTATAATTTTAAAAAATAAATATTATTCCAAAAATTATAGTTGCAACACAAATTGAAAATACATTAGAGAAGGTTATCTCATGTTTATTGTTTCAATTTGCAGAAATATACCGAAACTCCTTTTAATTCCATTGAAGATTGTGGAATTGATGCTAAATATGTGAATGCAGTTTATGATACCTTACCTCAAGCTGTAAGTCAGCTCTTCTTTCTTCTTTGTAATCTTGTGCAGAATACTATAATGATATCTTTATATTACAGTTCAATTTTTTCCAGTTATTATTATATATATTGGGTAGCTTCTGGGTTTATTCAGTTGTTGTAACTATCAATATTTCTAATGTACACTTTAATAATTTCCAGAAATTACAATCTCTTTGAATTTGCCTAATTTGTTTTTCAATTATAACTGAAAAGATGGTTGTATGATGCTGTAAACAGCAGATTTTTAAAAAAGAAATATGGGTATTAAATCTAAACTTAGAGTATACACATAAGTACTACATGAATGTCCCCACTTGGTCTGAAACATCTTTTTTGCCTTTGAAATAATCACTGCAGAACAATATAAATAATGAATGCTAATTTTTAATATATTGTAATGTAATGTTATTTTCAAAAATACATTATTTAAATTAGTTGCATAATTTAATCTGTCCACATAAACCTGAACTGAACCATGAAATAAGTTTACATGGGAAAGATAATGACAATATGAATTTGAACATATATTCATTTTAAACAGAACAGATCTAAATAACTTTTCAACTGCCCTAAATAACAACTGTACAGCATTGTATCATGGCTAACATAGCTAAATAATATTTTCAAACTGAAATGTTTCTGAATTTTAATTAATTTCCACACCCCAAAATTGTTATAGAAACTACTGGTCATTAGTTGCACACTATTTATCTGTAAGGGCTGGAAGAAATATTGCTTGCTTTTGGGTCCGTGAAAGTCTGCATAAATGGACAGAGATACAGATGATTTGCTTGATGTTGAGATAAAATCATTTCTGTAAAAAATTGCATGGGAAAATGAAAGCTTATCATCTCTTAGAAGGGATTATATGTTTTATGTGTTTATTTTAAAAAGAACCGTACGTGCTAATTCACAATGCTTTGTGAATTCTCTCTTTCTTTCAGCTTCTTTTTAAATACTCAGCTGATCAATGTTGCATGGTCAGCAGTTCAAAAGGAGATGCAAAATAGAGAAGAGAAAAATACTATGTTGATATAAAATATTGAATGAAAATATCAACTGTTGGCTTAAGTTATTTGCTAGCACAAAAGAACAGAAAGAAAAACTTTCTATATGCAGAATAAAAATCACATATATGATATATAATTACTAATATAGAAACAGTGCACTAGTACATATTGAAGAATTTCTGAGAAGACAGTATAAATCATACGCTATCTTCTTCAGCACCAAATTATTGTTCATAAGTTAGAGACTGAAAATTAGTTGCAATCGTTTTTACAATGCTCTGGGTCCTTTGAGGGAAAAATAGTGGAAATAAGGAAGCAGGGAGAGAAGAGAGATTTCTAGCACATATAAATACCAAGTAGGCAAAGTGGGAGACAGGCACGCATATGCAGATACACGTGGTGTGCGGGTGTGTGTGTGCCGTGCACACATATGCAGGGGGCGGGAGGTGTAGCACACGCATTGCATTATGGGTACAGGCACACACATACATGCACTTTCGGCACACAACTGGGAAAAGGTGAGCCATCACTGATATAGGATATATAAAAATCTAGAAAGATGATAATTACTTTGAGAGGAAGATGCTAAAGTGATCAACAAATGCATTGTTGATTTACAGCAATTTATCTACCTACATAAGAGTGGAGAAATTTTGAGTAGTTCAAAAGTAGATACTATAATTAGAATGTAACATTCGAAATTATTCTCTTGGTATATTAAATACTTTAGTGATTTATAAATATGAGGAACATTTAAAAGTAAAATTCCACTAACAATTGTTTACTCCTTAAGGGTGTGTAGAAAGCTATGATTATTTTAAAATAGTAATATTTAATAGCTCAGTAAGTACAATTCAGAGAAATCGTGGAACAAGTACAAGTACAATTCATCTATATCATAGAGCAAAGTAAAATATATGACTAAATGTGCAGAGGTTGTGCTTCCCATTGCTCACATGCCATTAACTTAAATGTCATTTAGTCTTACACGCTCTAGCTTTGCCACCAAAAATATGAACAGTCTGAAAAAAACTTCTGTAAATTCTGAAAAGAGAAATTACCCTCTTTCTCCATCAGAGAAAAATACACCATTTCCTTTAGTCATAACTTTCAGCCTTATGATTTAGATTAGAATGTTATTGCCTATGCTGGAATTAAGTGATACCATAATGAAATTGGTGTCTTACAATTAAATATTTTTCCTAAAATAAATCTACAAATGGAAAATAGACATTTTGTAAAGTTTTAGACACAAAGGGATCCATTACATTAAAAACTATATCTTCTAAAAACTGGAATCTATCATCTATCATCTATCTATCTATCTATCTATCTGTCTATCTATCTATCTATCTATCTATCTATCTATCTATCTATCTATCTATCTATCTGCCTACCTACCTACCCACCTACCCACCTACTGACCTATCTACCTATCTTTATACATAAACAAATGAGTGTGTGTAAATATATATTGTCATCATTGTCAATCTCAGACGTAACATTTGAAAATTGCCGTATCTATTTAAACAATTATATGAACATATAGCAATTTCTTACTGACAATAGAAAGTGGTCAAAATTGCTTGTTCCTATGCTATGATAGATCCCAGAAAATTGATTGCCCCACTGTATAAAAGCAAATGTCAGTTTATATCTCTATAAAGAAAGGACAGGACCCGGGGGTGGGGGAGGCTGAATTCAATGAGTTTTAAATAGAAAAATTGGAACTTAGAAAAAAGATCCCTAATCAGTGATTTTGAAAAAAGTTTCATTTTGAGATTTCTTTTACATTTCAGAATTATGCTTTAAAATATATTGCATTTTATGTAAATGTTTCTAAGTTCTCATTTTTATAATTGTGATCTGACCATTTAGTGATAATAATTGTTTCAATTGTGTTATTGATAAAAAATTATCTGGATTATTTCACTCCTTTTTCATTTGTTCTAGCCTCAAGATATCCAGAAGTGTGTCCTAAAAGGAATAATTAATGGTTTATTGCATGAATGTAAAGGGTAAATACAACTAACTTTTATATATATCTATAAGACATGATATTTTAATTTCTACAGAAATTGAATTTTAAATACATAACTTATTAGACATAAGAGCCAGTTTAATGCAGTGGTGAAGGTGCTGGCCTAAAAACCAGGAGATTGTGAGTTCTACAGAATCTCACTTTAGGCATGAAAGCCATCTAGGTGTCTTTGGGCCAGTTACTCTCTCAGTAAAACCCACCTCATGGGATTGCTGTGGGGACAAGAAGGAAGGAATGAGTTGAATTGAATAGTTACATTGTTGATCTTACATTTTTTGCAATAAGTCTATTAGCTGATATGAATATTAGGTCTCTGTACAAAATTGTATTTCTATTTGTATTTCTGTTCTCTGCATTTCACAGTTTATAAGCTTATTAATATATAATTTTAACATGAGTTTGATAAATAAAAACTCACATGAACAAATGGAAAACATTTTCCCTTTCTGATGAAAAACCTCATTCTATTTTATAGCTCCAAAGTGTTACATATAACTAGGGATAATTTTGTAACATAATCAGAGAGTATTAACGTTTATGTGGTATGCCTTTATATTTATTCTTAAATTAAATACTACATCATTTATGCACGGGTGTAGCTAGTATAAAATAGCTGTAATTCCACTTAGAGTTGACCATGCATTTACATACTTAGATTGTGCCTTTCATTTTTCACTTATTCATGTTCTTTCAGACCACAAACAAAAGATGATCTCAGAGCATATTTTGTTCTTCTACAGGTAAGAAGGGAGAAAAGTATTTATTCAGGGGTCTTTGTATGCCATCTCCTGTTGCAAGTCATGTTATTTTACCTAGCGCTCATTATGCCAGTCCTTGTCAAGCTCTGGGGAAATCAGGAGATTCAGGCAGTTCAAATGAATATAAGATTTATTGCAAGCTTAAGCTCTGTACAAGAATCTGAGCTACTAATGGTCAGGGGAAATTAGTGGGAAGTAGGAATAGAAAGTAATTCAAGATGGGCTGGACTTAGATCGCTTTGTGGGCACACAGGGACTCATGACTGATGACATGTTTGACCCCTCCCTTGAATTCAGCCTGGTCATCTCCTACAGTCCGTGGCTTGGTGGGCATGGCCATGTGACTGTGCGTGACCTTTTTTTTTTTTTTGCTTTTTTGCACTTCCCCCCCCCATCCATTTATTGGGCCTCCTGGCCCCCAAAAAAGAAGAGCCTCTGGGGGTGCATTTTTGCTCCTAGAAAGTATAACCCAACTGTGAATTTTTTTTGCTTCCTCTGAGGTTCAGGAAGAAAAAAAACAGAGCGTGGGAGGGGCGCACAGCACCCCTCCACGCTCCATTTTGGGACCTTCCTGGTCTCAGAAGAGCCTCTTGGGGGGGCGTTTTTGCTCCTAGAAGGCTCCTCTGAGGCTTAGGAAGGCAAAAAATCCCCTGAGCCTCTCCTTCCATTTTTTGCCTTCCTGGGCCTCAGCAAGGGGAATCCCAGCATAGCTGATCATATGAACTGCTCATTGTCGGGAGGGAAAAGAAAGAAAGAAATACCTTAAGGGGCCAGCGTCAGGCAGGGTGAGCGAGCATCGGGCAGGTGGGGCAAGCGAGCCAGTGGCGACCAGGCAAACCGGGTCGGGGGCAGGGCCAGCCAGAATTTACTACTGGTTTGGCGACCCACGCCAAATCCTTGCTACTGATTTGCCCAATCCGGTGCGAACCAGCTGAATACCACCACTGCTTTGCATCTTTATAGCACTTATGCACAAAGAGAATTCTAACTATAATGAGCATCAAATGCAAGAAAAGATCAGTCTCACTGTTTGAAACAACATGTATTCATATTTATTTGTGTGTGATAATTTATGGTTGCAGTTAACACTTCAGTGTATCTGCCAGAGTGAAATTTATTGAAGGGAGCTTTTATCTTGACTGGATTTCGTTCAGGTACAAAACAAACTGTTTGGCACTGCTGTGTTTACACAGTTATTGCTGTACTGTAATAGTTTACTTCTGAAATCAATGAATTGGCTTAATGTATGATTTTATCCCAGTGATACAATTAGAACAAGGATAGCCTCATCTTATTATGTTTCTAGCTTAACTCCATCTTAACTCAACAGCACTGTTAGGTAAGGTTGCTTGTATACCAATTAATCACTGACAGAATCATACAGTACTCCATCTATTTTCAATACAAAGGAAAAGGCAGCCTTTTTACTTCTAGGGGTGTTGTACGGCTACTTCACGAAATTGAACTTGTTGATGAAGCCACCAGGAGTCGGAGGAAATATTACTTTTAAAAAAATCATAAAACAATCCGTGTCTTACTCCATAATGAGAAAAATCCACAGTTGGGTTATACTTTATCAGAACCAATCAAAGTAACTTAAACTTATTTCAGTAATATTATTATAATTTGGAGACAGATAGTTTATTTTGTTTTTTGTACAATATACTAATGAAGTGTTTTTAATCTTTTTCAGAATCCTCTGTTTAGTAACACAACAACATATGTTATTTTTGCTCACTTGCTAAGACAGATTGCTGCCTTACCCGAAGAGGATCATCACTACCTAATTCACTGGTTGAAGAAGTAAGGCTATTTTCTGTTGTTTAAAATTATGAGTTTTATATTTTCAGTTATTATAGGTGGTTATTATTTATCCATGGTAGTCAAAATACCCTGAAATACTCACACTGTTGAAGAAAATATTGCTAAGATTCCATGAATTCTATTTCATATCAATTAAACTTTATTCATTATTACAACAAAAACTGTCCCAAGTGACTTTGACTTTCTCAAAGTATTGGACAAGGAAATTCTGTGCCTAAACCAAAATGTGAAACCCACTGATTCCAATGACATAAATTCATCAATTTATAGTTATAGTTATCTAGTTACAACTACATGCTAAATTGGCAACAATAGGTTAGAAAAAGTAACTTATCTTTCATGGAAAGGGTTAATAGTTCTGCTGAATACATTTTTTCTAGAATATTTATATTTCACATGATTGTTTTGTAGAAACATTTTGTCGATTGTTATTAAGAATAAGAACTATGAATTCTATTAGGACTCCTGCTATTATAAAAACAATATTATTATATTTTATAGGATGTCCCAGAAGCGAATCAAGCAAATTATAGATAGAATCTTACAATTTATTTCTTTGCGTCTCTTTCCGGCAAAACCTGAAGATTTGCCTCCTATGGAGAAGTGTACCTGGTGGATTCCATCAGCAACCAAAGTTTTGTCTTTATTTAGTAAGTTTAGATGCAATTAATTTTTTCTGAATTCTCATAGCTATAAGGCATTAAATCATCACAAATTATGTCAATATAAAATTAGTCTTTTTCTCTTCAAACCAACATATTACATAATAGCAGAAAACATTTCAACAGAACATATATGTATAGTCTGTATATGCTACAATATTTTATAATTATTTTTAGCCATTTTTAAGAGAAAATATTTAAAGGTTTCCACATTATAATAGTAGTAACATTTTAATGGCTTGGAGCAGTGCTCACCAACCAGAGGGCTGGGACCACTGGTGGTCCACGAGAAAATTCACCCCCAAAGCACCCTCCTCAAAGCAATGAATCCAAGCTGCATGGGAACAAAAGGCTGTGCCACCCCATGGCCCACGGGAACACAAGGCTTGCATCGCTTGCATTGTGAACAACACGAAGTGGTGAGGGGAGGGGGGAACTTGCCCACACACCTCGCCCGGCCACCGGGCTGCTTCTTTCCGCTTCTTTCTTCTGCTTTTGGCTGCATGCAAGCAAAGCAGCAAAAGTCTTTCTTTCTGCCCCCCAAACTCCATCAGAAATGAGTCTTTGGGACCCTGCAAGGCATCCTGCTCCAAGAGGCTGCTTGTCTTGTTTAATAACAGAAATTTTGGGCTCAGGACTGTATGTTACCACCAAAAACTATGTAACTATGGTTTCTGGTTCCACTCATACTTTTAAAAGTCTAAACTTATCCCTTTTGTTACAGAATATTGTTGCATCAAAGAATATTATTGGTATTTTTTATATAAATATGAATTTCATTGTTCTAAACAAAGTTGTCACACATTATTACTAATAACTAAATATGTCATTGCAGATGCTTCAAATAGTCTAGGTAATCCTCCTCTTATTCCATATACGGATTTTTATAATTCTACGCTAGATCATATTGATCTCATGGAAGATTATCATAATTGGCAGTGTTATGGAAATTCTCATAGGTAAGGGATTATTTAATAGTAATTTTTATTTGTAAAATAGTTATCTTAAAATACTTTATCAGTGATACACAGGTTATCAACCTGCACCAGATTATAATTTCCTTACAATTTTTCTTTAGTTTTTGGTTCATAACAAATTCAATGTGCCATTTTCTGACAGCTAAAGTGTTCTTTTTTTCAAAATAAATTGCATATCCATTCACAACAAAACTGTAAATGTTTTTTCAGTATTCAGTTTAAATCAGTTTATTCTTAGTATTTGACACAATCTGAACAATTCTGAAATACAAATGATAATTTTTTTTCAAAACAACTTTCCAAGAAGCTTAGTGTAAAAACAAAATAGCCTTTCTTACTATTTCATATTGTCATCTTTTTGTGTGTAGCTCTCTAAACATTGAAAGGAGAGAATTAAATGTTAACTATCATTTAATGTTATTAAAACTTTAAAGTGCTGTGTGGAATATAAAAAGTATTTCAGTTTTTGAGTAGACGTTAGTTAAAGATCAAATATCTAGGATCATTTTTGTGTGTCATTTATAGCTGTTATAGCTGCCCATAATGCCATTAAGGCTGACTTATTCCATATATGTTCTTCTATCAGTAGCCCCTTAAGTGCTCTTTATTAATCATATTAAGGGTGGGCTTTGAAAATTTTAGCAACTGGTTATCTGCCGGGTTGTTGGTTGGGTGTGGCCTAGTCGCCTCCTCCACCATCGGGGGTGGGGGGCATTTTCAGTCTCCCTGGGCTACAGAGGCTTTCCTCGAGCCTCTGGGAGGGTGAGAACAGTCTCCCTGGGCTACGGAAGCCATCCGGAGGCTGGAAAAGGACCCATTTCTGGTCTTTAGGAGCTTTTGGGATGCCCATTTTTCACCCTCCCCAAGCCTCCATGCCTTGTACTTACCTGGGATCCAAAATGGGCTCCATGGAGACTCCTGGGAGGGGCCAGCCAAGGGTGGGATTTGCCAGTTTGCCAAACCAGCAATTAAAAATGATAAAATTAGCGATCGGTTCTCCCGAACTGGGGCAAACCAGTAGCAGCCCACACCTGGTCATATCAAGTTATTCTTTAGGATCTAGATTTTTTCTATCTAAATAGCTGAATATGTCCTGGACTACATCGTTTATATTTTTCAATGACCATAATTCTGAAACATCAGTCAGATATACATGGAAGGTACTATAGCAATAGCACTTAGACTTATATACCACTTCACGGTGCTTTACAGCCCTTTCTAAGTGGTTTACAGAGTCAGCATATTGCCTCCAACAATCTGGGCCCTCATTTTACCCACCTCAGAAGGATGGAAGGCTGAGTCAACCTTAAGCTGGTGAGACGCAAACTGCTGGCAACCGGTGATCAGCAGAAGTAGCCTGCAATACTGCATTCTAACCACTGCGCCATGGTGGCTCTTATTTATTTATTTGTTTGTTTGTTTGTTTATTTATTTATTTTTGTCAATTGCTTACAAGATAATAGGTATAAGTATAAACATAGTTATGAATCCATGGAAGAAAGAAAGATATACATATAAGAAAAAAAAAAGAAACATTAGAACAGGGATAGTAGGCACGTTGGTGCACTTATGCACACCCCCTACAGACCTCTTAGGAAAGGGGTAAGTTCAATAGTAGACAGTCTAAGGTTAAAGTTTTTGGGGTTTGGGGAAGAAACCACAGAGGCAGGTAGAGTATTCCAGACATTGACCACTCTGTTGCTGAAGTCGTATTTCCTGCAATCAAGTTTGGTGCGATTAACCTTGAGTTTTTATCTGTTGTTTGCTCTTGTGTTATTATGGTTGAAGCTGAAGTATTCATTGACAGGTAGGACATTGCAATGTATGATTTTATATACTATACTTAGATCGTATCAAAGGCATAGTTCTAGGTTTTCTAGGTCTAGAATTTCAAGTCTGGTGGCATAAGGTATTCTGCAACGGATAAAGGAGTGGAGAACTCTTCTTGTGAAATATTTCTGGACTTTCTCAACTGTGTTAATATCAGATATGTAATGTGGGTTCCAGACTGATGAGCTGTATTCGAGTATTGGTCTAGCAAATGTTTTGTATGCTCTAGTTAGTAGTGTAATATTACCAGAGAAAAAGCTACGCATAAGATTAGGTTAACAACTCTTAATGCCTTTTTGACTATGTAGTTACAGTGGGCTCTAGGACTTAGGTCATTAGAGATGAGTACTCCAAGATCCTTGACAGAGTTTGGATCATCAACAAGGTCTTGACGATTCAGCCTGTATTTTATTTTCTGATTTTTTATTTTTTATTTGCCAATATGTAGGACAGAGCATTTATTTGTTGAGATTTGAAGTTGCCATTTGTTTGACCATTCTGATACATAGTCGAGGTCTTTTTGAAGGGTAGCAGTATTGTCTGTGGTGTTGAATAGCTTTACATCATCAGTGAAGAGAACGCAGTTGCTCTTGATATGATCACAGAGGTCATTTATGTAGAGTATGAAAAGAGTTGGTCCTAGAACACTGCCTTGGGGGACACCACTGTTGACAGGTACAGAATTTGATAGGACGCTCCCAATTTTGACCATTTGTTGTCTGTTTGACAGGAATGCTTCTATCCAGTTATGCAGGTGTCCAGAGATACCATAAGATTTTAGTTTTAGGAGTAGTTTGTCGTGTACCATTGAAGCAAAGGCTTTACAGAAGATTGCGTCTATTGCTTTGCCCTGATCAAGTTGTGTAGTCCATATGTTTTTTGCAGTGTAAGAGTTGCAGAGTACATGATAGTTTTTTCCTGAAACCAAATTGTTTATTAGAGAGTAGGTTGTTTGTCTCTAAGTGGAGGATAATGGATTGGTTAATAATTGATTCCATGACTTTACAGGTGATGCAGCATAAAGAGATTGGTCTGTAATTTTCAACTAGGCTGGGGTCTCCCTTTTTGAAGATGGGGATGACCGTGGCTTGTGACCATAGTTTTGGCAAGGATCTGGTCCTGAAAGATTTTTCAAAGATTATGCTTAGAGGTTCGGCTATGGCAGTGGATAGCTTTTTTAAGAAGTAGGCACATATTCCATCTGGTCCAATAGATGGAGATGGTTTTAGATTGCGTAGTGCTTTTTCAACATTGTTTTCTGTAAAATCGATATGTATTAGATCATTGTAGTTGTCTATGGTTCGACTAGGAAATACTGGGCATGATCCATTGCTGTTTACAAATACTGAGCCAAATAATGTTTTAAAGAAGTTGGCTTTAATAGTGTCGTCGTTGCAGTCTTTACCATTAGGTCCTTTCAGGGGTGGGATGGACCTTGAGTCTTTTAGTTTGTTGTTTACAAAATTGTAGGAAGTGCGGGTAGAATTGGTGCGTAGATTTTCTTCTTATTTAATGTGATAATTGGTACATTCAGTTTTTATCTGGTGATATAATTTTTTTGCTGGAGAAAAACTGGTTTAATCATTATTTTTCATCTTAGTTGTCCAGAATATCAATATTCATTTAAGGGAGATTTTATTTTTTGTATAATTTGTGCAGTTATGTTCTGTAAGAGGAGGGGGACAAAGATTGCCTGGATCTCTTTCATAATTATTAAGTGTTTCTTTGGCTCATAGGTAAACTTATAGAGATTCCCCAGATATCCATTTTTTTCTTCATGGCTTTTAGCACGTTTCAGTGGTTTTTCAATAGGATACAAGTAACTTGCCTCTAACTAGCGTTATTTCAAGTTTCCAAAGTGCAAATGAAGATAAATAGGCAGAGAAATAAGCTGTAGAGGAATAGCAATAAAAAGATTTCCTATGAAAATGAAATGAAATACTACTTCTCTCAGTAAATACAGCATTGGAAATTTGTGTCCCTTGAATTAGCTAAACATGTATGCGTTATGAACTGCTAAGCAGTTAACTTCTTTTGTAAGTTACCTTTTTAACAAGGGTAATCCTCAACTTAAAATCTTCAAACTACAGTTCATTTGTAATGAACAATGTAAACAGTTACAATGGCGCTGAAAAAAGTGACATGATTGTTTTTCACACTTACGACCATTGTAGCATCCCCATAGTCACATGATCAAAATTTTGATGCTTGGCAACTAACTCATATTTATGATAGTTGCAGTGTACCAAGGTCATGTGATCACCTTTTGTGACCTTCCGACATACAAAATCAATGGGCAAGCCAGGTTCAATTTAAAACAACTATGCTACTAACGGAACAACTGCAGTGATTCACTTAACAGCTATGGGAATAAATGTCATAAAATGGGGCAAAACTCACTTAACTATCTTGCTTGGGGACAGAATCAATTAACAATTGTAATCATAAGTTGAGGATTACCTATATTTACCTACAGTAATTCCATTTATTGTCTTTATATATTATTTCCATTAGTTTCTTTCAATATAAATAGATACACAAACATGTAATATTTTGTCATTTAGGTTTTCCTTCTGTCAATATCCATTCATTATTTCTATAGCAGCAAAAAAAGTTATAATTCAAAAGGATTCAGAACAACAAATGATAAATATTGCACGGGTAAGCATTATTTATTAAATAAATTATGTATTAAAATTGAAATGCCATTTTAGATACTTTGTATTTAGTCTCTTCTTTCTAAGTATATTTAAACTTCTGATATGATACAGCTTAAGTTATGCTTTAAGTTAACTGCAGAGTCACTCTGAGTTGGGCAACATATACATTTAATAAATCATTATCTACAAAAATGTATTTTGAATGGTTTACTCTCTGTATAAAGGGTGGGAACTCTTCTAGGTGTCTTGCAATTTGAAATAATATCTGCTGCTTATTTGCTGACCTTATTCCTACTAAAGCCAACAAGTATGATGAAACACTTGTGATATCAAAGAGGAAATATATTTATCTAAAACAATTATGGAACAAACTGTAAAGGATTATGTTCTTTTTAAATGCCAGGGTGGGATGATGTTACATTTGCTAGAATTGTACTTTTACATGTACAGATAGATGTAACTATTCTTCACTTCAGTGTCCCTCTTTCCTACGGTGCATTATAAGATATGTGGTCATAAGGATTGTAAGGAGGAGTTAATTTCTAGCAAATTCTGAAAGCTAAGTGTGGAGCATATTTTTAATTTCTGTATCAGTACTATAATCGCTGTCAAAACTATCCACAGAAGAACGATGCCTATGTCACTGAATGCCAACATTTATAGTTATTTGGCAATACTTACATTTCTATATAGAAAATTATTCCAATCAAATCCTATCACTGAACTTAACATTGCATTTGATATATCTTTTCTTTATATTTTGTTAACTATATAGATTTGATAGAATATTAACAATCCATAATTAAAGTCAGGTAGAAACATATATAATTGGCATTAATATTAGATGTTTAGGTTGTAAAAATTAGTTTACAGTATCATAGTATTTTTCATAATTCATAGAGGGCAATATATGATCATTATTTTTTTCCTTCCACAACCTCTTTGGATTTGGAACAGCAAAGCCTTGTCGATAAAGTGTCTCGGAGGCAGAGACCTGATATGAATATGCTATTCCTAAATGTGAAAGTGAGAAGAATGCACCTAGTTAGTGATTCATTGGATGAGGTATGCAAAACGGTTTCTGTAAAAACTGTTCAAAGAAACAGTCTGATGGGTTCAGATTCATATATATGCCATATATATATGACTTCAGATATATGCCATATCCAAGTCATAAATCATTTTGATTTGTCCACAGTTCCTCATTCAGATATAATGATCAACTATGCTGTGGTAAGTCCAGAAATCTTTATTTCTGGCATTTGAGGACAGAAATGGGTGGGATCTGACAGGGTTAACTACCGGTTCGGTGATTTACAATGTGCTTCCCTGCACGCTGCGCGCATGTGTAAATCTTTATCAGCTTGCTGCCTGGACAGCTGAGCAGCGCTGCATGCAGGGAAGCAGCATTTGAAAAGGCACTTTTTTCCTGCTTTTTCCACTGCAGCTGTGCCTTGCACAGCAGCTGAGGTTGAAAAATCAGGAAATAATGGTCAGGTAAGAGCCTGGGCAGGCGGGTGGGCCAAAACAGCAGCAGACATAGAACCGGTTCTATGTCTGCTGCTCTTCAGAGCTACCAGTTCTACAGAGCCAGACAGAACTAGTAGAATCCCACCCCTGGACAGAAAGTAAATGATGGAGAAGAGACCATCTAAATCACAAGGTCATAGAACACAAAGGACACTTCAGGATCGCAACTCTCCAAATGCAGAGTTCCAAATTAAAGCATCCTCAGGAAATGGCTGTCTAGCCTCTGGTTGAGCAGATCCAAGGTAGGGGAAATCATTACCTTTCCTGGGAATTGTTCCTGGAGTGCTCTTTCAATCACTTTCTTTATTAGGATTTTTATCTTAAAATTCAGTCAAAAACTGCCTTCCAATAATATTATGTCACGTACACGAAATAATAGAGAACAAGCTTTTTTTTTGCATTATATTTGTTCAAGTACTTGATGAGCGCATATATACCCATGTTATCTTTTCTCAAAAGTTAAACATACCCTATTCCATTATTCTCTTTGTAAGGCTTACTTTTCAATCTATTAAACATCTATTCCAGTTTCTCTGCATATTTTTTACAATTTATGTAAAAGAGGTGATATATGACCTGTGCTGAACAAAGTAAAACTGTTATTTCTACTAATGGAAATAGAAAGTGTGTAGAAAGGTTAATGAGACACCTAATAGTTGAACCTTCTAAGACAGAAATTTGCTTTTCTTTACATTTGAGTGTTAGTTTGTATTATAAATGTTGCATTTATATTCCCTGTTCTCCAAAATAATGTTCAGATAGCATTAGTATCTTCTTTCATTTTATAACATGATAAAATTTAAATGTTCACCATTTTGTTTTTAATAGCTCACAAGGAAGCGAGCAGATTTAAAAAAGAAATTAAAAGTTACATTTGTAGGAGAAGCTGGTCTTGACATGGGTGGCCTAACAAAAGAATGGTTTCTTCTTCTAATTAGGCAAATTTTTCAGCCAGACTATGGTGAGTTTTTAAGTTCTACTTAATATTTAACCAAGTAAGATGAAAATTAATGAATCCAAACTTGTTCGTTTGTGATGAAGTTTTAAACAAAGACCTTTAGGTCACATAATAGCTTGTCAATCTATTGCACACTTGGATCATTTGTAGTAGGCTTGTCATATATTCTCCAAATAACAGAGCCTTTTAGTGTCATATAAAGGATATCAAATTCTCTTCCTGAGTAGAGATCTAATTGAACTAATCTCTCCTCAATTAATATGCAAGCTAAAAGAAATTAAGAAATTCAGGTGCGGGTATCTAAAGTATGAAATAGTATTAATGGGTAATTCTTCTTTGAAATGTTTTAAAACATTGTTATCACTATACCTATAATCATCATGTTATGCTTTACATTTAAGGAAATATATAAACTATATTTTATATATTAAATATTAATGTTACATTTCAATTGTTTTGTTAACTATTTTACAAAACTGATATAAACTCTTAAATAAAAATGAAATTGGAATATGTTTTATTTTCTCCATCTGACCTTCCAGTTGTTATATTTCAGTATTTGAAATAAAACCAATAAAATGCAATTTGTGAATAGATTAATTATTCTCTTGCTGTAATGCTTGAACATCTTTGAGAGATGAGAATGAAAATTGTAGACATAGTTCACAGTAACTTTTGAGAAAAATAATAGAATTTTATTTTTAAAACATGCATTCTCTCTTACAGGGATGTTTACATACCACAAAGATTCTCAATGTCATTGGTTTAGTAGTTTGAACTGTGATAATTACTCTGAATTCCGATTGGTTGGAGCTGTATCCTTTTCTGTCCACTAGAAGGTGCTGTATACACAGCTGATACCCCTAACAAGATTCTTTGCATTTTTAATGTATTTTTTATTTTTTTAAACGAGGCAGTCGCTCAATGAGCCCTACCTTTAGTTATATCTTTGCTTGAAATATCTCTAAGAGTGCAAAAATAAGTATCATATGTTTAAATCTCATTTTAAAAAAATATTATTTCACATACAAAAAAGGAGGCTACCCTCTTCAGTGCCACATATTGACTTGTAATGATGGGGACTGAACTTGATCACAAAAAATAAAACCTCACTGAGGAGGAATTTTTTTGAATAAAATTTAAATGTGGATGGTTATAATGCTGATATGTCAATATAATAGCCAAAATGTATTTTTAAAGCAGTTGTTTAAGTGTAATAGATTACACGTGTGTTTGTGTGTGCCTTTGAGTCAATCTTGGCTCCTGGAAAGTGTCTGGACAAGGCTCTGCAGTTTTCTTGGTAGCATTTTCAGAAATGGTTTTGCCATTGCCTTTTTTAGAAGAGATGTGACTGGTTCAAAGTCGTGCAGCTGTGCCTAAAGTGGGACTAGAACTCACAGTCTCCCTGTTTCTAATGTTTTAATCACTATACCAAACTGGCCCATAGATTATATATCTGCATTTACAAAGTATTTTTTTTTTAATATTCTAATTATGAGTAATTTTTTCTCCCATAAAAATGCCTATCCGCGTAAGCAGATAATCTTTAATAGAATTATTTTGGAGCATGTCAATATCCTAAAACAGTTACTTATCTTTATTTTCCAACCACTGATCAATTAAAGAATCCCATCAACTGCTTGAAAAGGTATCTTTCACAAATTTTATCTATTTGTTACATGTTTATGCTGCCCATCTCATTGTCAAGCAACTCTGGGCAGCTTACCACATCATAAAACAGCAATACAAAACAATTAGAATGTTAAACATTGAAAACATCAATCATTAAAAGTTAACAAAAAACTGGATAAGAAAAAAAAATACATAAACAGGGTGGAAGTGAGAACTTTTTCTTAACCACCTCCAGAGTGGGCCCCAAGCCAATCAGCAGATCTAGGTTTTCAGGCCTTTTCTGAAGGCAAGAGGGTGGGGGCATATCTCACCTCAAGCAGCACAGTGTTCCAGAGGGCGGGAACCACGGCAGAAAAGGCTCTTTTTTCTAGACCCCACTAACTGAAATTCCTCTCCTGACTGGGTCCATAGCATGTTCCTTCTGCCAAAGCAGGCTCATTGGGGTGAGACGGATCCTCGGGGTTTAAAGGTAAGAACCCACACCTTGAATTAGACGTGGAAGCAAATTGGCAACCAATGCAGTTTGTGCAACATTGGTGTTACATGGACCATCCAAGGGGCTCCTAAAACTACGCAATTGCATTCTGTGGCACTTACAGCTTTTTTTAATGCTCTTCAAGGATAATCCCATGTAGAGCACATTGCAGTAGTCCAAACGCGAGATGACCAGGGCATGTATGAATGAGCACATTTTTCAGCTTTATTTATAGTTTCTTTATTCCATTTACATTTTAAGCTTTATTTACTCTGTTTTCAGCCATTTTGCAGTTATTATATTTTCAGTGAATGACTGCAATTTTAATAAGAATCTTCAGAATCTGAAATACAGCTTTTGTTATTATGTATAACTTTTGTGGTCAGAATATCTAATAATATCTGAATATCTGAAGTGGCTCATCATAAAAAATAGTTGTATCATACAATAATTTTGTTTATGTTAACATCTCTGTAATTTTTTTTGTACTGAACATGACTATTTCTCTGGAATTTCAATTAAGAAAAAAATCTGGAATAGATTTTTTTTTTTAAAGAAATGTTCCTGTTTCCATCTTAAGATGGTTACAAGATGATGGGTTGGTAGGTTGCCATTTTACAAACTCATAGTTAAATAATTTTACACAATGTTTATTATGGAAATACAATATATTAGAATAGACACGGAATATTGTTGCAGCTATAAACGTATCCCTAGTACTTCCATGAAATGCACCAATTTTCTATTTGGTACATTATACACAGATGATATGTTATACACATACCTTGTTTGCTTATATAATAAGGAATCAGGATCTATGGTATTTTTGGCAACATTTTGGAAATGTCTTGTTGCCTTCTGGGATTATTTTTTGAAAATAATTACTATGCTACGATAGAATTCCATGGTCTACAAATAAGCTTGTTGGTGGATTATTTGTTATAGAAATTATATCACGTTTAGATGCAGTGTCAGTATTCTAAATATGTAATATTTTTATCACCCCTGTTTAATATGTGTATTAAGTCATTAGAACATTAGCAAAACTGATAGTATGCCCTACAATGAGAGTTTGATTTTAAACTTAACATTTATCATCCAGCTTATGGGACTAGCTGTCTATAATAGTATCACACTGGATATTCGATTTCCACTGTGCTGCTACAAAAAATTACTTAGTCCTCCTATTGTACCATGTGACCTGAATACACCTGTAGGAATTGGTAATGTTACTATTGATGACCTGTGTCGGGTTATGCCGGTAGGTATAAGAGTTATTTTGAAATGTCAACTCTTTTTTTCAGTACAATGTTGGTGGTTTGAGTGCATAATTTCAGATTGTGTTTATAGAGCAGAAAATACTATTTGTACTTTATAAAATTCCCATTTATCATGAGTAGATTCATACATTATTATAACACCATAAAGCCCAGAAATAGCATATATTTTGCATCAGTCATAACAGTTAATGTTTTACCTCTGCTTTGTTTACTGTGTGTGTTGGTGTTATACTTGTTATATATGTTATGTATATTGTTAGCCATATCTGCAAAGTTTTTAGTTCTAAATCAAATAGCCATTTCTATTTCTGGTGCATGATTAAAATTATTCATTTTAACAAATATAGCACTATTGTAAATAAGCACAAACGCAATCTTTGAAAAACAAACTCGGTTGTAAGTTACTTTAGGATACATTGTTCTCAAATACCATTCACATGAACAATTACCCTAATGTTCATAACTGACACATATTTATAAAGGAGAATATTTATAGCTCAAGGCTGACATGAGAGGTCCTTGGTGCTCTCTGAGCTTTGCTTGTTTTCTTGCAGACGTTTCATTACCCAATTACATTACCTAACTACCTACATCCAATTTGATGGACATATTTATCAACAAATGTAAGGGACACCTATGGGATCACCTCTTTCGGGACTTATAGCAAAGGTTGCCATGCAACATTTAAGCCATAGCACTTCCTCAAATACAACTGAAAATATCGATCAGATATGTACATGACACCTTCACCATAACAAAATTAGAGAACACCCGCAGAACCACCAATAACATTTTTAAAGGAATCCAATTTACTAGAGAAGAAGAAAACAACAACTCACTACCCCTCCTGGACATCCTGATCAGCAGAGACTACAAAGGCAAACTAGAAGCACAAGTCTACAGAAAAACCCATACTAACCAGGTGCTCCACTACTAAAACAACCCAACCTCCCACAAGAGAAGTTGCGTAAGGACTTTATTTAGACAAGTCTAAACACACTGCAACAATCCGGAACCGCATGAAAAGGAAATAGAGCATCTATACAACATATTCCAATAAAACAGATACCCATGCAACTTTATCAAAAAGTCCTTGATCACTCAATCGAACACAGCACAACTAACACAAACCCTTAAATAGAATTACACTGCCACATATCAAGAATATCTCAGAAACCACCAATAGCCTACTACAACTTCCTGGTATCAACATAGCATACACGCCAACTGAAGCCCTTCAAAATATCCTAAGCAGACCAAAAACCCAACAACGCCAGAAGAAACAAATCATGTACAACATACAATGTAAGGATTGCAACAACTACTACATAGGATAAACAGCCAGAAGACTGGCAGAACACATCCACGAACATCAGCTAGCAGTCAGAAGACAAAAAAATCTTTAATCTCACAACATATAGACAGACTTAACCATAGTTTCACTTGGGAAAATGTGACCATCCTAGAACAAGCTAAGACCAAAAATACCAGGCAATTTCTAGTAGCCTGGCACTCTAGCAAATCAGCCATCAATAGACATATCGACATTAATAGCAATATCACTTAGACTTATATACTGCTTCACAGTGCTTTACAGCCCTCTCCAAGCAGATTACAGAGTCCTGCATATTGCCCCCAACAATCTGGGTCCTCATTTTACCCACTTTGGAAGGATGAAAGGCTGAGTCAACCTTGAGCCTGGTGAGATTCGAATTGCAAAATCTCAGGCAGGCAGCAAAAGTTGCCTTCAGTACTGCACTGTAACCACTGCACCACCACAGCTCTAACAAGATCTATAGAATTTACAAAAGAGGCTGTCACCCACACCCAGCCCAAAAAGGAACAAAAAGACCCAACACCTCTGCACCAGCAATCAGCACCCAGGTCACATAGATTAACTTAAAAGTTAACATCAGACCAACAATCAAGTAAACAATACCCTAATCAAGAAACTGTCAAAGAAGCCAACAGCAAACAGCCCAACCAAAGAATCTCCAGAACACAGGACTAGTCACCAGAATATAAACTGACAGCAAACCATACTCCTCACTAACACTGATGATGGTTTGGGTAATGAAATGTCTGCAAGAAAACAAGCAAGCTCAGAGACCATCAAGGATCCCTCATGACACATATTTTATCTAGAAATGTCTTCAAATAATTACCAGTATACAATATTTGCAACTGAACCATGAACAAGTCACAATTCTAAACTATTTTTTTCATGTTGAGGAAGTGTCAGGCAATTTAAAATTCTGTGATGCTCAGTTGATGATAGCTCTTTCACACATGTAAGTAATCATCTGATATTTTGCAGAAATTGAACTAATCATATGTTATGATAATAAAAATATGGGCTTTTTCCCTTTCAGCCCAATTCCTGGGGAGGAACTATGAGCACCTTCAGTAATAGGAGATACGTAATTCTACTCTTACAGATTAGGGGGCCTCCTTTGGTAATCAGTTGCACTGGCTCTGAATAAACTCAAGAAATCTGGTACCCCCAGGACTATACAGTGGTCATTTTAATTGCCTACTAAATTGTCAAAACACAGTATTCTAAATTGCTGATCACATATAAGTAACAATATAAAAACAGCATTAAAGAAATGTGGCCATAAAAGAGTCCACTCTGATTGCCATGTACATGTATAGTTTCAACATAAAATCTTTCTTAAGGTAATGTCACAAAATCTAACCATTTTTGTTTTTGGAGGAACTGAACAAATACCTAAGATCTACTTTCAGTATTTTAGGTATCAGAAACAACATTTAGTAATCCTCTCCAAGAGGCTTTATCATCCACCACAGAAAAAAAAACATTTGTCATTGAGCACATAATATGCAATTAGGATGATTCGGAATGAAAGGGTTGCCAGTGGTCCACTCCACTACTGTATTTACAGAAAATGTTTAGAGCTAGCAATTATGTGCTACAAAACTCCGAACAATCACTAAATGGCAGCAATCAGATATAGAATACACTCATTTCTTAATTTCATCAAATGGCAGTCTCGGTCTAAAGCAGTCTAGATCTATAGCCTAGCATTCTTTAAATTGTGGGATGGCAGCATTTAAATACGGTGTGCCAAACAAATTAATTAACCATTCTTGATTTTAATAAAAATGCTGCATTTTTAAAGCTTCATAGGAGAAATCCTAGTCTAATGATATATGAAAGCAATTAGGTCTGGACTGCAATAACCTTGATGGTCAATACACGGCAGTAAAGTTTAGTTTTCTGTATCTCTTTGATGATGTCTAGTGGTTATCAGGAATTTGTGCAGCCCAGATCTTGTATCCTCAAAGAAGCATTTGTTATTAAAATAAGGACTTTAGAGAGAGTTCATTTTAAAAAATAAAACAATGGAAATGAATTTAAGCAGGTAATTTGGAACAGAGGTATTTTCATTGGGAATTTTTTATCCCCCTATGATGATCAAGGAAACTACAGGTGAAACTTGAAAAATTAGAGTTGTGCAAAAGTTCATTTATTTCAGTAATGCAACTTAAAAGGTGAACCTAATATATGAGATAGACTCATTACATGCAAAGCAAGATAGGTCAAGCCATGATTTGTCATAATTGAGATGAGTCTATCTCATATATTAGTTTCACCTTTTAAGTTGCATTACTGAAATAAATGAACTTTTGCACGATATTCTAATTTTTCGAGTTTCACCTGTATGTGCATGGGTTGATGTCCAAAACCTCCCAGAGTCGCTGGGAGCTAAATTTAATACATTATGGTTCATCACATCACCAGCCAGATGTTTAGACTGGATTTGGCATTTTTACCTACCAGCCAAGTCCTTCTCAGGGAGAAATAGGCGAGATGTTTTATGCAGTTTTACTTGGAACAGCTTACATCCTGCGATGATGCCTTTCATACCATCAAACAATGGATATTATCTCATTTTCTCTATATAGTACTAGTTGTGTAGGAAACACTAAATATACAGTAAGTTTCTATTTTTTTTAACTTTTAAAAAACATTGATTCAGAAAGTAAAAATGGATGGCCTTCATTAACCCATTTCAAAAGGAAAAGCAGCTATGTAAATCATATTTGCTGCAGTAAGAGTGTCGTTTGGTATCTAATATGAAATGCTTGTGGCTACTCTGGTGATCTCCTACATAACATTTCTAAGATTGATAAGGAAAGAAAGGACATTCTGTATATTTTAATTTTCAAAAACTTTTCCTACAGGAGTTAGCTCATGGATTAAATGAGCTGCTATCCTATGAAGGGAATGTTGAAGAAGACTTTTATTCAACCTTCCAGGTATCCTAGTTAAATCAGAATGTTTGAGTTGGAACTGGTTATAACTATATAATTATATATTATCTAATCTAGCCCCCTTGCTAAATTCTGGGACCCATTAAATTGTTCCCTCCATTATACATTATTGTAAATTATATTGTTGTTTTGGAAAATATTTCTCTATCATTTCTGACAACAGCAGCATTTAATTAGCTTAAGAACAAAGATGGGAATTGAAAACTGTCATTCAAATATACTCCCATTGTCCAAAATTCTATATTATCCAAATCTAATTTTTTCCATCTTCCTAAACAATTCACTACAATTATTTAGAATATTTTGGCTATTAATCTTTCTTTTCAGCTTCTTGCTTTCTTGTTTTATCCTTTCTTCATTGTAGCTAGGAACTAGTTCAGCAAGTCAGCCAAAATTATTTCGTGATTTCAGAATTTATTTCTGTCTGGTTGGCTGCATTGAGTTTTTAATCATTCCATCTTTCACTAAGCTCTTGAAAGGCATTTTTGCCTCTACTTAATGTCCATGCACAGCTCAGAACACCTTTTTCATGAAATGTTAGTGCAAATACCATTTTAAGAACTGAAAAATAATTAGAGCTACAGTCAAGGAACATCTTGTTTATGTGTAAATGAGTTTTAATTTCTCTTAGAATTAATAGAAATGTACACATTTACCGAATCTCATATGATCTGACTAAAAGGCAGATCATATTCTGACAGAAATTCTGAGTAACAATTTTTTTTTTGTAGGTAGGTACAAGTGGTCCTTGACTTACAACCATTCCATTAGTGGGTACTTGAAGTTACAATGGCATTGAAAAAGTGACTTACGACTGTTTGTCACACTTCTGATCGTGGTACCATCTCTGTGATCATGTGATCAAAATGTGGGTGTTTGGCAACATGCATGTATTTATAATGGTTCCAGTGCCCTTGGGTCACCTGATCCCCTTTTGCAACCTTCTGACCAGGAAGATCAGCGGGGAAGCCAGATTCACTTAACGTGTCACTAACTTAACAACTGGAGAGATTCACATAACTATGGCAAGAAAGGTTGTAAAATGGGGCAAAACTCACTTAATAACTATCATGCTTAGCAATGGAAATTTGGAGACTCAGTTCTGGTTGTAAATCGAGGACTACCTGTATTACATTTATATCTCACTTTTTCTTAAGAAGCTCAAGAGACACTATGCTTGGTGTCCTCTGCTTTTAACCTCCCAGCAACATTGTGAGGGGAA
This sequence comes from Pseudonaja textilis, assembly GCF_049901715.1. Taxonomy (NCBI): domain Eukaryota; kingdom Metazoa; phylum Chordata; class Lepidosauria; order Squamata; family Elapidae; genus Pseudonaja; species Pseudonaja textilis. Next base: position 25,460,288 of record NC_141993.1, read on the forward strand.
AAATAATATTGGCCATAATAATTAGCAGATTTAATTTCCAATGAGGTATTCCAATCTTAGTCTGTCACTGCATCTCACTAGAATATCTTGTCTTATCAGGTTTTTCAAGAGGAATTTGGTGTCATAAAGTGTTATGATTTAAAACCTGGTGGTGATAAAATACCAGTTACCAATGAAAATAGAAAAGGTATAGTATAATATATAGAAATCATTTGAATTAATTTGAGCTGTTTTCAAAATTAAATCTGATAACAATGCATTAATTTTAAGTACTGATTATTAGAGTTTCAAATCCACTGCAGTAAACACCTGGGATTAATAGCGGCTAAAAGAAAATCTATTTCTTTTTCAGAGTATGTGCAGCTCTATGTAGACTTTCTTCTCAATAAATCAATCTACAAACAGTTTGCTGCATTTTATTATGGATTTCACAGTGTCTGTGCTTCCTATGCATTGATGGTAAGAATAAAAAAATATTGAACAGAAAGGTAGAAGGCTGTATACTTTGGAGAATACCTATGCGTACATATAGTCCTTGACTTAGTGACCATTCAACATTACAAAGGACACCCCCCTCCCTGAGGGTACTTAATCTGGTTCTGAAGTTCTGACAGAAGGGGAAGTTAGTATACAGTAGTTCGTAACTGAATGTTCAGTTTAGGAAATCCTGGTTAAATTACTGCTGTAAGAAAGATATGTTTACGGGGAGCTTGTCATTTTGTAAAGTATGACTTTTTTTCAGTGTAGATGTTACTTACTCTTGTGCTAACCAGAACAATTACCAAAAAAAAACACAAATTGGTGATTAATAATTATAATCTATTTATATAACCAAGAAATGTAAGATTGTATTTAAGTCTTTAGCAGTGAGTGTAATTAAATTAGTTTAATCTAGCATACTGGAGTGTAAAGCTACTGGTAAGATTGCACTGAAGAAATTTTGATTATAAGCAACTTTGAATTTGACAAATATTTGTATCTTTGTTTAATTAATAATTATTTTATTCATTTAACCTGGCTTTATATCCAGTGTTATGAAATTTTATATTTAGCCTGAACCTTAATTTAATAATAATTTTTGCTGATATCTATATTTTCCTCATTTTCCCTATAATGTTTCCTTTTGTTAAGCCTGAAATGAAAGATTAAGAAACCTCAAAAACTACAAAGGAAAAATATTTACCAATTTATACAATTCATTTTATTTTGCAGCTGCTTCGTCCTGAAGAAGTTGAAATTCTGGTATGTGGAAGTCCTGAGTTGGATATGCATGCTCTCCAGAAACACACACAGTATGATGGCTATCAGAAAACTGATCTTACTATCCGGTATTTTTTTTTTTTTACTCTTTAATCGAAAATATAGAAACTGATTTTGAGTTGAAACTAACACTGTTTTATATGAAATTTAGGAATTTCTGGGAAGTAGTACTCGAATTTCCTCTTGAACTTCAGAAAAAGCTCCTTCATTTTGCTACAGGAAGTGACAGAGTCCCCGTAGGAGGAATGGGAGACCTCAGTTTTAAAATTTCAAAGAGTGAAGCATCCACAAACTGGTAAAAACGTTGGCTTATACTGTTATTGTTCTGGCTTGTAATCAGACATTACAGAATCGAATTAATGCATGTAAGCCAGGGAGAGAGTCATTGAAACTGTTGCTTGCTTACCTCCCATCTGGACATCTAAAAGTAGATGGTTGCTTCTTTAAATGGCCCAGGCGACAGGTCAATTTACAAAACTGTCAGGAATTCACTAAAAATAAATGAAAGCAAAAAGAACGTTCCAGGACCAGGACCCAATCCATTCTACTCCTCTTTCCTACTCAGTCCTTCCACAAAAGCAGATTGAGATTGCCATCCCCCTTTTTCTCCACCACAAAATCAAAAATAGGGTCAGCAGCATCTCGGCAAATGTGACGATGCCAAAATGTTGACATGGGCAGGTTACCCCATAAATGGCATGATTACGCTTCTACAGGTATCTGCCTGATGCAAGTCTAAAAGTTTCAGGACCGCATATTGATGAAATCATGCACATCTTGTCCTTTGCTCACCAATGCAATTGACCACGATTAGGGGATCCATCATAATATTTAACTACTCCCTGGTTTCAGATGGGTTGAAGTAAAATTATACTGAACTGCTAAACATTGTACACTTCAAAGCTATCGATTGCTGGTAAAGAAATTCTACTTCTCTATTCTTCGAACATTCTTCCTTTGTTGTAATGGAGGGGGTCACTTTGAATTCAAATGAATATAGAGCCATCTTATTTGCAGTATAGCATACATATTTGTGCATGTTCCATGCTGGATTAGAGCCATGTTTTAATATAGTCATCTAAATTATTTCTTATTTAATATGCATACCTTCTTTTGCTTATTTTAGGTTACCTATTGCCCATACTTGCTTCAACCAGCTCTGCCTGCCTCCATACAAGACGAAAAAGGAACTGAAGCAGAAGTTGACAATTGGGATCTCAAATGCAGAAGGCTTTGGTTTAGAATAAGACAACTTTTAATAAGCATAGCGGATGTAGCACCTGCTTTCTTCTGTGCCTTTAAAGCTTCTTATGTTTCAATCTCTCAATACTGTGATAGTCTTACTTAGAACTGCGTGAACGTTGTTGTTTTATAAGGAGTGCATTCTTTTTTCTGTATAGAAATATGTTTAGTCTTCCTTATAGAAATTTTGTATAAAAGTCTTAATCTTTGCAATATTTGATAGACCCTGTCAGAACTATCAAATATCTGATGCTATACAGTCATCTAATCTAAGAGAGACAACGATCAAGAATTAATCTCTTATCACCTCAAATTGTTTGCACTACAGGGATGAGGTTCAGAGTAAATTATTATTGCTCACAATTGATATAGTTCATATACAGTATATTCCACTGCTAAGTGCAATATAAAAATTGTAATCTGCATGATCAGTTAAGCCCATTTTCAGTTAATAACAAACTGTAGCTGTTATTTATCTGAGACAAATTGAAACAAATAATGTTTTAAAGATAGATTAAATATTATTTTGGTTTTCCTTTTCAGAGTAAATTATTAATTTAAGATCATGTAAATAATTGCCCACGGGCCAATATGTTTTTGATAATACCATTTACAGATAAAGGTTTATTTTTACAGGGTTTCCAGTGTTAAATATTCCAGATTTTTACAACTGAACAGAATTGATTGTATAAGAATGCAAAGACTGCTATCTTACCATTTTAAATTTATCTAAATTTAATGGACTAACTGTAAGTTTTAAATTGCATGTATATGATACCAGATTGATAGATTTGGCTATTACGTGTTTGTAATTCCAATTTAAACAAGACGATTGAATGTTTAATAATAACAAATTGGATTTGTTATTTGATTAAAAACAAGTCACTTTGGCACAACGAAAAAGTAGTTTTAATATTTTTAAATTATGCATCTTCACATTACTAACACCACATTTCTTACACAAGATTTAAAATAAACTAAGCAACTTTTTGTATAAAAATGAATGTAATTAAGCTATAGTAAATACTCTAGCTTTTATTTTATTTCTTACCTTGGAGCGTGATAGCTAATAGCCAAAATGGCTCTTAAAGCTGTGATTCATTTCCAAAGTTGTTGCTACAATCTTCTCCAAGTACCACAGGCTAGAGCTGAGCATTATCTCCAGGATATTCTTTTCATGAATATATTTGGATGACAACTGCTGAAAATAGAAGTGGGAGTAGGAGCTGTGGTGGCACAGAGGCAAGAACGCAGTATTGCAGGCTCCGTGGTTTACACAGTGTCAGCGTATAGCCCCCAACTATCTGCATCCTCATTTGATTGATCACAGAAGAATGGAAGGCTGAATCAACCTTGAGCTGGTCAGAATCGAACTCCTGGCTGTGAGCAGTGTTTGCCTGCAATAGTGCCTTCTAACCACTGCACCACTATGGCCCCTTTTGCTTCTTTCTCTGGGAATTTGTACAAGTCAATAGTTTGGACAAAAAAGAAATCTTATTACTTATTCCTTTTTCTGCAAGTACTTTGTTTTATGCAACTTACCAGCTTTATAATGGTTTCAAGATTATTTTGTTGTGCATGGTTGTGCCTGCTAATATCTACTGATTTGGGAGATTTATTAGTAGCAAAGACCATACTTGGCAAAAATGTAATCAATGTTTAAATAATATCTAACCTCTGTAATATGGCAGTTGTCCAACATTAGACTCCAGCTATTGCTGCAGAAAATGAGAAGATTACCAAGTGGTTAAATCAAATCAGAATTCAACAGAACAGATGTGCTGCTTGTGGTTGGGAGAATAGTAAGTAGAGAATGTAGGCGGAGTTTATGGCCTGGAGTGCCAAAGCAGGAAACTGAAGAATCCAGTCTAGATGTCAGAACATACTGTGGACATTGTCAAGAAGAGAAGAGAAGCCAAAGCCAAGAAGGAAATTCTCTGGAAGGAGCCTAAAGAGTTTCAGAGAGCGGTTGAATGATACAGCAGTATTGCAGCATTCAAATGACATTGAAGATGGAAACAGACACAGAGACAGTTTTCCAAAAAAAGTGTTTTTTTTTCCCAGAAGGAAAGTAAATTAACTATGGAGATTCTCGATCATCCAGATCTTGGTTGCCTCAAAGGTGCTTTTTTCAAAAGGCAAGTCGACTTATGTTTTTTTCTGAAGGAAAAAAAGATCCTTTGCTTCATCAGTTCAGGTGGGGCGTAATGAAAGGATTAATTCTGATAATCCTTCCATTTCCCCGCCCCCCCCCGCCCACCCAGTGATCATCCTGTCAGAACTAATCCTTCCATCCCCCCATCATTCAGCTAGAACTGATGAAGCTTCTTGGATGAGAAGCAAAACAACTTCAAGGAAAAAAACATAGTCCAATCTTTTGAAAAAGCACTTTTGAGTCAAGGGGAGGTTTCAGCCTCAAACTGGTATACTAAAGGATGGCCATGGACAAATTGTCACTCGTTCATAGATCAAGCAAAATGGAAGGAATATATTGAAATTCTGTGCAATAGGGAAGTCAACATCCAAAATACCTTAAAAAATGTTTGTTATTTACAAGAACCTATAATATTAGAAGATGAAGTAGGTCAGAGTTCTGGTCATTATCGAGATAGAAAGCTACAGAAATTAATATCTACAAAAATATGGCCAGCCAGAAATTTAAAATTGTAGCTAAGCTAGGCCACAAAAAGTGGTAGATGCGAACAGTTTGGAAAAGCTTAATCTGCATACCAACATCAAAGAAAGAATTAAGACAGTCTGCAAACCTACACGACATCCTTAATGTCAAATGCTACCAAAATAATGCTCAGGATCATCTAAGGCGGATTAGATTAAAAGAAAAAGAAATACCAGATGGTCAGGCTGGTTTTAGAAAAGACCAAGGAATAAAAGACATTATGACTGACACACACTAGATAACTGAGAAAGTTTTTAAAAAAACAAATAACCAATTCTATAAATCTGTGAGGCAGATGAGCATTCCCAAAATATGATAAATAAGAAAATAAAAATAAGTCAGTATGTACTTCATTGAGAAAGTAATTCATTTGTGTCAACCATGTCAATTTTTGGAATATATTTAAGAATCTGGCATTCCCAGAACATCTCATTGCCTTCAGGAAAAACATACAGGATAGGAACATTCAAAGTGGCAAGCCAAATTAACTCCAAGTAGGAAAACAAGTTTACCAGATACTCTCACATAATTTATTCAATTTAAATGCTTAATATATATTGAGGAATACTGGGTTGGAAAAAGGCAAGAATGCAAAAAATCAGGAGAAAAAACATCAATAACCTGCACTTACCATAGAATCAACCAGCCTTAGGAATAATAATGAAGATACTACAATGGTGGATAGTCTCCACCTCTTAGGAGCAACTGTGAACCATAAAGGAACCCAAAGTCAATAAATGCCCCAAACTAGCACTTGGTGAGATAGCAACAGTGGCCTTGGAAAAAAATATTCAGATGCTGTGAGATGTCTATGCCTGCAATGATTAGAATGCTGTAGGGAATTGATTTCTTTGTGATGCTCTATCAATGCCAAAGTTGGTGCCAGGTGCATAAGATCAGTTCCACGTGTGAAGGTCCAATTAAACTGATGTATTGCCAAAAAACTTATACACAGGAATATTCTCTACTAACAGCATCTGCTTATAATTTGATAAGCACCTAAGGTATTCAAAGGGGTTAGACTCCATTTGTGGCTGTGTTGCAGCTGTAGGCTAATCCATCTTACAATTCTGTTGCTAGGTTCTGCCACTTTTTCTTCTACAGTTGGGCTTTGAAGAAATAGGATAGAAAAGGTATTTATGTGTTTGAATTTTGATGTAAGAGAAGACTCTGGAGAATAATAGCATGTCTAGCCAAAACTACAAAGACATAAATCATAGAACAAATCAGAGTTCTCAATCAAGACACAAGTGACCAGGTTCAAATTACAATAATTTAGAGACATGCAACAGACCCAATTCCGATGAATAGCCTATAATGCTCAGACAGGTGAAAGAACAAAAAAACGACCAGCAGCAAAATGGATGGACTCAATCCACCGTTGAGAGGCCTGAAGGGCAAGTTTAGGGATAGATAAACTGGAAGAAACTCTAATGTTGGTCAACACCAGCTTGATGGGTCATAAGAAAGCAAACAAAATGAGGAGAAACTGCATTAAAAATTAAGAGTTCTATCTTTTCTGCTTTTCCTTCCCTTTCCCTCCATCATACAAAATTTGAAGAGTGCACTTTTTTTTCTCTTAACAATCAATCCCAAGCCATATTCGGAGAGCTCTGACACTGCAGTGTTAAATATTTTCTTAATTCATGTAGTAGTATGGGGGAAATTTCAATTGTGGTTTGCCATTGCCTTCTATCTAGTATGACTTGAGTCCAGATCACCCAGATGGCTTCTAAGCCAAAAGGAAGGCTTTGAACTCTGATCTCCCTGATCTCTCTCTTCAGGGCCTTAACTGTTTGACCAAACTGACTCACTACAATATTTAACCTATATATATATAATATAATATATATCCTAATATATATATATATATTAGGAACTTGCAACTGTCATCCATTTTCCACCCATAATATTCCTGTATTAATTGTTTTCCAATCTTTGGTAGAAATTGTGGGTTATATTTAGGCATGGTGATTCCATAAAAAACTTCCATCAAGTTACTATATTTGTTTCATATGAGAGGGTGTAACTCCAAATACAACTGGGCAGAAAGTGACTTCCAACTCTTCCCTGCAAGGAGAGCTGAAGATGATTTAGGGACTATCTGACACCCACAAGAAACTTTAGTTGCTTCATTTTTCCATCATGCTGTGATTTATGCATGCATTTATTTTTGCTACTATGATCTTCAAGCCAATGAAACTTAATTCTTTCCAGCATTAGCTGCAAAGCTGGGTCATTTTGACCCATATCTGTTATGAAAGGATTTGGAATGTCCAAACTTGGCACTTGTCCAGCTGCCACTAAGTCTTCAAATGACTGCAAGATGTCAAAGAGCCCACGACACTCCCCTGTCTGCTATCCCACCCAGGATTTTTTGTAAGAATTGTATGAACTCTTTTTTTAAAAAAAAATTCCCAAGCATTAAACATGATACCTTCTGATCTATGCAGAGATTGTATCTTCCTGATTAATGAGGCACAGCTGAACCGAACAGTAGCTGGCTGACTGCCTAGCACTGAATAAATAATTCTATTAATATTTATTTGTACCACCATACGAATAATCTGCATGGATATCTGCAGGCAAGAGCGAGCACCATTAAAGACAGGATTCCTGTCTTAGTTTTCCCCTTTCTACCAAGAGCGTCAAACTAATATTTCTGCCTAGCTCCGCTGACAACTCTGACTTCCAGCAGCTAGGCCAACAGTTGAACAGGGGTAAGAAGGGAGCTGGGCTGTATTCTCTGGCCAGCGGCCAGCCCTGTGCAGCTCTCTCAAGATTCTTTTCAAAAATTTACAGATCAAAGTTGGTATTGCTTTTGTAAATCACTGGGGAAATTCTGTGGAAGGGCTGCATAGACAACCTAATGAACAAAATCCAGAGATCTAGACCAATACAAAATTGTTAGGCTGCAATTATAGCCTAACCCTTCCAAGTAATCTAATAGCACATTTATCATTCCGCAGAGCCTTTGTTCCACTGCCAGAAAGAGCAACATGTAAAGGAACAATATACTGAGTTCCTCTAGCACACAAGTGCAGTTTCAGAGTTTCAGGTGTGTAGGTGGGGTGGAGGGAGATGGTTGCTTGGAGCAACTTAACAAGTCTGTGTGATCTTGTCTCCAAGCCTGACTTTGGCATAACTAAGAAAAGAGAAAATATTGGCATGAAATCCACCCTCCAAGTCGTTTCAGACCACCATATGCTCCAGATTAAGGGTTCTTCTTCAATGCTCCTTTATTCTCAGTTTCTTGAAAGATAGCTGGGCTTGTCTGTTGCAATGACACAGAAAGAATCTTGTGACACTTTTTACAGAAACACATTGAACATGTGGGTTCTAGTGCATGAAAATGTTTGCCTTTAAAAAAAATATGGAACATGTTCTTGTCACCAAACTCTTGGGCCAATTAAGTTGCTCCCCCCCTTTTCTTTCTTATAATTTTGATGTTGTATTATATTGTAAATACTGTACGGTTGTGTGTATGCTTTTACTGCTACATAGTCCAACATAATGAAGTAAAAAAGAAAAGCAATGCTAAACCACAACAATGCACAATACTTTGATATGTCTGTACTGACAAGCAACAGCATTTAGTTAACATTGTTAATTGAATAACTAGCAAAATCATGGGGAGAACGGAGAGAGAAATTCCCTATCAAATAAGGAATATATTCACCGTGTAAACTACAATTGGTCACACTAACCATGTTATGAGAATTAGTTTGGGGTAGTGAAGGCAGTACCAGGGTGGAAACCGGAAGGCCATGAATTCTAATACCATCTTGGGCACAAAGCCAGCTGGGGAACTGTTATGTCCGTGGAACTGGTGGGGGTTCCCAACCAGGTCCACTGTTTGAGCGGGAGCACCAGCCGCTCCCATTGGTTGGCTCCGTTTGACAGTCGGCTATATGAGCCGGCTGTCGGGCAGAGCCAGCCCGTTGTCGCCCGCTAGTCTGCAAGTTAGCAAGCAGACGCGACAACCCTTTATTCCTTGCAATAAAGCCTTGTTAGTTGTACGCTCTGGTCTCATGCCTCTTCCTTACCATCGCTCTACAACACTGGCGACGAGGGTGGGATGGTCGAAGGCTAGCCAGACGCGTCTATTCAAAGAGCTGTAAATCACTGAGAGTGAAGTCACGAGCGCTGTAGCCGCAGCCGCGCAACGCTCACAAAGAGCGCGAAATTCAAACCACCATTACTCGAGCCGCAGTCACTGAAACGAGCCGCCGGCACCGTAGCCGCGGCCGCCAACGCTCACCAAGAGCGTGAAATTCAAAAAGAGCTACGTAGCCCAGAGAGACAGTCACAGCCTGCGCTCTTTTAAGAGCGCGATTTCAAAGACGATTGAAGAAGATGAACCCGACACTACCCACGATGAATGCTAATCCGCCATTCCCGCCATTCAAGCCAAACGAGGAAACGTGGGACTCCTACAAGAATCGCTTCAGCCATTTCCTCGATGCCATCGGGTTAGCTGATGCTGCGGAACATAGAAAGAAGTCTTATTTCCTCAGCTATTGTGGGGCCGCCGTTTTTGACACCGCTACAGCGTTACTCGCACCATGCGCCATCAGAAGCGTCCCATGGGATGAACTACAAGAAATACTCTCCAATCACTACGCGCCAAAACCATCCCAGATCGCTAGAAGGTATGCCTTCAGAATCAGGAAGCAGGCAGTGGGGGAGTCGATCAACGAATACATGGCTGCCCTGAGGACAGCTGCCTTACAGTGCGGTTTCAAAGAATATCTGGAAGACATGCTGCTGGACCAGATCGTCTGTGGGGTTAGAGACCTGAGACTCCAAAGACGTTTGCTGGCAAAAAAGGACTTGAATCTGGCCCTAGCCATGGAGGAAGCCCTGGCTGCTGAGCTCTCTGCCCAGTCAGCAGCTGAGATTCAGGGCACTCCATTAAAGCCCAGCAGTCCAACCATCCATTCTGAAGAAGTGCTCAGTGAAGAAGACCCCACAGACTCATCAGACATTAACCGCCTTAAGCATCAGAAGCCTTCACAGGTAGGAGCGGGACAGACAAACAACTTCAAACAACCACCCTTGTGCCTAACCTGCGGAGGCTCCCACTCTAGGGCATCCTGCAGGTTTAGAAACGCCATCTGCCTGAACTGCCAAAAGAAGGGTCACCTCGCTAGAGTATGCCAAGCAGGGCGCTCCTTGCCTCAAAGACCTCCACCACCTTCTATTTCCCAAAGGCAAGTGGAGGACTGCTATACCTGCTACCACGCTAACCATACTTCCCAAACCCCTGATAAAATTAAAATTTCTGTTTTCCTAGAAGGTAAACCCTGCAGGATGGAGGTAGACACGGGATCTGCGCTCTCAATCATCTCCTGGGATACTCTGAAGAAGATCCAGCCCAGACTGTCAAGGAAACAGCTCCAAAGATGCCACCTGACACTGCGGGACTACCAGGGCAAGAACATTCCTGTCCTCGGGAAAGGCAAGTTCCTCGTTCAATTCCAAGCCTTTAAAGGCCATTTGCCTTTAGTGGTTGTTAACGGTGCCCTCCCCAGCCTGTTGGGACTTGATTGGTTTCCTTCCCTTGGCCTTAGTGTAACTGGGATCCATGCTGTCTCAACTTCTGACGTAGATACATTATTTTCTGATTTTTCTGACGTATTTAGCAGCGAGCTGGGTTGCTATTCGGGCACCCCCATCTCGTTTTCCGTAGATCCCCAGGCAATTCCTCTCCGCCTTAAGCCACGCAGGGTGCCTTTCGCCATCCGTCCTAAATTGGACGCAGAATTAGACAAACTACTTAAACAAGGGGTGTTAGAACCTACTGATTTTGCCAAATGGGAGACCCCCATAGTCACCCCACTCAAGAAGGATGGCAGTTTAAGGATCTGCACAGACTATAAAACCATGCTCAACCGTTATTTACAGGTCAGCGCATACCCCGTCCCTGTTATTCAGCACCTGTTACACACATTCGAACCCGGTACCATTTTCGCCAAGTTAGATATGTCCCAGACATACCAACAGTTCCCTGTTGATGATCAGACAGCTGAATTACAAATCATAGCCACGCATAGAGGGGCATTCAAATGTAAGCGCCTCCAATTCAGGGTCAGTGTGGCTCCGGGTATTTTCCAATCACTCATGGAACGGATTCTCCAAGGTCTCCCAGGAGTTGTTCCATATTTCGATGACATCTTAGTCTCAGCTACTAGCCGACCTCAACTCATTCAGAGGGTCAGGACAGTGCTAGAGAAGTTTAGGCAGCATGGCCTCAAACTTAAAAGGGAGAAGTGCGCCATCGCCACTAGGCAGGTGGACTTTCTGGGTTATAGGATAGACGCCTCTGGCATCCACCCAATTGAGTCCAAGGTGAAGGCCATCCACGAGGCACCCACACCAACCAACAAGACTGAACTACAAGCCTTTCTGGGGCTTCTAAACTTTTACGCCTCATTCCTCCCGCACAAAGCATCAGTCGCTGAACCCCTACATAGACTCTTAGATAAAGACTCACCCTGGCATTGGGGACCCAAAGAAGCCCACGCTTTCAAATCAGTCAAATCATTACTCACATCGGAAGCGGTTTTAGTCCAGTTCGATCAACGCCTTCCTCTGGTCCAGGCTACTGACGCATCCCCTTTTGGGATTGGGGCTGTCCTAAGCCACAGACTCCCCAACGGCTCCGAGGCACCGATTGCCTTCTTTTCTAGGACTTTCTCCACGGCAGAAAGGAACTACAGCCAAATCGATAAAGAGGCCCTGGCTGCGGTTGCTGCAGTTAAAAAGTTCCACGAATTCTTATTTGGCCACCATTTTGAAGTTGTGACTGACCATAAACCTCTCCTAGGACTTTTATCTGGAGATAAGCAAACCCATGAGTACTTTCACCCAGAATGACCAGATGGACTTTGTTTCTGGCCGCCTACTCATTCAAGTTGGTGCATCGTCCTGGCAAGAACTTGAGTCATGCCGATGCCCTCAGTCGCTGCCCCTGCCAGTCCCAGTCGAGGACCCTGCACCAATTCACGCCATTTTTGAGGTCAACGAACTCAAACTTCCAGTGACAGCCGAAGACATCGCGGCGCACTCAAAAAAAGACAAAATAATCGCCCAGGTTCTGGACTGGGTGGGAAGGGGGTGGCCGGAAACTCAATGTACAGTTGACTTTGTTCCCTTTAAAACCCGCCAGCAGGAACTGTCGAGGCTACAGGGATGTCTATTGTGGGGTACAAGAGTAGTCATCCCAGCCACCCTTCGAGTACCCATCCTGAAGGTGCTTCACGAGGGCCATCCGGGCATTGTAAGGATGAAGGCGTTGGCCCGCAGCTACGTTTGGTGGCCCGGCATGGATGCTCAAATCGCCAACTGGGTAAGCTCTTGCCAACCTTGCCAAGAAACCAGGGCTGCCCCGCCAGCCGCCACGCCCACCAGGTGGGAAAGTGCTAGTGCCCCTTGGTCTCACCTGCACATCGACCTGGCTGGACCAGTGCATGGCAAGACTTTCTTGGTGGTCGTGGATTCCTACTCCAAGTGGATTGACGTAGCCTTGCTTCCCACGACCACCACCCAAGCAGTAGTCAAAGCCCTGACCCGTTTGTTTGTCACCCATGGACTTCCAGACACGCTGGTGTCTGACAATGGCTCACAGTTCACATCATGTGAGTTCAGTATGTACATGGCTAATTTGGGCATCAGACATGTCCTTACAGCTCCCTTTCACCCCGCTAGCAACGGGATGGCAGAGAGAGCAGTAAGGTCAGCCAAGGAGGCACTCGCCAGGTTTGGCCAGGAAGACTGGCACTCTAAACTGTCTCGTTTCCTGCTCAGCCAACATACGACGCCTTGCACCACTACTAACAAATCTCCGCCGAACTTTTAATGGGAGACGCCTTAGAACCACCTTGGACAGGCTACACCCCACTACTGCCCAGACACCCCTTTAGGGTCTGACAGTCTGGTCAGAGACTTTGCCTTGCAAGACCTGGTGTATGCCAGGAACTATGCAGGGGATCCTTTGTGGGTACCAGGTCAAATCGTGTCAGTCACAGGTCCAAGATCCTACAGGGTCCTCCTGGAAGATGGACGCTTGTGGCGAAGGCACGTGGACCAACTCAGAAGGCGACGTGCGGCTGATACCAACCCAACCCGACTTGCCAGCGCCAACGTCTCCCTGCCGGTGCCAGACGGAAGCTCCCTGTGGGACCCGGTTTTCCCTGACGAACAGGAAGGTCTACTGGAGAACCCGAGTTTCCGGCCAGGATCACCGACTCAGCAGCCGAGCGTTCCAGTTTGCCAACCGGACCTCGAGACTCGCCCGGGTCAGCCCGAGCAAAGGGACTCGCCGACTTCGCAGAACACCGCGCCAGGGCAAGCCCATGCCCCGACGACCGTCGAGGCACGTCCCGAGGGCCTGGACTTGTCACCAGCCAACAGTTCACCCGAACTGCGACGTTCTGGTCGCCAGCGCAGACAGCCAACTTACCTACAGGACTACGCATGTTCCCAGCTGGGGGAAAGGAGTGTTATGTCCGTGGAACTGGTGGGGGTTCCCAACCAGGTCCGCTGTTTGAGCGGGAGCACCAGCCGCTCCCATTGGTTGGCTCCGTTTGACAGTCGGCTATATAAGCTGGCTGTCGGGCAGAGCCAGCCCGTTGTCGCCCGCTAGTCTGCAAGTTAGCAAGCAGACGCGACAACCCTTTATTCCTTGCAATAAAGCCTTGTTAGTTGTACGCTCTGGTCTCATGCCTCTTCCTTACCATTGCTCTACAACAGGAACTTTGGGCCAGTCATTCTCTCTCAGCCCTAAAAAAAATTCAATGGCCCTTCTGAAATCTTGCCAAGAAAATGGCAGAGACCTGTCCACCCCAGAAAAAACACCTCACATTATGACTCAGTGTCGTGTATGAACCTCCTCAACAAGTTTGCATGTACAAATCAAGTAAATACATATAGTATGAAATTAGGGTGGAAAACTAGCCCAAAATTTCAAGACTGAAATCCTGCCATCTCATGAAAGGTTGAATTGCTGAGTGCTTCTATTAAGAATCCACAGAATAATATTTTTTTTTCTAGATTATATCATTCTGTTTCAGTCCCAAACTTTTCCTTTTCTCTTACCAACAACACAATTAATCCAAAATTAAGATAATCAGACTAAGTCTTTAATGAGATATTTTGATAGTTTGACATTATGAATTTCCCCCCTAAAGGAATTGAGTTTTTCTGAGCCTATGGATACTAAATATGGGAATATTGCTATTTTGGCCACTAAAAGATCTTCACTCTAATAAAGATTATACTAGTAATATATCCCGGTTATTCAGAATAATATTGAGATAATTCTTTATTAAACTAAATGTTGTTTATTAAATTAAATGCTGTTCATCCTCAATTCATTGAGATATGAAGGGAAATTCCAGTTTCCATTTAAGACTGATGGCATTTTACAACATATTCTTCCTCTAATATAGATCTCTTTTACAACATATTCTTTTACAACATATTCTACCTCTAATATAGATCTCTTTTACAACATATTCTTTTACAACATATTCTACCTCTAATATAGATCTCGCTCTAAATTGGCAGAGAAAACAAGAGTACAAGGATGTACGGAGGTACTCTCACTGGGGAAAAAGTCTCCAAAGTAGCAGATTTGCATACCACCAATTCCCACTGAGGTTTAGATTACAAACTTTAATTTACTTTTGACAGTTTTAGATCCATGTGTAGTTTGCTGTTCAAAGTTTATTGACATCTTCATGGCTAAAGTCTCCATTTTGCTCTGAAAAGGATGTCAGAAAGAATAAAGCAGAAACCTGCATGGTAACAAAGAGCTCTTCAGATTAAAACAATAGAAAATTTAAAATATATCGAAATACTATCCTAAGCTCCAGGAAACCAGCCAGTTTAAATCTTAGCAAAAAGAAAAATGATTCATTTATGAAGGGTCTTCATGAAAAATAAATCAGTTGATTAAAACAGCACCTGGAATGCCTCGGAATCATGGAACCATCCAATTTTGAATCTAAATTTTGAACCATCCACCTTGAATCTAAAATTAGGGGTGTCTAACCTTGGCAGCTTTAAGGCTTGTCAACTTCAACTCCCAGAATTCCCCAGTCATCCAGGTGATTCACTTAACAACTGTGATGATCTGCTTAACAACCATGGCAAAAAAGGTAATAAGGTATGATATGATTCACTTAATGACCACATCGCTTAGCAATGGAAGTTCCAATCCCAATTATGGTCATAGATCAAGGATTACCTATAATCATTTCCCTCAGGTTTTGGTTACTAATAAAAAACATTAAAAAGGATCATACCAAGAGCAAGGTTTTATGGCATGCCACTCAATATCCCCCTTGGATTATATAAAGAACTCCTGACATTCAATCTCTGAATACTGTTTTCAAGTCAGAAAGTCACTCAGTGAATTGTCACTTCATTCAGCCCACATTTCATTAACTTCCTAATCAAAATGTCACCAGAGTACTTTGTCAAGTTCAGTCAGCTCCATACGCACATCCATATTTAATTTTCCTCCATTGCATCTTTCCTCAGGCTCTTCAAAAAAAAATTTTTTTTCAACCAAATTGTTTTGGCTCCAGGATTCTTCATAATAGTTCACTCCCATTCAATGGCCCCATCATCACCCACCATCACCCATCAACAATTCTTTGAGAGGTTAATACAAGGCATCGTACCACCCACTTACAAAATAATTCTGAGGTGAAAAGAATGAGAGCCAGAAGGTTCAAAATAAGGATGAGGTAAAAAGTATGAGATGCCAGGAGGTGGTCTGTGCTCACCATAAATGTCGGTATTTCTATATCCCACAAGGAAATAAAGTCATTCCCCTTGATAGGACACAATTATCTCTATTCTGATTTCTCTGGTTCTTGTCTCCCTGACACTTGGCTTTATTTTTCATACTGGCCTGAGAACAATGGCCTTTTTACTCCCTTAGAAAAGCTATTGAATGTCAATCTTTTTCCCAACTCAATTCTTACTATTGCATTTGGAACACAGTCATCTTTTCTCTGTTCCAAACTGTCGATATACAAAACAAACACTCCTCTTTCTTTAAAATATTTACAGTAGAATTAATTTGTATCCTTTAATTAATTTGTAATCCTTGGTCACTATTTGAGCATGGCACATTTCTCAAAAAAGCTCCCTTGCATGTTTGTTTGGACTCGTGTACATGAAAAGAACATGAAAATACGATTAGATCCAAGATTCACATTAGACCAATAATCAAAAAACAAATAATACTCCAGTCAAGGAACTGCCAAACAAGCAAACAGCAAACAACAGCCCAATCAATGAATCAATAAAGCCACTCTTACACTGACAGAAAAGATTCAAAAAGGATTCCTCTAGCATATAAAATGAGAGCAAACCCCATTCCCCTATTAGCACTGATTATGTTACCTAGTTTGGTCATGAAATGTCTGCAAGAAAACAACAATTTGTTGGGAGAGGCTGAACAATCAAAACCATCGCAGTGTTCCAGCTCCACTTCATAACCAGCTGAATTTGAGTCCGAATTAAACCAAAGCAATTTAGAAAGCACTAAAGAAGGAAAATAAAAAGGCAAAGAACACTCCATTTTTATTCAATCTCTATTGTTGTTCAACCCATAAGGTATTTCTTTTTTTTTTTAAATAAATTTTATTGAATTTACAATTAAAAAAAAAACATAACAACATTACATATGCAACAGAGAGAGAAAAAGAAGAAAGAAAGAAGGGAAAGAGGAGAAAAAAAAAAAACGCTCGGTCTTGCGACCGAAAAAGGAGAAAAAGAAGTATAAAAGAAAGAAAAAAAACAAAGAGACGGAAGAAAAAAGAAAATACGTTAAAAACAGACAGATATCCTTTATGACAGTCTGCAAGATCCAATTCTCCTACCTTACTTTAAATATACACATCCTATCACTTTTTATGCTTAAATTACCCATTATTCATTGAACAGTTTATCTCTGATATAACCAATTATACCACGCATTCCAATTATTATCAAATGCTGAAGACTCTTTATTTTTAAGAGCTATGGTTAAATTGTCCATTTCTGCACAGTCACATATTTTCTGAATGACCATTTGATCTGTAGGTAAATAGGATGATTTCCAGCACTGGGCAAATGCTAATCTGGCCGCAGTTAGGATATGAATTATTATATATTTCGTCTTTTTAGGAAAATGTTTATCAGAGATCCCTAGTAGGAAGAACTCTGGTTTGTATTCGATTTGTTCTTTGGTTATTTCCTCCAGCCATTTTCTAATTTTTTGCCAGTATTTCTGGGCTTCTTTACAGGTCCACCACATATGAAAGTAGGTTCCCTCTATGTTTTTACATTTCCAACATTTTGGACTAGAGTTTGGGTTCATTTTCGCTAACCTCGAAGGGGGTAAGTGCCATCTATATAACATTTTATACATATTTTCTTTGTACGCCGCGGATTTCATAATCTTAATGATTCTATTCCAGATCTTTTCCCATTCTGTTAATGTGATGCTTCTACCAATATTCCTACTCCACATTATCATGATCCCTTTCACTATCTCTTGCTCTAATTCTACCTCCAATAAATATTTATAAAATTTGGAGATATTATTTTTATTTGATCCTAATAAGATTTTATCTAAGTGTTGTAATTTGCTATAGATTCCAAACTCTTTGATATCTTGTTTGTATCTGCTATGGATTTGTATATATAACCACTGATCAATTTTAAATCCCTGTTCCTGTAAGTCCTGTCGAGTTCTCAATTTTCCTAAAGGGTCTAATAAATCTTTATATTTAGTCGTTTTTGTTATATCCAAATTGTTGGGATGAACCATTGCCTCCATTGTTGAAAGCCAAATTGGAATTTTTAAATAATGTTTTTTACATATTTTTTTCCAATTAGTTAATAGTGAATCTCTAATAAGATGTCTATGAAAGTACGCCTGTTTAGTTTTCCCCACATCCCATAGAAATGCGTGCCATCCTCTCTGAAGGTCGTGCCCTTCCAAGACTAGAGTTCTTTTGTTCCGTAAATTGACCCAGTCTTTTAACCATAATAAGTTGGCTGCCCAATAATATAATTCCCAGTTTGGAAGCGCTAGCCCACCTCTACTTTTGCATCTTGTAAGGCCTTAATACTGATTCTAGCTTTTTTCCCTTGCCAAATAAATTTAAGAGTTACCTTATTTATATCATCAAAAAAATTTTTTGGTAATTTTATTGGGATTGTCTGGAATAAGTAAAGGAGTTTTGGTAAGATGTTCATTTTGATCGTGGCAATCCTGCCCAGTAGAGAAAGCTGCAACTTATTCCAAGATTCTAGATCTTTCTTAATTTGCTGTAACAGTTTATCATAATTATTCTCTTTGAGCGATTTACTATGTGGTGTTAACCATATGCCTAAATATTTGACCTTTTTTGTTGCCTGTATCCCCATGGTTTTTTCTAATTCTTTCCTCTGGTTCTCTGTTAGATTTTTAGTCAGTAATTTCGTCTTATTTCTGTTAATCTTTAATCCTGCTACTGAGCCATATTGTTCTAGTTCTTTTATTAGATTATGTCCTTTTTCCATGGGATCCTCTAGGAAGAAAACCATATCGTCTGCAAACGCCTGTAATTTATATTCCTCTGCTTTGACCCTAACTCCTTGGATTTCAGAGTTTTGTCTTATCCGCATTAACAATGATTCTAAAGCAAATATAAATAAGAGGGGTGAGAGAGGGCAACCCTGTCTAACGCCCTTTTCAATGTTTAGTGGGCCTGTTTGTTCACCATTAATTAGTATATTGGCTTGTTGGGTATTGTAAATTGTTTTTTTTATATATAAATTTTTATTATTTTTTTAACATAAAAAACACAACAACAAAACATAAAAGTATCAGCTCCCCCATATTTTTGTACACACCGTAAGTCGGTTGGTCCATCGGTTTTGTGCATTCACCTCATAGTCACAATTACAGTTACTTTATATAATACTCTTATCAATACAAATTTATAAATCCTAGTATCTCTATTAAAGAAAAAAAAAAAATTTGACTAAACTTTTATTCGGTCATGCCTTTATGAGATAACTATATTTTAAATATTTTATTCTAAAACAAATCTTATAATCATACCAATTCTATCCCAAATATGAAAAAGAAAGAAACAAAGAAAACTATTATATAAATATAGTATCAAAAACCAATAAAAGGAAAGGAAAATAAAGTCATTATTATTCCTTATTATCTAACTTTTATATTTTAATATTTCATCATTCAACCATTGATAGAAAAGATCCCAAACTAAATAAAATTGTTTATCTTCTTGCTCTCTAATTTCAAAAGTCAATCTACTCATCTCAGCACATTCCAAAATTTTCTTTACAACTTCTTCTTGCAATGGAATTTTCTCATTTTTCCAATTTTTGCAAATACAATCCTAGCAGCAGTCAATACATTTACAATCAAATATTTCAACTCTTTACTATAAGTATCTGGTAGTATTCCCAATAGAAAAAACTCCGGTTTCAAGTCTATATGCTTCTTTGTCATTTTTTCCAGCCACATGTGGATTTTAGTCCAATATTTTCTAGCATCCTCACAAGTCCACCACATGTGATAGTATGAACCAGGTTTCTGATGACATTTCCAGCATTTTTCGGATTTGTTCTTAAACATTCTTGCTATCCTTGTCGGGGAAAATGCCACCTGTAAAACATCTTATACAAGTTTTCTTTATAGGCTGTAGACATTGTCATTTTATAATTTTGCGACCATAATTTCTGCCATTTCTCTAAATCAATCCCATATCCAAAATTCCTCCCCCACGCAATCATAGTTTCTTTAACTTGTTCTTCCTCAAGCTTAATTTGCAATAAATAACCATACAATTTTTAATCACCTTTTCATCAGTACCCATCAAAATCTTATCCAAGTCAGTTTGCTTATCATAAAATCCCTCTGCTTTGGAATCCTCATAGTACTTTGAATATATTTGCAAATATGAAAACCAATTCATCCGTATACCTTGTTCTTCCAATTTTGCATCGATTTAAGTTCACCCTTTTCATCTAATAATTCCCCATAGTTAACTGTTTGTTCCTTTTTATAGATTATAGGATAAGAAAACGCTTCTATCGTCGATAACCAAACTGGAATTTTCAAATAACACTGTTTTTATCTTCTCCCAATTCAACCACAGAGACTCCCGTATATAATGCCTTCTAAAATACCCCTGTGTTTTAGTTCCTTGTACCATAAAAAAGCATGCCAGCCCAACAACAAATCATGACCTTCTAATGTCAACAATCTGGTTTTCCTTAATGTTATCCATTCTTTAACCCACGTCAAGTTTGCAGCTTGGTAGTACAACTCCCAATTAGGCAGTCAAACCCTCCTCTAAATCTAGCATCCTGTAAAAGCTTTAACTTTATTCTTGCTTTCTTACCTTGCCATATATACTTCAAAACAATTTTATTTAAATCCTCAAAATATTCTTTTCCAAGCCTAATTGGTATTGTTTGAAACAAAAATAAGACTCTGGGTAAAATGTTCATCTTAATTGTTGAAATCCTTCCTATTAATGACAATTGTAAGTTCTCCCATTTTTCAAGTCTTGAGCTATCTGTTGTTTAAGTTTAATATAATTATTCTCCTTCAATGTACTACATCTTGATGTCAAATATATCCCCAGATACTTAACCTTGTTTGTAACTTGAATTTTTAACAGTTCTGCCAACTCTTCCCTTTGTTTCAGCAACATATTCTTTGACAAAATCTTTGTTTTATCTCTATTTATTTTCAAACCAGCCACCTCCCCATAGACCTCTATCTTTTCCAACAGTTTCGAGGCTGTTTCTATAGGGTCTTCAAGATAAAGACTAGGTCATCTGCAAAGGCTTGTAGTTTAAATTCTTCCTTTTTAATTTTCATTCCTTTTATAGTTTTATCTTCTCTGATATTTCTATTCAACACTTCCAAAGTCAATACAAATATCAAGGGAGAAAGAGGACAACCTTGTCTTGTGCCTTTTCTTATATTAATAGGATCTGTAAATTCTCCCTCCATCATTACCTTAGCTGTTTGTTCATTATAAATTGCTTCTATTGCCTGAATAAATCTTCTAGCAAAGCCCATCTGTTCCATTAAAAGTAACATAAATCTCCAATTCACGTTATCAAATGCCTTTTGAGCATCTAAAAATATCAAAGCCATTTGCTTTTCAGGATGTGCCTCATAGTATTCCAGGGTGTCCAGAATTACTCTCATATTGTCTCTGATTTGTCGCTTTGGCAAAAACCCATTTTGGTCTGGGTGGATAAAGTTATTCAAGTACTTTTTAAGTCTTTCTGCTAATATTGAAGCAAAAATTTTATAATCTGCATTTAGTAAAGAAATCGGTCTATAATTCTTGATTTGCAGTAGGTCCGCCTCCTCTTTTGGAATAAGTGTAATATAAGCCTCTGACCATGTTTTAGGTATCATCTTTTTTAACATAACTTCATTCATAACTTCTAACAGTGGAATACACAGTGATTCTTGAAAGATTTTATAAAATTCTACAGGAAACCCGTCTGGACCTGGTGCCTTTCCATTATTTTGTTTCTTAAGTGCTTGACTTAACTCCATCATTGTTATATTACTTTCTAGCATTTCTTCAATCTCTTTAGGTATCTTAGGTAGATTTGCATTCTGTAGGTATTGTTTAACTTTCTCCTCATCAATGTCTTCTTTCTTATACAAATGCTTATAAAAATCATAAATAATCTCTTTTTTTCTTTGCTGCCATAACAAATTTTACCTTGGTGAGTCTATTAACTGCGGTATTTTCCTCGACTCTTTCTCCTTTCTCAATTTGTATGCTAGCCATCTACCTGGCTTATTTGCATCCTCAAAATAATTCTGTTTAGCATTCCTAATTTTCTGTGCCAGTTCTTCTTTCTCTATTAAATCCATTTTATGTTTAGTTATATCCAGTTTCATTTTAACATCTTTTCTGTGTGGCATTTTCTGTAATTCTTTTTCAAGTCCCTTATATTCATCATCCAAGGCTTTAAGAGTTCGCCTTTTCCTGTTGTTCTTTTTCTTGTATAGTCTATTATCAAGCCTCTAACATAGGCCTTCATTGTGTCCCAAACATTCTGTATTGAGGTGTCTTCTTTTCTGTTCTCTTTAAAGAAGAAGGCCAATTCTTTCTCCATCCATTGTATAAATTCCTTATCCTTTAAAATAGAATTATTTAATGTCCATCTCGATCTTTTCCTTTGTCCCTTCCATTCAATTGTCAATGGGTTATGGTCAGCCCAAGTACTTGTTTCAATATTTACTTCTTGAATACTAGACATTAAATCTGTTGAGATCCAAATCATATCCAGTCTGGACCATGATAGATGCCTATTTGAATAGAACGTAAATTGCTTAGATTTATCATTTCTTTCTCTCCATATGTCTTTTAAAGTTAATTCATCTATCATTTTAAAAAGGATTTAGGAAGAGTTTTCCTGTTATGCTTTACTGTTGTTGCAATATAGTCAAGTCTATTATCCACAATTCCATTAAAGTCTCCCATCATAATTACATTAGCATAGTCAAGTTCGGCAGTCTTAGTATGTAATTTTCTATAGAATTCTTCCTGTTTATCATTCGATTGCATAAATTGCAATCAAAAGTATCTTTCTATTATTGTCCATTATTTCTACCATTAATATTCTCCCATCATCATCTGTATAAATCATTTTTGCTGGAATGGCCTCTTTAATATATAAAACCACCCCTCTTTTCTTGGATTGTGTCAAAGAGGTAAACAATTTCCCTAATTTTGGTTGTAATAACAATTGTTCATGTTGCTTTTTAATATGAACTTCTTGTAAACAAATTATGTCGAACCTTAATTTCATTAATTTATGGAAAATCTTCCTTCTCTTAGCAGCTGAGTTCAGTCCATTTATATTCATTGTAATCAATTTTTTTCTTCCATAATTATGTTTTATATTTAGATTTAACCACTCTCGTGGGTCTTGCCTCACGTTGATCTTTAATATCCACTTGTCCACCTACTGCACCTTCTTCTTTTCCAACCTCCATTTGTTCCTCTTGAGATTCAATTGATGGGACCTCCTTTCCTGCTCCTCCTTCTCTGCCTCCAAAAACCTCTGCGCAAAACAGTTCTGCTTTCTCAATTGAATCAATTCTATGTCTCTGTTCCTGCCACGTAAACATCAATCCTTCTGGAATCAACCACCTGTAAGACACCTCTTTTTCCAATAACCTTTTAGTCAGGAATCGGTATTCTCTTCTCATCTCTCTCACTCTTCTAGGTATTTGTTTTAAAACCAAAATTTCTTTACTTTTGTATTTCAGTGGCTTCTCTCTTGCTACTTGCAATATTTGTGTCTTCAAAGATTTTTAATAAATCTAATATGAACTTCTCTGGGTAGGTTATTTCTCATCGCATATCTTGTAAAAACTCGATATATCTCATCAATTCCATCCATCATCTTCTCTTCTGTTATCTCGAGCGCCTCCGCCAGATTCCTACCATTATCGCAACCAAATCTTGTCCTTTTTCTTCTTCTATATTTTGGAATCTAAGATAAAATTCTGATCTATCCAACTCCCACTTCAACATCTCACTTTTTCTTGTTCAATCGCTGTTAATCTATTGTCGATATTTCCAATTTTCTCCTCTCTTTGTTTGCCTCCCTCTTCAACATTTTGGAGTCTCTCTTCATATTTTTCCATCATCTGTTCCATCCTACCTGTTCTTTGTTCAATAGTATCCATTTTTACCTTAAGATCTTGAATTCCTTGCATAATCATCTGGAAGGATACTCTTTCTTGTTCTTTTTCTTTCTCTTTATCTTGCTTTAACAATGTCTGAATTGAGCGCTGTCCAGATGGTGGGGAGGCAGAAGCAGACATAGAGGCACCCGAAGATATAAATTTCTTACTCATTTTAAGTGGTTCCAACTCTTCAAGTTTTTTCAAATTTTAATCCACAAAAAAAAGAGAAAAAAATATGAAATTTTAATCCAAGGTAAAAAGGCCAACAATAAAAAAGCCAAAAGTGAGAGAAAAAAAGAAAAAAAGAAAAAAAAAAATTCTTCAAATTCTTCCTGACCTTAGTCCAATAAAAAAAGAAAAAAAAAACCATAAAAAAAAGTAACAGTAAAAATAAAAACCCAATAATAATAATAAACAAGACAAAGCCAAAAAGGAAGAAGGGAAGAAGAAAAAGAGAAAAAACAAAAAACAAAACAAAAACCAAGAAAAATAAGTTTCTTCAGATTCCACACCTTAGTCCAGCCAGAAAAAAAAAAAAAAAAGAAAAAAGAAAAAACCTCAATTAAAAAAAGGAAAAAGAAATAGTCCGCTAATGTACATTAAAAAAAAAAAAGGAAAAAAGAGAAAACAGGATCCAAATAGGCAAAAGAAAAAATAAAATCAGTTAAATCAAAATAAAATATAAGTAGAAAAAAGAAATTCAGAGGCTTCCCTTTGCAAATAAATCAAGCTTAAAAGTCAGGACCTTGATGTTAGTGAAGGGGTTGGCAGAACTCAAAAAAAACAACAACACTGCACTCTATTTAATTATCCAAGGCTCTAATTATAACTCCCTTCTCTTTCCCACAAGCTTCAAAGCTGAGCCATGTATATCCAGAAAGACACCTGTAATAATATTCCACAAAGTGCTTTCCTCTATCTTATCAGGGGATGTCCTTGAGAAGAAGAGTCTATTTTTCTTTTTTTTAAATATTTCCGAGCCTCTAGGTGGCAGTGTTACAAAGTATCATAATTCTCACTTTCCCCCCTCCTCTCTTAAGGGAAAGCCGGCTTGCAATACACAAAACAAAAACCGAAAAATCAAACAAAATCAAGAGAAGCCTCTAGCCCAGAAAAAAAAAAATAAAAAGTCCAGAAGAAGAATAAAACATATGAATATATAGAAAAAGAAAACAGTCAGTTATCCAATAAGTAACAATAGAGTCCGGAAGCAAAGAAAAGAAAAAAAATGGATTCTCTCTTTGACGTTTCCCTAAAAAAAAACGCCGCTAAATCAATTTTGTCAAAAAACAAAACAAAAATCACACAGGTTTCTTCAGATAATTAGAGTAAACTTTCCAAATTCAAAAAATTAAATAAAAAAAAGAAGTTCTCACCCAACCGACAAACTCTTTCTCAAACTCTTTCCGTCTGGAGTCGCCCCGGCCTCAGCAGCATGGGGGCTGCCTCTCCGCCGCTGGCAAGAAGAGCTTCACCCGGGCTCTCCAGGGATTTTGCGGTATCCCCGGAATCCTCAGGATATGCTCTTCACGATGGCTGTCCCTACGGGACAGCGTAGGTCCGTTGGACCGGCCAGTGGCGGAGATATCGGCTGCAATCGAGGAGCTCGATTGCAGACCGTATCGCCACGGCGCAAGCTCCTCCCATCTCCCCGGTATTGTAAATTGTTGTGATAATATTCTCGAATTTAGTGCCTAGATTCATGTTATAGATTTTTTGTATTAAAAAGTGCCAATGTAAGTTATCGAATGCTTTCTCCGCATCTAAAAACATGAGTGTAAATTGTTTCTCTGGATGAGCTTCATAATATTCTAAGACGTCAATAACGGTTCTTAAATTGTTTTTAATTTGGCGGAATGGAAGGAAACCATTTTGGTCTTCATGAATGTATAAATTTAAAACTTGTTTTACTCTATTCGCTATAATTGAGGTAAATAATTTATAATCGGCGTTTAAAAGTGAGATTGGTCTATAATTGTTGATATATCTGGCATCTACATCCTCCTTCGGAATTAACGCAATCAACGCCCCCCTCCATGAGTCTGGCATTTTGGCAGCCAAAAGTACTTCGTTAAACACTTCCAGCATCAGAGGCCCTACTAAATCTATTGTGGCTTTATACAATTCTACTGGAATCCCATCTGGACCAGGGATTTATTATTACATTGATTTTCCATTGCGGATTTTAACTCAGACCATGTAATATCCTTATTTAGTAATTCTTTGTCTCCTTCCCCTATTGTTTTATCATTCGTATTCTCCAGATAAGTTCTTATTTTATCCTCATTGATTTCTTCTTTTTTATATAATCTTTAAAAATAGTTTAATATAATATCCTTTTTCTTCTCAATCTCATGTTGTGGGATGCCTTTCTCGTCTATTAATTGGTGTATCAATCTCTTTTCTTTTTCTTTTTTAAGTTTATAAGATAGCCATCTCCCTGGTTTATTGGCGTGTTCAAAATAATTTTGTTTGGACCTTCTCAAGCTAACTTCTATTTTATCTTGTTCAATTAAATTCAGCTTATGTTTGGCTAGTATTAACTGATTTTGTAGTCCTTGGATCTTAGGGGTTTTTTTGTAATTGTATTTCTAAGTCTTGGATTTGTTGTTGTAACACGTTTTGTTGGGCATAAATTCTCTTGTTTCTCATAGCATTATAGGAAATTGTTGTGCCTCTTATAATTGCTTTCATAGTATCCCAAATGTTCTGTTTTGAAGTTGTTTCATTATTATTATCTTTTAGAAAATAGTTTAGCTCCTCTTTCAGTTTATTAATATACTCTTCTTCGTTTACAATTTGGTTGTTTAGTGTCCATCTTTTTTTTATTCGTCTCCTATCTCTCCAAATTAGCTGTATTGGGTTATGGTCAGCCCATTCATTCAGTAGGATTTTGATTTCTTTTATTTCATTAGCCAAGTCCAAATCCATCCAAGCCATATCTATTCTGGTCCAAGTCTTATGTGGGTTAGAATAGTATGTAAATTGTTTTCCTTCAAGATTCCGTTCCCTCCATAGATCTTTTAAATTTAGCTCTTTCAACATTTCCTTACATGCTGCAGAAAGTTCCCTTTTCCCCTTCTTGTTTTTCCCCATATTACTATGGTCTTTCTGGTAGTCTGCAATGGAGTTAAAATCGCCAATCAAGCAAATGTTTCTTTTTTCAAAGCCTACTATTTTTTGGTGAAGGTGTTTAAAAAATTTCCCCTGGTCATCATTTGGGGCATAGATTGCTACAAGTAAAAATGTGATGTGGTTTATCCAAACTTGTATAACCAGAGTTCTTCCTTCGGGATCCGACCAGGTTAATTCTGCCTTTACATCTTGTTTTACGTAAATTGCAATTCCTTTTTTCTTTTGTCTGTCGGCCGGTGCCCATAAGGTATTTCTAATGGTGAACACCTCTGGGGTGGCATACTCCAGCAGATGAATAGGATCTTTCCATAATTTTTTTAAAAATACAAATCTTCAGAAAAGATTCCTCTTTTCCTATTCTGAAAGTAATGGCTCTTCCAACTATCAGGGAATAGAATGCCTTTTATTCATAAGCCAAATCCTAAATGTGTTCCATTATAGTTTAACTCACTTGAAATTCCTGCCCATTTAGTCAATAAATTAATTATTCGCGTATTCAGTTAAAACCATTACATTCATCAACTTGAGAATTCTTTAATAGGCTGACAGACTTAATTGAATATAGAAATTATTACAGCACTTTCTTTTCTTTACCACAAGCATCTTTATTACCTTCCAAATTTTATAAGGGAAACAATCCAATTTCATTTTTTAATCTTGTGAATTTATATAATTCTTTCACAATGAAATTTAATCGATAATATTCAGTGAGAAGACCATAGGAATGAAAATCCATATTTCAAAGATTATATGCCATCAAGTTGTGGCTGACTCTTAGCAGCCACACAGGTAGATTTTTTTCCATGTCAACCTGTTCCTAACCTGGTCCTTCAGGACTTACAATGATGGATTCATCCTCACTGCAATTCAGTGCATTCACCTTTCTGCTAGTTGTCTTTTCTTTCCTTCTACCTTCGAGCCTTCCCCAAAGGGCTTTGTCTTCTCATCATATACAGTGCGATGACCCGGGGCATGGCATAAAGGCAACACAGTCAAATAAACAATAAGAGTCCCTTTATTATCCCCAACTTTGCCCCTAATGTCCAGGTTACCCTTGGCTGGAGAAAAACTCTCCCAGGAACAGCCTTTAATTGTGGAAAATTCAGTCCAAAGCAAGGTACGTACAAACTGTAACTAAAAATCCAAACAAACCAAGCTGAAGTAATTAACTTGACAGGGCAGGAGAAGGAATTTCAGACTTGAAAGCATGGCAAAACTCACACAGTTGGGAAGACACCAGGAACACAGATAAGCCACGATGATACAAGATAACTTCATGTTTGCTCCCAACAACTTGCTGTGCGCAGCTTCCTCTTTTATATACTGTGTTACCAGCTGCAGCTAATGAAGAGAATCAGGTCCCTTTCCTCCCCTGTAAGCAAGGCAACCCATGTTGCTCTCTTCTCCGTTCCTCCCTGCATGCCCTAGGATGAAGAGGGCGTGGGCCTGGGTCTTCTTCCGAATTCCCTCTCCCTTGTTCTTCCTCTTCCCTACTCTGCCCAACTGGATTTTACCCTTCCCCAGTGTCTTCCACATCCAACGGAGCCACACTTCCACTCCCTGTCAGCTGTTCGGCCTCCCCCTCCGAGTCAGATTCCAACAGGGGCATGACATACAGATAGTCCTCAGCTTACGACCACAATTGAGCCCAAAATTTATGTTAAGTTTTTAAATGAGTTTTGCCCCATTTTATGACTTTTCTCACCATATTCGTTAAGTGAATCATTGTCATTCTTAAATTAGTAACGTGGTTGTTAAGTGAGTCTGGTTCCCTCATCGATTTACTTCTCAGAAGTTTGCAAAAGTGACCCCGGGTTACTGCAACTGTCATAAATGGGAGTCAGTTGCCAAGCATCTGAATGTAAATCATGTGACCATGGGGAATGCAACAATGTTGATAAGTGTGAAAAATGGTCATGAGTCACTTTTTTCGGTGTCATTGTAACTTCAAATGGTCACTAAGTGAACCACTATAAGTTGAGGACTACCGGTATTCAAAGAAGGATCATTTAAGATTGATCATTTGTGCCTCAGCTTTGCGTTGATATGTTTCCTGATCTTTTTTGTTTGTTTTCTTGGCTGTCTCAGGAGCCTTCTCCAATGCCAAAATACAAAAGCGTCCGCATGGTACTCTTCCTATGCTGCTTCTTCAAACTCCAAAATCAATATCTTGCTTTTCTAAGCATAAAATGGGAACAGTCCATTCTAAGTCAGTCAAAAATGTCTGTGCTGATGCTGTCCATCATCTTGATTGCTATGGACATATCTATAAAGGGCTCAATTCTTGTCCCAAGTAGACTTGCAGCCACATCTGGTAACTGCCTAAGTGAGCTGAGCAATGGGAAAATGGTGAGGCCATCCTTCATCCCACTTTTCCGTTTCTTCCTTATCTTCAGAGAAAAGCGTCATTTTCTCAGTGGCCAGACATTATCTACTGTGAAGTAAAATATTTTGAGGACACTTGCTCACTGATATCCTGAATCAACGAATTGCTGATGGTTAAGTATTTCATTAAACACTAAGGAAGGGTAACTGAGGGTTACAAATGGGTATTGGAGAAAGGAGCTCCAAAAATTGCAAAAAGTAGTTTGGCAAGACTGATAATCAACAGATATAAACAATGCAGGAACTTTCGAAATGAAAAGATTTTTGTAGCCAGTGATTTCCACCATGTCAAGTTTTCCGTCTCTTGGACTTTGAAAAAAGGAGGGCTACTACATCAAGATCTAGAGAAGTACATTATCCTTACCATGATGAGGTAAAGGTATAAATCCAAATCATGTTCAAATTTCTACCAATTCACTTCTGATAAGACTGTCTCTTCCATGGACTAAGATGAAACGGTATAAAACCAAATCATGTTCAAATTTCTACCGATTCACTTCTGTTGAAGAGGTTCGGAAACTATGTGATTTGTGCTATTCATGCTTTCTCTCTTTACCCATATTGCTTGAAGACAGATAGGTTTTACATCTCTTGTTTTAAGCAATGTTATCTTTGGCATGGAAACAGTTTAGAAAGTACATAGGCACCGTAACAAAGAAATGATAAGGCAATGCCTAATTAAGATAATTCCAAGTCTGGGTTTCGATCTTAAACAGCTATGCACTGACTTCAGCAAAATTGCTTCAAGCAAAATGCAACTCCTACAATTTCTGTTTATTTTCTTTGAAAAACTAGCTATGTGCAGCTGCCAGAAATTATTGGCTCGTTTACAATATAGTCCCCTTTTTCTCTAAGTTTGGTATTGTAGATATTTTAAAGATACCAGTAATTTACTTTGGCTTTTACATGATTGCTTTCTCCCAAGCAACCTAGTTTCAACAACTTGTAACTGCATGCATTTGGTTTATGAAATGCTAGCTTTATTCTTAATCTGTCTTGTTGCCACATCCTATATTACATCAAAAAAATAAATTAACTCATTGTCCAGCTTCACCGGGAAAATAACACTCCCAAGTAATAAGTCCATATGGGGTTTTTTGGCAATATGAAGCAAATACTTTCCATAATCAGCATGAACTGAAAATAAAATATTAGTTCTATCAAAGATCAGTGTAGTGAAATTTTATCCAGCAAAAATCCATTCCTCTCATCAATTGCTTATTTAATGTTTACTCAGATGTCATTCTTATTTAACAAAATAATCTTCTACATCGCTAATTAATTCCTCTCTGCAACCCACTACCTTTTTTTTCTTGTTCTGCTTTGAGGAGTTCAGTAAGATTAGAAAAAAATATAATTACCCTTTAATTTCAGTTACTTCTGACTGATGAGGCAGGGAGAAAATGTTGAGTTTGCTTTCACAGAAATCGTAAGAGCAAAACTGAGATTAATTGAATTTTGTTTTAATAAATAAAAATGAGCTCTTCTTTCTTCTTCCAATACAGATAAAAGCTTTTGAACAAAGGAAGGTGAAGGCAACAGGGCTTGTTCAGACTTCAAACATAAGCAAAGAGAAAAAAGCCCGAAAAGCTATTCTTTTCTGTCCCTGTTCCAGGAAAAAGAAGAAATAAGAAGGGAGAAATAAGAAAAATGTAGAAATAAATATAACTATATTAATTTCTCTTCATGTGCATGTGTTACCTGAAGAATTGATATCTCTGACAGGAAGATCCCTAAAAGGTTAGAAAGGAAGGAGAATGTTCACCAAAATTCAAGTGAACAATTGTTGTTGTTGTTTTGCCATGTGCAATCATTCTGTGTCATCACACAATAATGGCTCAGTCGATATTGCACTTATATCTGATCTTTTCAACTCTTCCTACTTCTCCATAATTATAATACAAATCACATAGCATTATAATTATGGAGAAGTAGGAAGAGTTGAAAAGATCAGATATTATTTTACCCTTTATGTGTATAAACAATTAGTGTCAATATGCTTCTTACCACCATGATTGTTCCTAGAAGATTTCCTTCTGGAGAAGAGCTGAATCCAGAATTCAAAGAGAGGCAGGTGGCTTCGAAAGACCCAGGAGCATATTTCAGCCTTCAATGGGAATCATTTTTGGACCCTTATTTGAGATATAGGAAACTTTACACCTGATACAGATAACAGATAATCAGAGTTGGAAGGGACCGTGTAGCTCATCTAATTCACCCCCCGCCCAAGTGGGAGACCCTAGACCATTTCTGACAGATGGCAGTCCAATCTCTTCTTGAAAGCCTCAAGTAATGGAGCTCCCACAACTTCTGAGGGCAAGTTGTTCCATTGGTTGATCTCGCTATCAGAAAGTTTCTCCTTATTTCCTGGTTAAATCTCTCCTTGTTCAGTTTCCATCCATTATTCCTTGTCTGGCCTACAGGTGCTTTAGAAAATAGCTTGACCCCTTCCTCTCTGTGGCAGCCCCTCAAATATTGGAAGACTGCTATCGTGTCTCCCCTGGACCTTCTCTTTACTAGACTAGCCAAGCCCAGTTCTGTAACCGTTCTTCATATGTTTAAGCCTCCAGTCCCCTAATCATCCTGGTTGGTCTTCTCTGTACTTTTTTACAGTCTCAACATCTTTTTTATAATGTGGTGATTCTGAAGGTGGTTTGAGTCATTGCCCCAATCTTAGAGTCCAGTTGGCAGAAGATGCTAATGCTGATAGCAATAGCACTTAGACTTATATACCACTTAACAGTGCTTCACAGCCCTCTCTAAGCAGTTTACAGAGTCAGCATATTGTCCCCAACAATCTGGCTCCTCATTTTATCCACTTCAGAAGGATAGAAGGCTGAGTCAACCTTGAGCTGGTGAGACTCAAACTGCCAAACTGCTTCTTAACACTGCGCCATCAAGGCTCATGATCCTGTCCATATAGGAAATGAAAAGTCAGATTCTTTGAGTAATGGACTGCTGTACATAGGAATTATTTCCCACAAGAAATGAACAGGGCAACCAAATCAGTGGTGGGATTCAAATTTTTTTACTACCGGTTCTGTGGGCATGGCTTGGTGGGCAGACAGAGATGGTATTTGCCGGTTCTCTGAACTACTCAAAATTTCTGCTACTGGTTCTCTAGAACTGGTCAGAACCTGCTGAATACCACCACTGCACCACATATGTGTTGGGGAAAAAACAGATGTTTGTTAGGGACCAGCAAAGAATGAGTTTGTTGTCATCATCTAAATGTTTGTACCAAGAACTACAATAGTAGCTCTCTAATGGAGTCAGGCAGCCCCATTCCCTATTATCAAACAATTCCTCCATAACCTGCTGCTATACTTCTTGATAAATAATAAGAGAGGAGAAGCTACAGACAAGGAGCTCTTATATTAAAGCACCCAAGTTCCAAAAAACATCGATACTGATTTGTCAGTCTATACCGAAGTTTTTAATATTAAAATATCACTACAGGTAAGTTTGAAGAAGACTGCAGTTTGCAGGCAATATACAGGCAAATTTTGAGGGATATTTCCATTAAACCAGCAATATGAGTGGAAGGGGATCAATGAGCCTCTAGCCTATCAGAGGGTTTCTCAAAGTTGAGAATCATTCACTCGATTTAAAAATAAAAGACATGTTTCTAAAGAAAAGCTATTTCTCTGGTCTCCATAATGCAAACGCATAGTTTTAAAATTCCACTTCAACTATACATAATTTTTAAAAACCAAGTTCTACTTGTAGCTCTGGTCAACTCTTCTTTCCCAGGCAGGATGGCAGCAGTAATACAAAGGAACTTTCTGACAATGAGCCAGGAGCTATGACTTCCTGGATTATTGGTGTGTGTGTGTGTGTGTGTGTGTGTGTGTGTGTGTGTGTGTGTGTGTGTTGCAAAATCCAGACCATTGTCAGGGATGGAAAAGAGAAACAGGAAAAAATAAAAACCTTCTTTACTGGTCCCTAGTGGCCCCCTTGCACAATAACTCTGGAAAACTCACCATGCAAACTAACACAACACCAACACCAACACCAACACTCAGATAGATCAGGAAGAGGCAATTCCCATGTAATCATTTCCATGGGTGATTCCTCTAGGCCTCAAGGTCCTTCAGACAGATAACAAGTGCCTTGGACCTTGCACAAAAACACGGAAACTGATTTTGGCACAGGGTAATAGAAATTCCTCATGAAATTCTTCGGGAGGTTAATCAGAGGAAAACAGCAGCCATCTAGCAGTATGCCTGAACTCTTGTACAGTATGACAAGCTCCAGCTACAGAAAGTCTCCTTTTGTATGTAAGTGTGTGAATCTCCTTTCCTTTCCTTATCACTTCTATGGGCACAAACCTTCACTGATACATTGCTAATATTTCAGCAAATACAAGCTGAGAACACATGGTCACAATCCAATAAAACAAACTCAAACAGTACTCAACTTCTGACCATTGACCGCAACAAAGGATTTGACTGGATTTCAACATTATTCACATAGCAGATGTTTGGGTAGCAGAAATCAGCCTAAAAATTGTAGAGCCAGTTTGGTGCCGTGATTAAGGTGCCAAGCTATGAATTGGGAGGCTGTGAGAGTTTAAGTCCCACTTTAAGCAAAAAGCCAACTGGGTAACTTTGGGCCAGCCACGTCCTCTCCTCTCCTCTCAGTAAGAGGCACTCGCAAATCACTTCTGAAATCTTGCCAAGAAAACTGCAAAGTTCATGTAGTCACCAGGAGTCGATACTGAGTCACTCCTGCCACCCCCCCAAACATACCATATATAGATACCCTAAAAACTTTCTTAAGACTTTGACTAGAAATTAAAAGCATACTCTCATATCATGTATGGAAGAGGGAGAAGTGTACCCCAAACTTATACAACAAATACTGGAACTGACTTGGTAGGCAGTATAACTGGACAGAATGAGCTGCAAAATTGGAATTTAAGCTTTTATATAACATTCCTTGTTCTGTGCCAAGTAACAAAGCACTGTTATAAATTTTACTTCTGCCCAGACATTGCAAAGCACTGGGGGAGAGGAATTAAGAGCCAAAAGATGTTTTCTCACAGATTTTTGGCCCACAGCCATAAAAGACTATCCTTCCTGTAAACCAATGACTTTACCCTTTCCTAGGAACTTCTCGGCGTGTTCTTCTTTCACCTCTGCTTCTTTTAGAAAAACGTCAGTTACCACAGTCATGAGTTGGAAGCTCTTCAACCAGTTACTCAGTTAGACCTGAAGTAAATGATTTCACAAAGAAGCTTCGCAAAACATGGGGAACTGATGAAGTTTGGAAGGAATGCAAATGAATGATGTGTTTGAGACGTGAAGTAAATGGGCAGCAAAACTTTTAAAGTGTTGTAAGGAGCATCTGAGTTCAGGATTAGACAACGCCATAAGTAATTTAAAGCCCAGTATGGGCCCTGCTGAGCTGTGGCAATGATTGGGCTGTCAGTTTATCTGGGGGAGGGGGATGTATTAAGATTCTCACAGTGAGGAAATCAGTAATAAGAGACACATTTATTTGACAACTTAGCTAGATTCCATTATCTTTCTACAGAATCCAGTCAAAAAGAATAATGGATATAATTTCCAAATGAATTCTCATTTATCCCCAGATCAATATTAAATGCCTGGTATCATTAACAAACTCTGACAAAAAAAAATCTCCCCAAAATATTCTTCCATCTCTGTAATTTAATATTTATTGGTAAAAATATGCTATATGAACAAAAGCCCAAGACTGAAGAATTGTGCATGATTGTAGGTTATCTATAAAAGCATAGCCTAGATATGGACAAGACCTCACTGAACTGAAGTGTAGGAGCGCCCATTACGTTGTCCCATTCCACTCAGTCAGCCAATTAGCCGCAGCCAACTCCCCATGGACAATTCACCACGGGACAAGAGTTACACTAATATCAAAGAGGTAGTGGGATACAATCATTAAAGAAAGGATGTCAAAGGAGAGACAAAATGAAACCAGAATGACAAAAATTAAAATATTTTTAAAACTATTTTCAATAATTAAATTGAATTGTTGAATTGTTCTGCAGCAAGTTATCCTGTGGCAAGTTGGCCATGGGGAGTTGTCCCATAACGAGTTTACTATGGAGAGTTGGCTGTGATGTGTTGTCCAATTCCAGGTTCAGGACTCTGTCAATTAAAGGATTTAGACAGGTGGGCTCCAGGAAGACAACCTTCTCAGCAGTTTCTCCTGCCCTTTGGACTGTTCTTACAATAGAACCCCTGGCTGAAGGAAAGCAGGGAGGGCCTTTAGGAGCAGTAAAGAGATAGACCAGCTTACAATCTGTTGGAGGAGGACGCGCCCGAAGTCCAACCCTTAGAGCTATATCTGCTGTTTCCCAGGGGAAGGCAGACAGGCAAGATTTGTCTAATATAGGTGATCAAAAATAAAATATCTACTTAGGCCTATCCACGAGTAGTTCTGATTGCTTGCACCTAGCAATTCTCTCCCCAGAGATGACATAAGACCCCATTTTCCCAGCCTTTCAAAAACGTCTGTAGATCTGGCTCTGCTGATTTGCATGCGGCCCACAGAGGAGCCCTTCCCAGCCATGGAGCTGGGAAGCAAGCAGAAACCCACCCCCTGCCTTTTTAATTTTAATTATTTGATTCTTCTTTTAATGTCTTCTATTATAATATTCATACCTATCTTTTGTGTTTTTATGACTACTTATGGACTGCCCAGAGTTCTTTATTTGTGGCATGCAAACAAATAAAAAGTTAGCATCTGAGAGAGAACCCTAGGGACAAAACTTCTCTTATGCTGAAGCTATCTTAACTCAACTAAGGGTTGGACAATTCACTGGAATCTAAATCAGGGTTTTTCAAACTTTTCTCTTTTTTTTGTAAATTTTATTTGAGTTTTCACAAAAAAAAATACAAATAAAACATCTTTTTTGAAAGTAGCGTAATCCCGGGTTACATTTCTTCGTACAGACACAATTTCATGCTCATTTTTATGTTCTATTCCATATCTTATTACTGTTTTACATTTTCTGCATAGTTTCTCCCTTCTTTTAATTTTCTCAATTTTATTTTAATTATCTCGTCTCAATTCAAATCATTATATTTATATTTTTTGTCTGTCCTGTTTCAATTATCTATTATCTTTTCCCATTAAACAAAGTTTCTCCTGTAGTTACTGATTGGAGTATGACACCTTTATATCTTTTAAGTTTATCCATTTAACTCTTATTTAGGCTTCAATATATACCCTAAAGTTATAACATTCAATATAATACATAACTTCCATTCGGATTCTGCTTGGTACATTCTTAAAATACACACTATATTCTTAAAAAAAGAAAAAATTATAAATGTATGTAATTAAAACAACACATTCCATTCCAATTCAATTCTATCATTAATGTTAATATTCATTAAAATCTTAACTTCTTTAACATTACTTTTCAATTAAATATCATACTTCTATGGGAACAATTATAAGCTTTCCATAATTAATTCCCCCCTTCACTTATATTTTATAAAACATTAACTAATTAAAATGTTCCCGTCCCTTCCTAATTCAATTTTCTCATTTATTTTATTTCACTTATTTTATTAACAAACATTTCACTAAATTACACTATTTTATCCCTCATTTTAATCATACATTGTTTCCAATTTTCTAAAGTTATTTCTATTACTAATATAACAATACAATCTTATGTACCTTTACAGAATCCCTTTTTCAGTTAAATTTTCACCCATTATCTCTAAATAGGTCCTGTTTTTCTATATCTTGTTTCTGTCCTTTGTAACTTCTTTTCCTTTCCTTCTTCCCTCTCTTCTTCTCTCTCTCCTTTTTACCCCCTTGTCTCTCTACCTCTGTTTCTCTCTTCTGTATTCCCCTCTTCTGTTGCTTTCCAGTATTATACTTATTTTTTGAATTATTTTTCTTTTCTTTGGTTGTTGTTTTTTTAAGTCTTAAATTCACCATTCTCTTTCCCCCCTTTCCTTTTTCTTCCTCACATAGAATTACTTGTTCATTAAAGATGGCTTCTTCTTTGTCCCAGTCTTCTTGTTTTGCAGACGTTTCTTGTTGTTTCTCATAGTTCCAAATCTCCATTTCTAAGAATTGAAAAATGAAGCCAAAAGAACCCCTCCCTTCTTGTGCATCTTCTTTATACTTTTTAAGTTCCATTTTCAATTCATCCAGAAGTAGTGCCATTGTATAAATTTTTAAACAACCACCCGATTAATTTTAGTCATTCAAATGCAATAACCAAGAATCCAAAAATCACCAAGTAATCCAAATACACGCAAGTTGTTTCTTTTTGCTCTTTTTTTTCACTTTCTCTTCCTGGGGTTCTACTGTTTAGTTACAAAGTTTCAGTTAAAATGTATCTTTTAGAAGTCTTGTTGAAGTTTTACTGTAGATTCTTTTTAATTCCAGGCAGTCTCCTCCCTCTTTCCAGATCCTGCCCTTTTATTCTTTTTCTCTCCCTTCCCGCTTATGAAAAAAATTTTTAGTGTCCAGAAATCTTTATTATCCCTTTGACATTTTGTTTTATTTTCAGCTTAATTGCCTGTTGATGTCAAAGCGGATTTTTCTGATTTCTTATTTAAGTCTCTTAGTTGTCAGTATAGGGAAAGGGAGAGAAGAAAAAAAACCACCAAACCTTTCCCTTTTCACTTTCCTTCGCTGCT
This sequence comes from Pseudonaja textilis, assembly GCF_049901715.1. NCBI lineage: Eukaryota > Metazoa > Chordata > Lepidosauria > Squamata > Elapidae > Pseudonaja > Pseudonaja textilis. The sequence continues at coordinate 25,498,401 of NC_141993.1, forward strand.
TCCAACTCTTCTTTGGGAGCAATGTTATTTTTTTGTAAGTTTAAATTCCAGGGTACCTTAGTTGTTGCTTTTGCAATTTAACCTGCTCAGCCAAACCTTTCACTTCTTATCTTCCTCCTGCACATTCTTTTCTGGTCGAGTTCTTCTTTGTGGTGGCAATTTCTGACCACCGCTGCAATCGCCTTCAGGAAAGGGAGTAATGGCCAGCTGAGGAGGAGAGATGCGGCTCTCCTCAACCCTGCTGGCAGTCTCCCCCCTCTTCACCACCTCTATGGGGTGGCTTAGCCCCCAAACCAGCCGGCTCGGGGTGCTCCAGCGGCGAGCCCTGACCGAAACTGCTCACGATTGCGGATTTCTGTCTGTCGCTGAAGGAACTCAAACCGGAAGCTCCAGGGTTTTTCAAACTTTTTCAGGTTGTAGACCTCCTCGTTAAAATGAAACAAAAATCCAGAATCCTTGATCTGCAAAGTGATGGCCAAAGCATTCCTTTTCAGGACGTAAGGCCTCATCCTTTCTGTCTGGTGAACTTTGGGATTTTTTTTCCTCTTAATTTTCCCTTAACTCTAGGTTTCTATGAAATGTAATCTGAAAACTCTGCTCTGGAATTCTTAGCCTACAATTCCAACCAGCCTGTCTGGATGGTACAGAAGCTTAAGGAAAATATGTGGCAATTATCAGCATTTTGATCTCAGAATAAGAACCTTGATTTTTAAAAATAGCTGGGATTTTGACATCTGGGATATCAATGGCTACCAAGCTGACATTTTTGATCCCTCATCCTCCTGCATCTTTATATTAAGGCATCAACATCTTGAATGTTTACAAAATATGTTTCCCTTGGGCCAGTGGAAAGCTTTGATTAACATTTTGAGCTTTTATAAACACAAAAGCCTTGTGAGGACACCACATAAGGCAATCAGGCAGATGTATTATTCATTGTTCAGAATAGATGCACATTCACAGCTTTAAAGAATGGGAAGAAACAGAAAATGAGGCATCTCCAAGAAACAACGTTGTAACAAAAATGAACAATATAGAAATCACAAAAAGTTAAAGTAAGACTACTTTGATGTTTGAGATTTAAAGCATTTTGCGAAATGCAATTTGATAACTTTTGACCATGCATGCAAGAGCTGAGTTTTATATGTGTCAATTTCACAGAATCAGTACAGCAGAAAAAAAGTGTGTATTACTTAATAATTTAATATTTCCAGCTTTGGGGCAACTATAAATGGGAAGAGGGATGTATGCATTGGAATTCCCCAAGTACATATATTTACAGAAAAGGAACACAGATTTGCCTTCAGCAACAAAAACCACAAGGAATGTCAGAATACCCTCACCCCAATATTTATACACACCATGTCCAATTTCATTCATGCTTTTAATGGCTTGCAGAACCTAGACGAATGGGTAGACGAGACTCAAACTTTCTGGTACACAAAGCTAAACAATTCTTTCTTTTGGCACTTTTGTAATCCAAAGCAGCCTAACTAGGCCACAGGTTTATAAAAGTATAAAAGAGCAAACATACTTTAACCCTTTCTTCCAAGGTATTTTTTCCCCAGTTCAAAATTATTCTCTATTCTTTGGGGGGAGGCGCATTTTCTTTTTTAGAGGAGAAAGGTTTCTTGCTGAAAAAAGCAGTTTCTCTCCATCAATTATTCCTCAATTATTCTTTCAGGTGGGCTGGGTGGAGAGCGACAAGGAGAAGGAAAACATGCAAATCTAAAATATTTGACATTTGATAGGAATCTCAGTACTACCAGCAGAGAATATCAGAAGCACAATAAAGCAAAATTAAGTGTGTATAATCTTTTAATCTGTCTCTTTTTTTGGCCATACGAAGAAGAGGAAACCGGCATGCCTCAGCCTGTCTTAGCTTCAGCTGTTTATACAAAGCAGCTTCTTTATGACTCGTGGACTTCAACTCCCAGAATTCCTGAGCCAGTATGGAGTTGAAGTCCACAAGTCAGTAAAGGGCCATAGTTCCCCACCCCTGAATCAAAGGGATGCAGAAGCACCACAAGTGATAGAAGCAAATAACAACTAAGCATCACAGTTGATATAAAGAGGCACTTCTTGGTCACAATTTCTCCTCTCCATGGCACTGAAGTCAACCTACCATTTTCTCCTACCATCCTACCATTTTCTCACTCATCTTGAAGTGCTGAGAGAACCATGGTGAAACCAATCTATTTTCCACCAGAGCAGAAAGAACACATCATTCAATCAATGTGCATTTCCTCCCATCCATATTAGTTCATGTTGCATGCATCAGGTAATTTGAAAAGAAAAAAAGAAGTGTCTTCTACATTGGACATCTGGAAAGCTTCTAAGATCCTCTCCCTCTACATTACAAAAAAAAAAGTCCTATGAAATAATTGTCTTAGCATGATGGGAAAAGTGAAAGACAGTTGAGCTCAGGGGCCAGGGGGTAAAGTGAGAGGAAAATTTCCACCCATGGAAAAATGCCCCTAGGCACTGGAGAGCTTCACTGTTCCAGTGGAACAAATGCCTTTAGTTCAGCTTCAATTATGCCTCACCTGAGCATGAAATGCATTGGTTCAACTGCGGAATACAGACAATGGTATCAGATCATACATGTCCAGAGGAGATTCAAACACACTGTAAAAACTCCATGTGGAAAGGCCTGAAATACAGCACAGCTTTCCCCACCCTATATAACAATCTATCTGGCATTGGTAGGCCTACCTGAAATTGTTCTTCAAACCGAACATCTTACAAGGGAGCTTTCTACAATCCTCAGAAACATTTCACCAGCTTATCAAAACTCACAGAAAACTCCCGGTGGGTATTATTCACGTAGGGTATTTCCATCTGGAACATGGGTATACCTGGGAACAAAAAGTTTGCTTCCCAAATTTGGGGAGAAACAGTTACCAAATCAAGTCAAATCTGGATCTTTTTTTTTTTAAGTCTATTTTATTAGTCAAATTCTAGATCAAGCAAAGGGAAGTCCTTCCACCATTAATCACAGCTAGGAAAATTTAGAGAAGCCAGTACCAAAATGAGATTTCTACTTATCAAGTTTTATATAAGTACAAGAAGAGGGCTAATATTGTCTTTAGGTGGTCCATCAAGAAATGCAAAGAAGGTCTGGCAACACTGGCTGCAAGCTTTTGCACACCTTGCATATGCATAAATCAGAATGTCATAGGTAACCATAGCATATCCAGAGTATTTTCTTTATGATACATAAACATGACTTATAAGTAACTCTGGTTTGTTTTCGTTATAGCACGCGAATGTGAACAAGGAGACTGTTTTCTGAACCTGATTGAAGCAGAATATTTGACTGTCATCCAAGCAAGTTTGGGTCACATATTTACACTGGCAATTTTTCGAAGGTTACCCACTAACCATTCACAAATCAGGATCGCTATCCAGATCACTCCTTCTTGACACTGGATATTGTCTCAGAGATTGTGATCATGTGATAAAAGCAACGTGTTAAATTTTAACTGACCTTTACGGGCTTAGTTTTCCTGTGATGAAGCAAGTTAGCCAGAAATAGGAAAGGTCTGTTATTTTTACTCTGGTGAATGTTAGCAAACAACTAACTAAATGATATAATTATTTTAATGTTCAGCACTTTTTTGAAATATTTATCTTTGATGAAGTAATGCTTACTTTTACCTACTAATCTGCTTTTATTTATTCATGTGTTTGTTTGGAGCTTTCTTACGTATGAGCATTTTAGTAAATCAGGAGGTTTGTCATGGAGACAGTGTACAAATATTCTAAATAAATAAACAAATTTGTGTTTGGTAGGTGCTTGAAGGCTTCATAACACTGGATATTTTTAAAAAATAATCATCTTGCCATCAAAATGGTGCTAAGAGGTGTTATGGTGTTATGTCTAAAGTATGAGGAAAAAGAGGTAGGGTTTCATTATTTCAAATTTAATCCAGATAAGCCTTTCCTTGGTTGATATCCTGTAAATCAGTGTTTTTCAACCTTGATGACTTCAAGAGGGGGGACTTCAACTCCCAGAATTCCTCAGCCAACCATGCTTCAAGTTGCCATGGCTGAGAAACACTGCATGTAGATATTGGCCATACTGGCCTACTCATTGAAGAAGACCTTATGCCACCAGACTTGAAATTCTCGACCTAGAAACCCTAGAACTACGCCGCTTTCAGTCCGATCTAAGTATAGTATATAAAATCATACACTGCAATGTCCTACCTGTCAATGAATACTTCAGCTTCAACCATAACAATACAAGAGCACACAATAGATACAAACTCAAGGTTAACCGCACCAAACTTGATTGCAGGAAAAACGACTTCAGCAACAGAGAGGCCAATGCCTGGAATACTCTACCTGACTCTGTGGTTTCTTCCCCAAACCCCAAAAACTTTAACCTTAGACTGTCTACTATTGACCTCACCCCTTTCCTAAGAGGCCTGTAGGGGGCGTGCAAAAGCGCGCCAGCGTGCCTACTGTCCCTGTCCTATTGTTTCTTTTATTTTTCTTATATGTATCCATGTATTCATAACTATGTTTATACTTATACCTATTATCTTGTAAGCAATTGACAAATAAAATAAAATAAATAAAATAAAATTCTGGAAAGAACATTGCATTTGGAGAATACTAGTTAAAACTAAAGCTAAACTAAACTAAATTCACTTTGTTTTAATTTTTGTACCTTCAAGTCACTGTTGACTCCTGGAAACTGCCGGGACTAGCCCTTGAAGTTTTCGTGATAAGATTTTCATTATGGCCACTGAATCTGAGATCTGTCTGACTAACAGTGGGAAGGTGGTACACTCTCTATGTGCCTTTGCTTGGCCCATTTTCCAGACAATCTGGACAGTTGCTCAGTTAGAGAGCTGCAAAGAATCCAAGTCAACTTTTTTCCACCTTATTCAACAACATCGGAGAACTATGACACTGAAAGAACAGAAAGGTAGCTTTTTGGATCTCAAAGCTTCTCCACTACTTGAAACCATGCTCCATACATCTATAAGCAGTTGGACCGGATGAGATATATTCTCGATGAACAGGGTGCTAAAGCTTGAGGCAAGATCCACACAACCAATGGCATACTAAAAACAATGCATTGAACTTGCACATCACTTGACCCTTAACCCTAGGCATCTCACACAATCAAAGAAATTACAATAAAATCAATAAAAAAAGGAACAATTGCAAGCAAGAGCCTCACTCCTCTTCACCAAAGGCTGGATAGAGAGACCCAGATGTTCAAGAATCTTCTAAACAACAGCAGCCCATCGGGATCTCAGAGGAACCTCATTCCAGAGGGCAGATGCTGTAATGGAGAAGGTGTGTTTCCAGGATGTTGAGAGACGACATTGTTTAATCAAAGGAAGCCTTAATCAAAGGAAACTGGACTATGGCAATCTTGCAGGAGCCAACTGGATAGGTGGATGCTATGGGAGACAGACATTACCTCAGGTAACCAGGCCCTATGGCACGTAGGCATAAATATAGTGAAAGCATTCCTCTCAGAGCTCACAGGCTTCCCGCTGCTTACTTTTCCTTGTACCATGCCTTCACCAGACCCGATTCGCTGGGTGAGGCAACTATATCTGAGCAACTGGTCAACAACTAGTTGGCAACAACAAAGTAGTGGGCATTGTATTCTTGTACACCAGATGTGGTATTCCAAATGCCCCCAAAGCCAAAAGCAGAACAATGGTGCAAAATAACTTTTCATCCTCTTTTCCTGAATGATTGAAGAGATAAAGAGAGACCCATATGGATCTCGGGTTTGCTCTGGTGTAATAGAAGGCGGGGATAAAAGACATGGCTATGTTATCCCACTTTTTCTCCTATCTGTTCTCAGCTGCCAGAACTTGGAGTGGTTTTGAAAGCTGGTCTCTCTCGTCTGTGGGAAGCCCCAACTGGGATGTTTTCCTTGGGGCCCAGTCCAGGGAGCTCTGTTGATACCTTTGTTCAGAATTGAGAAATAAGGAAAGCAGATCGCCAACCAGCTCTGCAGAGCCAAAGTTTATTTTGTTTCAGTTCAATTGCAGTGGAGCCAGAAACAGACTGATGAAGCTCTTCATTTCATCTGACCCAGGTCCAGAGCTCAGCTCCAAAGTGGTACAAAGCTCTTCTGTGAAGCTCTCTTGAGCTAACTCACAAAACCCACAAGAAACTTTTCTCCCTTTATCCTCTGGAGGACTGACTGAGATTGAGGAAAACATTTAAAATACGGACAATGGTTGAAATGCAGCTATAAACACATGCAGTTAATTATATAAAACAACCATTTCAGACACATCCAAGGATAGTTTCGCCAGTGTTTATATGTACAGATATCTTTTTTTGATTCCTATTTCATTATCATAAAGTCAAATGATATCAGAATAATGAATAGTACACAAACATACGTTAGGGAATGATTCTGTTGGCTTCTAAATTTCTGCTTCCAAAACTGGAGACAGAGACAGCTCCAGTATGTTCCTGCGTCTTCTCTTCCTTCTGGTCTCTGCAGCCAGAGATGAAGACCTAAAAGAGGCTATGAGAAGATTTGGCCCAGGGACATGATGGAAGGAAGCAAAAAAGATCTTGCCTTTCACATTTTTTCTACTTTTATTCCAGCCCAGCCCACGACTTGCAGCGGAGAAATTAAAATAAGACAGTAAGTAAATAAACAAATAATCTGGGAAAGAAAGACATGCAACACTTTAGCTAGTTTTGCACTGCTGAGCAGAATCTCAAAGATTTTACCTATGTTAGTTTCTCAATTTCAGCAACTTCAAGGTGTGTGGGCCTCAACTCCCAGAATCCCCCATCCAGGGGGGATTGCCCAGATTGAGAAACACTGTTAAAAGCCAATGTCTATGGATATTCTTAGTCATCCAAGTCATGGTTGTCCCAAAGGTGCTTTTTTAAGAGGCAGAAGGCCTTTCTGAAGAGCTTTTCTTGGATGAGAAGCAAAATGTCTTCAAAGAAAAACCAAAAAGCACCTCTCGGACTGTTAGAGCAACCTGTTAACACACTTGGGATTATTCTGCTCAACATATATATATATATATATATATATATAAATGAGACCAAGGATTCAGAAAGAATAAATCCAATTCGATTTGGGTTATCCTGTTAGTAGGACTACAGGGCCTACAGTGGCAAAACACATTATGCCTGAGCAACACACCTCAGGTTCTTGGCATAGCTATTAAAAAAAGGTGACATGATTGAGAAATATTTCAAGTGGAGACCTCCTGTAACCTTCACCAGCCAAGAGACATAATATTGGTTGGGTAAAATGAACCAAACAACTGTCTGTCCTAAATAGAGTGGGCTCATGTTTGCATCATCCATAACAGAATGCGGCGTTATAGCATGTGTGCTTACAATTGATTTCTGTTGCTGAATCAGACGGAAGGTGCATAAATTGAATTTGGTATTCCTCCTTGGCAGAAAACAGAAAAGGGAGGACAAAGTATTCTTTGTAGGCCACGTGAGTCAGACTTTGACTTTCTTAAAAGAACACCAAAAGTTAAATACGAATGCTATGTCTAATAAATATTTCTGAATGTATAATTAGTACCTGTAAGAATTTTCACATCAGCTTCGTATTTTCTTCCACTGTGGGCAAAAGGAGAGACAATCATCTAATGATTAACATATTGCAGATGAAGAACTTGTTCTTTGTTTGAGTCTCTTAGGCGACATTGACCATGTATAAATGTATACACATGTTGGCTAATATACAAGAAGCACAATCAAGAGATAAAGGTTTCTCTGAGCATTGCTTTCCTCTTTTCCTTCTGTGATGACCCGGGGCGTGGCACAAAGGCAACACAGTCAGATAATCAGTAGGATTATTTATTAGCTCCAACTTTGCCCCCAATGTCCTGGTTACTTTCTGGCTGGAGAAAAACTCTCCCAAGAACAGCCTTTGGGTGCAGAGAATCAAGTCCAAAACGTGATCAACAAAAACTGTAACTATAAGTCCAATCAAGGCAAAATGAGCTAATTACTCCAACAGGGCAGGAACAAGAATTCCAGATGTGAAGGCACAGCAATAACTCAACACGGTTGGGAAGATGCCAGGAACACAGATAAGCAAAGTCAATACAAGATAAACTTATGATTGCTCCAAGCAGCTGCCGCACTCAGCATGTATTTCTTTTAAACTCTTATTCGCAGCTGTGTCTAACAAAGGGAATCAGGGCCCTTTCCTGCCCTGTAAGCCACAGAACCCACGTTGCTCCCTTCTCCATTCCTCCCTGCATGCCCTTGGATGAAGAGGGGGTGGGCCTGGGTCTTCCTCTGAATTCCCTCTCCCTTGTTCTACCTCTTCCCTGCTCTGCCCTGCTGGACTTTGCCCATCCCCAGTTTCCTCCACAGCCAACAGAGCCACAGTTCCACTCCCCGTCAGCTGTTCATCTTCCGCCTTGGATTCAGACTCCAACAGAGGCATGACACCTTCTTTCTTTCTTTCCTTTTATATTAGACAACCTTGAACTTAAAAGACATTTCTATTGTGCTGCAGAAGCAATACATATCTACTAATGACAAAATTCCAGGAGCCAACATTGGTGCAAACACGATTAAGAGTTTATATTTATTTTTGTCCTCAGTGCTTTTTAGTGATGACAAAACTATCATTGTTTAGTCTATCCCAGAAGGCATACATCTCAAGAAATATAATGTCCTTCTTTATTCTGTGTTAATTTCATTATGATATCATCCATGTATAAAAACTGAAAATACTGGCATTCTGTTTTAAGGCAGATTCGTGAGGCATAGTTTATGTAAATAATGTTTTTCTCATTTCAAGGATTCCTTTGTATAAGAAAAGTAACTTAAAATTAATTTTTCAGGAAAAGGAAATCCTGTGAGGCAAACTGGAAATATTTTGGCCCCGGTCTATATTACATTGCTTTAGGGGAGGGGATGGTGAGGGAAGTAAAGTGGGGAGAGAATAGCAATGATCACAAAGCAATAATAATCTGATTTTAAAGGCAACAACAAGCATGATACTTTCAAGGATAATATTAGGTCATAAGCCTGCTCTATTCATGGCAGATGTTTGGTTCATTTTATCCAACCAATATTACATCTCTTGGCTGGTGAGGATTACAGAACTGTCTCAACTTGAAATATTTCCCAATTACCTCACCTCTGTTGAAAAGTAATATGTAATAAGATTACCAAAGCCACTTTATCACTTCACAGTTATTAGTGTATCAACCTTCAGTGCAGACTATTTACGTATTATCAGTATTTTCCTAGACTATCTTGCATTGGGATTGCTTGGCTCTTCGCTAATAAAATCATTTCTGGCTCATAAATTCATTTAGGACAATATGATAGTATTTGCAAATCAGGCAAATGTGCCAGGTCAAATTCCTAAGGGAATATGATGCTGAAAAGTTCAATCTGTTAATGCCTATAATTCCTCATTTCTAAATGGGATATAATTACTCCTTTCCATGCCTAAATAATGTTTAGCAATAGGCATGCCCTCCTAATGAAAGAGCAGAGACCATCACTCCCTTGTTGGAGCAAGTGTTACAACAAAGTTGAGTAAGTGTGCATCTACAGGTTTTTCATGTTATACCCAACGCATCTCAATCTCTCCTCTTTTTTCTCTGTTAGTTGCTTGCATTCTTATTCAGTGTGCATGAAATGAATTCTGCAAATTACAGTCCCAATCTATCCTCTGGGGTTCTAGAAGGTGCTTCATATCTATCATCAGGAGTCTCCAGTCACTAATGGGTGGATGAAACTCTATGCTCCTATCCGAATGCTCAAGGAAAGTGGCTTCCCCTCACTGATAGTACACCTAATTCAGGGACATGATGAATCATGAGATGTTTTTATTGTTTAAAAGCTGATTGGAAAGGGGCAAGTTGCAAGAACGTCATTCATTCATTATAGAAAATATGTGGTAGCTCTTCCTGACTATAAGTTCTAATCAATGGAGTGAACTTCATAAGAAAAATCTATTTCAGAATTTGGCCTAGCATGGAGCCGTGGTGGCGCAGTGATTAGAATGCAGTACTGCAGGCTACTTCTGCTGACTGCCGGCTGCCAGCAGTTCAATCTTCACCGACTCGAGGTTGACTCAGCCTTCCATCCTTTTGAGGTCAATAAAAAGAGGAGCCAGATTGTTGGGGGAAAGATGCTGACTCTGTAAACCACTTAGAAAGGACTGTAAAGCGGTATATAAGTCTAAATGCTGTTGCTATTAGCATCTTCAAATCATTTCATTTACTACTGTTTTCCACATCTGGAAATGTTTTCCACCATTGTTTCTGCCACTTTTCATCCACTACTGTTTTGTGATGTTACCTAGTCTGATAATGAAACTTCTTCTTCTTCTTCTTTTTCTTCAGCGTTTGTCTCGCGCTCGGGCGAGGTCCGCTAATGTCCTTGAGTACTGCTTCCACACCTCTCTGTCTGCCACGTGTGTCGGGTCTGCCTTCGCGATCTCTAGATCGGCCTTGATCGTGTCCATCCAGCGTTGTTTAGGTCTACCACGCGGTCTCGCTCCTCCGACAGTCACCTTCATTACAGATTTGATGATGGATTCTTCCTTGGCGCGGCTCACGTGGCCGAACCATCGTAGCCGGGACTGCCTCATGACCGTGGGGATGGGCACGACGTTGAACCGTCTACGCACTTCTTCGTTCCTGACGCGATCGAGTAGGGTGAGGCCTACCGACCATCGGAGCATTCGCATCTCCATTATCTGGAGTCTGCTTTCGACTTCTTTGGTCGTCGGCCAGCACTCTGCGCCGTATATGGCCACGGGGCGCACCACAGAGTTATAGATTTTCGCCTTCAGGCGCATCGGCATCTTCTTGTCACAGAGGACGCCCGTGACGGACTTCCATTTGCCCCATGCTGCATTGATCCTGGCTGCCACCTCAGTTTGTAGTAGACCTTCTTCCTCAAGAGTAGTTCCCAGGTACTTGAAGGTGGAGGCGCGCGGTAGCTCCTGCCCGTTCACGTGGATGGAGCCTGTCATTTCATTGTCAGTGGTCAGGTATTCGGACTTCTTTAGGTTCAGCCGGAGCCCGAACTGCTCGAGGCGGTCGTGCCACTGTTGGACTCGGTGCTCTAGTTCAGCCTTGCACAGGTTGGCCAGGAACACATCATCGGCGTGAGCAGCGTCCATGGGGCGGGCGTGTACAGGTCGTGTGTGTAATTGTGTCCATCACCAGAATGAACAGCAGTGGTGAGAGAGCAGAGCCCTGGTGTACGCCGACGGTAATATTAAACTCCTCTGATATCCCAGCTGCCGCTTTTACACGGCTTTTGTGACATCTGTATAGGAGTTGGACCCATTGTACGAGCAGCTCAGGCACGCCGTGGTCTCGCAGTGCGTACCAGATGAGATCGTGCGGGACTCGGTCGAAGGCCTTTTCCAAGTCTAGGAAGGCGGTGTGGAGCGGGATTTTCTTCTCTCTGTGAGCCTCCATCAGCATCCGCACACCGAAGATGGCGTCGGTGGTGCCGCAGTTCTTGATGAATCCAGCCTGGTTGACGCTGATGTCGACGATGTCCCGAATGCGTTTATCAAGGACGCGTTCAAAGATCTTCATAGTGTGTGACAGTAACCTGACCGGTCTGTAGTTGGAGCAGTCCGCTGGGCTGCCCTTTCCCTTCCAGATCGGAACAGTGGTGCTGCGGTACCAGTCGTGTGGCACTTTTCCCGTGGAGACGATGTTGTTGAACAGCTCGCACAGCCACAATGCCGAGCCCGGTAGTGCCTTTTTCCAGAAGTCGGCAGGGATGTCGTCTGGTCCTGTTGCCTTACCGTTTTTCATGGCCTTGATGGCATCGGCAACCTCGCTGGCATAAATGCCTGAGACTGGGCCTTCAACTGGGTCACCTCGCGGGGTTCGTGGGTGTGGGAACTCCTCGGTGGAGATCTTCTCGAAGTATTGCCGCCACCTCTCCGCAGCGTCTCTGGGGTTGACGATCAAATTTCCCCTTTCGTTGTTGATCCCATGAAACTGGTCAATGTCCAGGGTCTTCCTGTGTCTGCTTTTGGCTAGGCGGTAGATCTCATTCTCGCCTTCTCGCGTGTTCAGCTTCTCGTAGATGTCATCGTAGTGGAAGCTTCTGGCTGTCGCTACTGCTTTCTTGGCTGCCTTTTTGGCCGCCTTGTATTCGCAGAGCTTCTCGCTGGTCTTGTCCTGAAGAAAGGCCTTGTAGAGCCGTTTCTTCAGGTGTACGGCATCTTGTACTTCCGGTGTCCAGAGCCATGTATCTCGTTCGATGCGTCTCCGTCCTGGCTTGGTGCAGCCAAGCTGTTGGCAGCCGGCAGTGTGAACAGTGCTCTTCAGCATGGACCACGCTTCCTGTGGCCCGTCGACCATCTGCAGGAACTGCTCCGGTTTGATGAGGGGTCCCGCCATCTTCTTCTGGTTCCACCACTTGATTCGTGGCTGGTCTGCATTCCTTTTGTCAATCCTGGTCTTGGGCTTGCTGATCCTGATCTTCGCCATCAGCGGCCTGTGCTGACTGCTCGATTCGCACGGGTACGCCTTGGCGTTGAGCACGTTTTTAGCGGCTCTTCGTCGACGATGATGTAGTCGATCTGTGTGTGGTGGCTCCCGCTTTCTGCTATGGTAGGTGAGGAGTTGAGATTCTCGCCTAATGAAGCAGGTATTCGTGATGGTCATATCATGGGAGTCGGCAAAGTCCAGGATCCTCTGGCCATTCTCATTCGTATCGCCTGTGCCGTGCCCACCGTGGCACTGGTGTCCGTTTTTGTCCTGCCCTACATGACCATTCAGGTCGCCCGAGATGATGATGTCGTCTTCGTGTGGGATCTGCCTGAGTTGGATGTCGAGCAGTTCCCAGAAGGTATCCTTCTCCTCCTCGTGACATCCGGTCTGAGGGGCGTAGGCGGACAAGATGTGTAGGCGCTGCCTCTCGGTCGCTACGACGATTATCATCAGTCGTTCTGTGAGGCGCTTAACTTCTGCGACGGAACTTTGCCAGCTTGGACTGACAACCACAGCTACACCGCCGCGGTTTTCCTTACAGCTGGTGTATATGATCTTGTAGCCGTCTATAGTCGTAGCCTTGTTGCCCTTCCAGCGAGTTTCCTGGAGGCAGCAGATGTCCAGCTTCCTGTCCCGCATGGCCCTGACGAGTCTGATAATGAAACATCTGCAAGAAAACACACTCAGAGAGCACTAAAGACTCCACCATTCAATCCTGAACTACACTAACTATATTCTCTTCTATCATCATTTGTCAGGCTGAGACATGCTTGCAAGGACACACAAGCATTGCTGTATGACCCATTCTTAGACGTTTAAAAACACCAAAGAACAGGACAAAAAAAGTCACCATCACCATACAAGTTAAAGCACCCGCCATTTAAAGTTTTTTTGATACCTCACCATGAGCAACCTGACAAAATCATATAGCATTAAAACCAATCCATTGAATTCTACTTCTCTTCCATTGTCACTCTTGGCATATTTTCCTCTTGTGTTGTGGAAGGAAGTTCTGGTGCTCCTTAACTCTTGAACTGTACATGGTTGGCCGGCATTTGAACCTGATTTATTTTTGCATATAGAGATATGAGAAGTGATGACAAGTGCTATGTGTGTATTTTTATTTTGTGGTGTTTAGGTGTATCTTTCAGAGCTACACAAATGGTAAGTAGCAATATTTAGAGCTGCTTTTGTCTCTGCATACATAAACACACACGTCAAAAAAAATATTTGTATTTACCATAGGGAAAAAACACAAGACTTAAGCTTCTATGTATAATATAAAAAAACAAACATGTATTCTTGCCTGTAAACTCAGCCCCAACTAGAGAGAATCGCCCACCAAAATAAATAATTCCAGAGAGCACCAGAGATAAGACAGTGGCAAAGGAAAGAGTTACCAAAGATTACAAGGCTACACAGCAGTAACAACAGTTTTACAGAGATTAAATCTTACTTACAGCTATCTGAGCTTTCAACAGGCTTCCAGTGCAATGGAGTCGAGGGAAGGGAAGAATGAAGACAGTCTTAATTTACAGGTTAACAAAGTTGGAGCAGGGGTTTGGACTAGATGACATCTAAGGTCCCTTCTGTTATTCTAAGGAAGGGACCTTGTAGGTCCAACCCCCCCCCACCTCCAAGCAGGAGACCCTACACCATTTTTGACAGATGGGAGTCCAATCTCTTCTTGAAAACCTCCAGTGATGAAGCTCCCACAACTTCTGAAGACAAGCTGCTCCATTGGTTGATTGTTCTCACTGTCAGAAAATGTCTCCTTATGTCCAGGTTGAATCTCTCCTTGATCAGTTTCCATCCATTATTCCTTTTCTGGCCTTCGGGTGCCTTGGAAAATAGCTTGACTCCCTCCTTCCCATATCCTTAGTTTCAGATAATGAAAAATTGTTTCTCAGATTTCTCTCTCAGCCACAAATGCAACATCAGTATAAATTGTTGATAACAGTATTGCTGTAGTTTGGAACCTCGTTGTTTTGAGACTTGGGTTGGTGTAGCGCAGGGGTGTTAAACTCGATTTCATGGAGGACCGCATCAGGGTTGTGTTTGACCTCGGGGGGGCCAGGGTGTGTGGCCAGGGTGGGCATGGCCAGCTCGACATCACTCGTGTCAGGGGCGCTAGTGGTGGCCCAAGCACTCTGCCAGCGAAAATGGAGCTTGAGAGAGCCACGCGCTGCCCTCCCAAGCTACATTTTCATGGGCAGAGGCACCGTGGCCCAGTCCACCGTTTCCAGGGTGGCCCCATGGGCCAGATCTAAGCACCCTGCAGGCCAGATCCAGCCCTCGGGCCTTGAGTTTGACACCCCTGGTGTACTGCATAAGGCACCAGACTAGAATCCAGGAAACAATAAGTTCTAGTCCTGCTAGTCCTCACAAAGCTAGCTGGTAATCTTGGGCCAGTCGTTCTCTCTCAGTCCTAAGAAGGAGGCAATGGCAACCCATTTCCAAAAAGATCTTACCAAGTAAACTGCAGGGACCACTATAGGGAGTTACCAGGAGTCAACACTGACTTAAAGGTACACACACAAAAACACTGTTTAGATTAAGAGGACCCAATAGACCAATGAACTTAGAAATATAGATTGCTTTGAGCTTGGCTATCCTCCCTCCTTACCATTTTATATTAGACAACCTTGAATGTAAAGACATTTGCACTTTAAGTTCTTCTGTCATCACAGAATTCCTCCTAAATTTATATGGGAGACAGAAAGACATTTAATATAATAGACTCAAGCCCAAAATTATCTGTGCTAGTATAAAATATTTAATATTTTAAGGCACCAGAGACTCGTATTATAAACTAACATGACTGCCCGGTTTGAGATTATTTGGTCTGTTATTTATACTCTAATTATGGTGCCTTCAAGATGACTGAATTAAATCCAGATTGGCTAGTAAGAGTGTTGTACTAAAATATATTGAAAATCTTGCCTTAAAGAAGATTGGGGGTGGCGATTTCCAATTCCTGAAAATATAATATTTTAATCCTCTAACAATGTTCAGTTTCATGAAGAAACAGTTGCATCTTCAAGGCATTTCTCCTTGCAGACAATTGTGCTGAACACACAGCTGCCCACAGGAAACTGATGTTTGAATCACCTTGACCAAAGGTGGAAGGATATTTAATATGCTAATATATTGAGAATACTGAATAATATAATGCCTAGTTGGAAACTTATGTAGTTAAATCTGAAAGCCTTTGCTCAGGAAAGAGCAAAACTAAATAATAAGTAAAATGAATGCAAAAGTTCACACATGAAAAGGGCAGTTCTGCACTCTACTAAATCAACTATGTTCTGGTTTACTAAATAAGCACAATTGGCTGGTTTCACACATTACACTCACTAGGTCACGGTGGCTGAATTCACACAAAATGCTAAGCCGCTTCAAAATCAACCATATCTGATATGAAGCCATTTTAAGCAGAAGATGTCATGCCCCTGGTAGAGACTGACTCTGAGGGAGAGGAGGAACAGCTGACAGGGAATGGAAGTGTGGCTCGGGAGGTTGTGGAGGAGGCTGGGGAAGGGCAGAGGCCGTCTGAGCATTCAGAGGAGGACCCAGGCCCATCCCCTCTCCATCCTAAGGCACACAGGGAGGAGAGGATAAGGGAGAGACGTGGTCTCCTCGGGAGGAGAGGGCCTTGATCCTCTTCATGGGCTGCAGGAGTGACAACTGAATAAGAGTTTGGACCTGCGTACTGGCGAACGCTGGAAACAAAGTGTGTAAATATCTCTATAGTTCCTCTCTGAGTTTGGCGTCCTTCCCAGTGTGTGTTATCTGTGGACATCATCCAGCCCTTAACTTGCCTGGTTTGTGTTGCTTTTTTCCTTCTTTGTGTAACTGTGTGGGAGTTATTTTGTCTTCTGTCAAAGATATTCGGAGCTTGGAAGCAAAGTGAAGGAATAAAAGGGGCTTCACCTGTTTTCTGTAACTGTGTTTGTTTTGTATCCCACCCAGGGTCATCACAGAAGATGCGAGGTGGCACCAAAAAGGAAGACCAAATTATCTAATAGAAAAGAATAAAGTCTGGATACCCAAATGTTTCAGGACAGATAAAAATATTTTTATACTACTTACAGTGTAAGTAGGTCACGGTGCATCTATACCTAAGAAGTGATAGAGTTTCAGCCTTAGGCCATATCTACTTATGTGAAGACAATTTTGGACAGGGATTGATTCCAGTACTGTTTTTACCAAAATATCATGTGACATTCATGCACTGATCCACACCTCCATTTCTTTATTTATCTTAAATTCTCCATTTGTGAGTATCACAACTCTATTAAGGAATCACCTTAGCTATCCAAATAAATGTTAGTCTACAATCTTGCATGAACCCAGATTTGGGATCAGTTATGGTTTAGTATGTGTCCAAACTTACACAATTGCATGGATTGCATGAGCCATGGATCAGTTATCTATGATTAAGTTGTCACATGAACATAACTCATGGCATATTCCATTTTCAGGTCTCAGAGAGCTTGGGAGCCAGAAGCAGTCCAGAATTGGAACTACAGAAAGGAAAATGTAGCTATAAAAAAACACAGGCATCATTCATGCAGCCCACTAATAAATGACAACCGACAGAGGTTTCTATGGCTTTTTGCTGCCATCTTATAATGGCCTAGTTTTTATAAGCTTGGGTGTGGTAGGCTTATCTATCACATTAATTAATTTTGAGGTTTAGTGTAATAAAAAGGGTGATTCTGAATAAGCCAAAATTGGGGATGGAGGATGATCCAGCTTGATTTATCCCTGATTTTGCTTTGAACAGCTGTTTGGTCTGCAGAAATAAGGAAATGCAGCAATTCATGGCATTGAGAGGAGTGTTATCACTACTAGCACCTGTTGTTTGAGCACCTACTCAATACATTAGAGCTGGACTCAGACAGAAAACCAACCACCCTAATAAATGATGCTGATTGACATTTGTTATATAATGATGAATTAATTGTACAAAGCAATTTCACACATGAGAGCTACATTGTTCCCAAATGCAAAAGCTACTTTGCTAAATGAACATGTTGTAATCCAGGGCCAGAAATTAAGCCCTTGTGGGTAATAGCTCTTGCTGTCAGGAACCTGTGCAAAGGCGTGCAGCATAACAGCACAATGCTATAGGTTTGTGATGAAAACTTTTGGTTCTCCTATCGTTATTGGACTCACAGTTCCCCTGATTATTGGATAGGTTATATATTAAAGAATATATAGCTGTAGGAAAAGCTCAGGACTGAATAGGTTGGAAACATGTGGAAGAGGCTTTCATCCTGCAGTGGACAGACAATGGCTATGATGACGACAATGATGATGATGATGATGATGATGATGATGACGATGATACAGCCGTAGAGACAAAAATAAGAAAACTTTAAAATGCAAAATATCCAGGAAAAAAGCCTATTCATAGCAGAAGCTAAGCATGACTGCTTTATGTTCAAATCCAACAGGTTCTGGTGTTGTACAGAAGTTGGCCATCTTCCTAGAGAATTTGTAGATTTAGGACATTTAATAGGACAGATACAATTGCCTGTTGGCACTGATCCAGCAAATTTGTGGTTACAGGAGAGAGTACCCCCTTCTTCCAATTTCAGTCGGCCCGATTGCACTCAAGACTGCTCTGTTAATTTTTATTCTGTTCATCTTTGTGTTTTCAGTATTTGCACAGGTGAGGACAGTCAAAAACTTTCCTCTTCATGGCATGTGATTCCAAAGCCTTTCTGCATACTTGCAGGAAACAAACAGCACATTATTGCCTAGAGGGCATACGTTCTCATTTCATATTTCTGTAAACTTGTAAACCTGAAAGGTAGAGTAAATCATCAATGAAAAATGAAGCATCCTTCACATGTAAGTAACACCGATGCCAAGCTAAAATCCGGCACCACACCGCTGGGTGCCAACAAATTGTCAGGCTTTTGCAACCCAGCCAATTCATTTCCAGCTTAGCAGGGGTGTGTTTGGAGAACTTGCTTTCCTGCGTAACACTGGAGCAGCTAAGTGGGTGGTTTTCTGTTGGCAAGAATCTAGCTCATCCCATCTCTCAGCCTTGCAGCTCCCTTTGCGTCCTGCTGGAAAGGGAAGCAGTGTGATGCCTTCCCGCAGTTTCACTGTGCTGTTGTCAGACTTCCCACCAGCCTCTTGCACCCCTAAACTCAACCCTGTCATCTGTGACTAGTTAACAACAGCGACTTCATAGGCACAGTATGACTGGCAACGTTGTTTTATTGCAGACAAGGAAAATGTCATATTAATGCAGCAGGTTGAGTCACTCTAGAACGAAGAAACCAACCTAGCAAGATATGTCCCTGTGTATCGGTCCCAAGGCTGGTGTCCTGTCCTTTCACTCAATGACCCTTGCCCATTCTCTTCCAAAGCTTGAGTTTGGAAGATGCCTGCTCATTATTTATGATGTGCTTCAGTCCGGCCTGAGCACTGCTGGTACATGCCTTGCCAGCTTCAATTATTCCATTTGATGAGCTTTTCCTGTGAACCTCTATAAGAAACAAGGTGAAAAAAGGCAAGTGGCTTGCCCTCTTCCTGCATCAGACCAAGTGCTGTTTGTTGCACATTTAAGCTAAATAAACTTTCGTTGCTATTCCTCTTGCTGAGAAGAAAATTCAGCGAGGCAGTTTGAATAGTCAAATAAATTCAGGATTGTTTCCCTTATTCTGCTAGGTGCAAATCTACTTTTAATTCCCAGACATAAACCAAGAGAATTTTCTCCCCATTTCTTGTTAGAAAAGGTTAAATATAGTGGCTAACAGTGTTTACCTAGCAGCTGTTTATATTCAGCATTAGCCATTCTGATTTGGCAAATTAACTGAAAAGTAAAGCAAGAGTAATACAGTTCTTATTCTTCCTCCAAAATCAAGTTTGTTTTAGGGACCTAGCAATCCTGTCTTTGGGTTTCCAAGATAAAAGTAACAGTTGTAAAGAAGCATAAAACAAAATTGCATCCTCATAGATTTGCAAATAAAACAGACCATTTTGTTCCCTTTGGAATACTTACACATGCAGACGTGCATTCAGATTTAACATTTAATTACACATCTTTGAGTTAAAAAACAACCAACAACTGTAATTAGATTCCAGGTAAGTATAGCAGAGATATTTCTGGAGGCATGTTAGTAAAAGAAGCGATTTAGGCAAGACCTCTGCCCGGGTGTATGTTTTTGAAATGCAAACTTTAAGGGATACTATTTTCTACCATCTTAATGCAAGAGGTGCCTATTTGTGTAGACAGTAAATATTTCAATATTTCATAAAGACTGCAGTTAGAGCTACCATCCGATTCACAGATAATGCATCTCCGGTAAAGGTCTTAAAACTAAAAAAAAAAAAAAATCACTAAAATCATATCCTTCAAATATTACTTATTCCTTGATTACCAAATAATTTGTCACTGATAGCCCACAGCTCAGATTCATGCTAAGATCTTTTTTGCATTACGTGATTCATGATCGTGTATTTGCAATGTAAGTATAATACATTTTGGGGAGGGGGACAATATAGATTGAAAGAGCAGTAGGTGCTGTCCCGCTCACACACACTCACAGACACACACCCCTGTGGTCTAGTGGGTTTATTAATATCCCCCTGCTACTCCCTTCACCAAAAACCCCCAGAACTGTCCCAATTAAATCCAGCCACAAGCAGACCAATGCTACTCCAGAGAGCAAAGGCCAATGAGTCCAAAAGGCACTTGACAGTTTCCCAATCAAAATAAACCCACCAGGCAAAATTAAATGCACAACACAAGGGGGTTCACAAGGGGGTTCGATTTCAATCCAAAGCAAGGCAAGAATCATGACCAGAAAACACACAGCTAGGAAAAGAACACATTCTTCCCAGCATCGCCTCAATCTGTCTGCTGTGCTAAATAGCCAACTTCTGGTACAACCCATCAAGTAGGGCGAGGCTTTCTCCTCGCAAAGAATCTGTCTGATCATCTCTGCTCCTGCCTTTTCTCTGCCCTACGTGTTCTTGGATCAGGGGCAGAAGGCAGTTCCTCTTCCTCATCGCTGACCAGTTGCAGGTGCGTGCTTTCCCCATATGAAGCCTCAGGGCTGTCCTGCTGCCAAATCACTCTCAGACGGCTGCTTGCAGCCACTGACCAACTGTCCTCCAGGTGTACCTGGAACTGGTTCATCCTCCTCCCAGCTGATATCTGGAGAGATATCTGGGGAAATGTCCGGGGGAGTCATCATACAATAAGAAGTGTTGTTCTGACCCAACATGTTTCCAAGAGAGCAAACACAAGACAAAGGCAGCAGCACAACCTTTTAACATTTCAGCTAAGAATTCTGTTTCTTCACAGATAAAAGGCTGCTTCCAACTAATTAGCTCTGACAAGAAAGAGCCTTGCCAAGTTTTTGCAAGGCTGCCAAAAAACAACAGATAAGAAATAGTTTACAACACAAGAGTCTTCAAATACCAACTGTAATATCCATGAGGCTGAGTTTTGAAACGTCTTTGCTTCCTGCAAAGAACATTTGCTGCACAGCTGCCTTTTATCTTCTTGAAGGAGCGGCCATTACCGTGCAGCCTTACTCCCAAGTCACGCATGCTGTTGTAGCTGCTCTTTCCTCTGAGCAGCCCTGCGCACACGCGCACTTGGCACAGACTCCTCAGGAACCTCCTTATTGCTGTTGCCAGCCCCCACAATCTCTGAAGGCAGCAGTCCACTCCCTGATGGTCCTGGTCCCTCATCAGAGTCCTCACTCTCCTCAGCCATCCGCACCTGCTGCCGGCTAATCACAACAAGTGTTCACTTCCTCAGATCTATCTTTCTCAGTTTGATTGAATGCAAGTGGTTTACATAGAATTACACAGCAGACATTCCTCATAACTGGTCAATAATAATTACATGGCCATTTCTCTTCAACTTTGAGGTTAGAAATGCCTGTCAAATTAAGAGTACCATCATTGCATGGTTTTTGTTGAGGGACTGCATTTCTATTCCACCTTTTCTTTGGAGACTCCAAACGTTCTACATCAGTGTTTCTCAACCTTGACAACTTGAAGATATGTGGATTTCAGCTCTAAGAATTCCAAACGTTTTCAAGTTGCCATGGTTTAGAAAGTATTTGAGTTTCCTTTCATTTTTCTTCCTTTCAGAACTATGGATTGGACTGAGAAAATATAATTGACCCAAAGCTACCCACTAAACTCCAGTTTGAATGACACCTTGAAGCTAGATATCCCAGTGACCCTTAGTTTCCTGGCCCCTGTGGCATTGGGAAGTGCCATGCTACAAAAGGAAGCTTTTCAGTATTTCCCCTCTGAAACTGCTGTTGGGAGAACATTAAAATGGACTGGAGTTAATGCATTTCTACATTCTGAGAGATCCACAATACTGTTTCTTTCTGGCTCAATTCCAGTGCATTTGAAACCACAATAAAGTCAGCTTTCTTTTTGAAATCTGGTTGTGAGTCTGTGTAGTTTGTGGGAAGCTGTTCCTCCTTTCTTGTCTTGCCGCCGTGTTTTCGTCTTTCAAGGAGAAAAGTGACTTGATGGTCTCTTTTGAGCCGTCTCTGAGAGAAACTGCTATCGCCAAGTACCTAACACAAATTAAGGCACAGATGAGTGGTGATGCAAGCCGTTTATTATATTTACTTTTTGTCTGGAGTGGAGGTGAAGGATAATAAAGTGGCTCTTGCTCCTTGTCCTCAGCAATCACCTTCCAACTGTTTTGAAGAGGCTGAAGAGGGCAAGTGGTGCTCTGAACTGTGTGGGCTCCTCTGCCTACCGAAAGATCTGTTTGAGTCTTTCTAAGGGCAAAGGAAATGGCTTTGAAGGACAGGAGGAAAAGTTCTACCAAGTCCCATAAGCAGGGCAAAGAAAGTTAACTTGAGAAAACCTCTCAGTCAATCAATCAATCGATCAGAAGAGAGCTGGAAGGGACCTTGGAGGTCTTCTAGTCCAACCCCCTGATCAAGCAGGAGACACTATACCATTTCAAATCGGTTCAGGCTTTTCTTAAAAACCTCCAGGGATGAAGCACCTACAACGCCTGAAGGCAAAGCTCTTCCACTGGTTGATTGTCCTCCCTGTTAAGAAGTTTCTCCTTAATTCCAGGTTGCTTCTCTCCTTGATTAATTTCCATCCATTGCTTCTTGCCTTGCCTTCTGGTGCTTTGGAAAATAAATTAACCCCCTCTTTTTTTTTGTGGCAGCCCCTGAAATACTGGAATACTGCTATCAGTATTCCGTATCAGTATCAGTATCAGAATACTGAAGATGGTGTTTGATTTCGTTGTACAGAGGTGCAGTGACAATAAAGTAAACTAAAGTAAGCTAAACTAAATCATGTCACCCCTAAACTGTCCTTCATTCCTTTAGACTGACCATACTCTCAGACAAGCCCTTCCCTAGTTCACATGAAAGTAGGGTGAAGGAGGGGAAATACGTATGAGATGCTGTACTATAGCGGTCACAATAAAAGTAATCCTGATCGATAGGCATTGGTTTCTTAGTCTGGTCTGCCTTTTTTGGAGGGACAGAATTGCCTCTGCATTGAACATATTGCATAGCCCTCAATAACACCCATAAACTTTATCTTACTCCTCTTATAAAAGCAAATCACATTGATAAGGCTGCTAAATCATAGCATTAATAGCTTAAAATACTATTTGAGAAAAGTACCATGGTACTTTGTGGCACCATTTATACCCAGACAGTAAACACCAAATCACAATCTTCCTCATTTAAATCTTGTCCCTAACCTCATTTGGAAGCATAAGGCCACCCACTTCACCAGAGCTTCATCTCCCATAGTTATGATTTATGTTTCAAGGTTAGTGAATAGTAGTGATAAAGTCCTCTGAACTCTCAACCAATTAGTTTGGGGTACCAATTCTAGGCAGCAAACAACTAAATGATAAAAGAGAAACATAGAAAACTCAAGACTTTTTGCTGCCATTTACTAATCTTCTATATTTTTGCAACCCCAATCCAATAAATCTAAAATAATACTTGTAGTGATTGCTTTCTTCCACATTTCTAATCTTATTCTGGGAAAGGGAAAGGAAACAAGGATGTCTCCTGATATCAATATATCAATTTCTCACTTAGGGCCTGTCATTGTTTAGGCCTTGACCCTACAAGAGTAAATTTCAGGGGGTCTCAGCTCATAAAACCGAAAAAGTTGCTGAGCTCATGAAACTAGAAATCTGTGTGTGCATTCCTCTGGTGACATTGTGTTCCACTTATAGCGGCTGGATGCCCGCCAAGTGGCCGATCCCTTCTGCTGCCCCAATTTTATCCGCCCCTGAGAATTTTGCTTGAAAGGGGCTCTGCATTCCTCTCAGTCTGCCCCCCCCCCCACACACACTCCCCTTGGGGATGGGCCTGCAAGTCAGAGCAGAGGAGGAATCCGGCATTCATTAATATTTGAAAGGGGTTGACCGTTCTTTCTCCCCTTTCTAAAACCTCCTTCTGTCAAGGCTTCAATCTGCAGAGCGAGGAAACCTCCCTGCTACCCCGGCTACTTGAAAGGGTGGTTCCTCCTTTCCTTTCTTTCCTTTAGCCATATCTATAATGCTTTGTTTTTTCAGTGAGATTAAATTGCAGCTGGCTGCCTTGGACCCCTTGCAGTGTTTCCAAACTATAGCTCACCCGTAAAACAAATGGCCTCAGAATGTTTGCATAGGTCTGGGTTTGATTGGATGTAATGAAAGGATTTGCAGAATAATTGGGGTTATGATTACTTACCTGGTTGATTCCGCTGAGCACTCAAGAAACGGGCCCTTAATCAAAGCTGTCTGCCATACTTGGCTGGCTTCGTGATGCTGATTAGGATCCCTGGCCATGAGCCCAGAGCCTCTCCCTCAAAGAAGGGGAAGACTAAAAAAAGAGACTATAAGCCAGCGGGGTCACTGCCATGGCTTCCTCTCCTTTTTGCAGTTCTTTAGCACCTGAAACCGCCCCAGCAAAGGTGTGATGCAAAAAAGGGGATCATTTGACTACATATTAGGGTACTACGATTTGGTTCACTTCACACGTTGCCCTGAGCCCTAGTTCATTGGATGAAACCATCTTGGTTGGGATCCCATAGCGATGCAATTCATAAAGAAAGCATAATTAAGCAGGGTTGGTGGTGGTGGGGAGATAACTTGGCTCTCTGTTAGGATACTGCGACTGAGTTCACACATTCCCCTGACCCCCCGATTTATTGAATGGAACACTCTTGGTTGGATTCCCACAGCAATGCAACCCATAAGGAAATCATGCTTTGGCTTAACAAACAACATTGGGCCTAGTGTAATAGGTGAACTTAGTCATAGACTGTAAAGCAAGGGATTAGAAGATGTGGCTCATAACAGTTTGGAAAGTCATGAGTCAATTCGGGAAGACTCACCTCTATCCAGACAGAGTCAGATTGCAGGGAACTTGTTAGTGATTGAGTTACGAGTGCAAGTTAGGCTTCTCAACACTGACCTTTAGCATACCTCAGGAAGAAGGCCTTGCACTATTGCTGCCATCACACAGTTTAATGTGAGGTAGTTTCCAGGCAGAAATTAGTATATCCCCTGCCACTCCCACCACCCAACATCACTCTCTGGCAGGAATATCAATCTCAGATCACTTTCCTGAATTAGACTGGTAATGAGAGAGGTGGGGCTGACACCTTAATCTTTATTAGTTACTACATGTTTCTTCTGGCACAATTATTGGCCACTTCCAAAACTACCAATAATTTCATAAATATTATTTTAGGTGATTGTGGAATTATAAAAGTTGACAATCCCCTGACAAAAAGTACCAAGTGGGGATGGAGAGAGGGAAGTACCCAGTAACCCTTCACAATCCTTCTAAATATTCCTGTCTGGGACATGTTTGCACTGAAGTGAGAGAGCAATAGCAATAGCACTTAGACTTATAGACTGCTTCACAGTGCTTTACAGCCCTTTCTAAGCGGTTTACAGAGTCATCCTATTGCCCCCAACAATCTGGGTCCTCATTTTACTGAACTCAGAAGGATAGCAGGCTGAATCAACTTTGAGCCGGTCAGAATCGAACTCCTGGTGAATTATCCTGTAATACTGCATTCTGACCAGGGGTGGGCTTCCACAGGTTTGCACCTATTTGCTAGAACCGGTTGTTAACATTCTAAGCAGTTTGGAGAACTGATTGTAAGAAGAAATTACTGGCCTAATCCTGTAAGGAAGGCAGGAAGGAAACATTCTGGTGTTGCTTAGAGAAACTGCCTCTCCATTAACCCTTATGACATTCTTGGCAGGACTGGACTTCCTGTCTCAGGAACTTCTCTGGAGTTTTTTTGCCCTCCTTTGCTGGTACTTTGCTTGTGTGGAGTGACCATTCAAAGTTACAATGGCACTGAAAAAAGTGACTTATGACCATTTTTCACGCTTACGACTGTTGCAGCATCCCCACAGTCATGAGAGGCCAGGCAAGGAGATGCGTGCCTCGATGTGAGTGATGTTGAGTTGGCCACGCCCAGCCAGTCACATGACCACCAAACCATGCCCACCAATTAAGCCACGGCCACAGAACTGGTTGTTAAAAAATGTGAATCCCACCCCTGATTCTAACCACTGCGCCACCACAGCTCAGTGAAGAGGGACTTCACCCTAAAATCTCTTAAAAGCAGAAGCAGTTATTGTGGCTTTGCAAGTGGCACTCAAAAGAGATGCCTTCATGTCTAGTGTTGTTGGGAAGAGCCCTGTTTGATCAGACTAAAGGCCTGTTTATAAGGTTGTCAGGCAAAGATATCCTGCAAAGCACTTTCAGGCTTAAAGAGAAAATGACTAAAGTCTTTTAATAAGGGTATCATGCAATGGTCAAATCCTGCTTTAGTACGCAAGAGATCCAAAAACGATCCTGACATTTCCAGGTGGGCTGCCAGCTGAAGTCTGAAGAGCTTTGCCAAACTGAGAGGCCACAAGTTCTTAACTTGAAGAGGACCTGACAGCCTTTTGATGTCAGAAAAGACCTCTGCACTGTTTCATGTAAAAGAGAAACTGGAATGCTTGCCTTTAATGGACAACTCTGTAATGGAAAACATTCCCACTAAGCACTAGAAAACGTTATCACCGTGAGAGTGTAAATGTGGAGATACTGATACATACATTCCAAGCACTTAGGACAAGGTCCGATACCTAGCATGTATCCCCCCCTCCCCAATCCTGTCACATCTGTGAGGAACGTTACTGCCTGGGACTGGAAGACCAAGTGTAACGCACGTTCATTGCTGAGATAGTCCATCAGCTGGTTTCTAATCTAGGAAAGATGTGTTTGGACAACAGCTGCCAAATTTCTCAGGATCTAGGGTTGTACTAAGGTAGAGCAGAAGAAAGTAACCAAGAAACAAATCCCAAATAGTAATAACCCACCCCACCCCCCAGGTCACTTGATTCTTCAAAAAATAATAAAAAAGACTTCAAAAAGCTAACAAGATCATTGCATATATTTTTGAGAAGTGCATTTTAATGAGCAGAGGCTCTTCAAAGAGAAATCTAAGGACTGGAGTTTGTTTTTAGCTCTTTCTGGCCACGTTGGTTTAAAATGTCCTAGGAAAACCAGTGGGGAGGGGAGATCCACCTCAGTAAATAAATAAATATTCAGAAATTTCATGAGAATGCACTAAGCTCTGGGATACTGAAATGGCAGATAGTTTTTGCCTTTTAGCATCATTGATAAAATAACTAGCATTTAAGAAATACGTTGCAAATTACCATTTGATAAAGTAGCCACGAAGGCTTTGGAAAAGATATTCAGATGCTAGGATGTGTCTATACCTAGAAAAGACAGGGGAAAGGACAACAAGCAGCAAAGTGAATGAACTCAGTCACTGCAAAAATAGGCACACAATTGGAAGAACCAGGTTGGAAATAGATACTTCTGAAGAAAAATCTATGTGGTCACTAAGAATTAACACTATAGCTTGATGATATTTAATCAAACAAAAAGCATTGATATCCAAAGAATGTCTTTAAAAGTAAGGCAGCATCTTAATACATCTTGGAATTGCAAGAATAGCTCTTGTAGATTTATACTGTATTGCTTCCAGAGTATCATGTTTTGTAAAAGTCCAACTTTGAAAAGAAATAACATTAGTTAAACAGAAACTTACTAGCTACAGGAATGTTTTGAATGAAATAATCTCAAAGATAGCTGGAGAGCTACACTGAGCATCACTAGCTTGAAATGAAAAATGTGCGCCTCTAGAATTATTTAAAGAATAATTTATGACTATTTAGGGAATAAGTGTCCTCCAAGTTATTTGTAAGCATGCACCTGCTCAGTAGGGATCCCTTTAATTTGCCATTTATGCATCTTAAGACAGTGTCCTCAAAAAACTAAAACTTTAGGTTTTTTTATTTTTAATTTATTTTATTTTAATTTATTTCAACTTCTTTTAGAAGAAGGAAGTCAGTAACCCTTCTTTATTCCTGCCTGAGAAATGAACAAAATTACTAAAGTACATCATCTGTATGTCACAGAGCTGGAACTGCACTGCTAATACTGTAACAAAAGATAGAAATGGTGGTTGAGGCTTGGAGTTGTGGATGTGTAGAACAAACAGAAAGGGACACAGTATGAAAAGAGTTACTCATTCCTCCTTAAGGAAGCATCTGAGAGCCAAAAAAATGCTGGCAGAGGAGAAAAGGAGGATGCTCAGAACATTTTATGCTTTGCTTTTTTTCAGGTCTGCCATGGAACTCACAAGGGACTACTTAAAGTCACTGCTAATTAAGGGAGGAAGATTCACCTCTTGAAGTTCCTATGTTGCTTGGTAACAGGTTGGACAAGGTCACCTAAGGCTGAGTACCAAGGAAATATTAGAGGTGGATAAATAAATGGTCCATTCACTGTGCTTTTGCAAACCTCCAAAGCTCTATTGCTTAGAAGACTCCAGAATCCAGGTTATCAGGCAGCAGCTGGGACCAAGTTTAATTGGACCAGATTTGGTTATGAGGTATCTCCCAGATATATTGGAAATATAACTCCCACTCTTCCTAAATCCTCTGGCCATACTGGTTAAGATAACTATCAGAATGTAAAGTGGTGCTAAAATGCTTGTTCATAAAGACGGACATTTTGTGCACGAAGGCCGGAGCTCAATAGCGGCCTAGTCTGCCTAGATCAGGGATCTCCAACCTTGGCAACTTTAAGACTTGAGGACGTAAACTCCCAGAGTTCCTCAGTGAGCAAAGTTGGCTGAGGAATTCTGGGGGTGGAAGTCCACAAGTCTTAAAGTTGCCAAGGTTGGAGATCCCTGGCCTAGATAACTTGCAGATGAATTAGTCCTAATGAGCTCTAGCTGAGGAAAGGGAGGGTAATTACAGCATCTAAGGTAGAATTCTCTGCATTAGTGTCGCTTGCAGCTGAAAGAAATTCTGTTGTCTTGCAAGCCTATTTGATGAATTTGCTTTGTATTTTCCTGCTGCCCGGACTCTTTTCTGTCTATAATCTGACCTTTGTCCTGTTTTATTTTCCTTCTAAAATTGTCAACGACTCAGAAGGATTTTTTTTTTAATTTCTGGACAACTTACTACTTTTTTGGGAGCTTCATCCCTTGAAAGAAGGGGTGGGCTTTTAAAATGTGAGCAACAGGTTCTCTACCCCGTTGCTGGGTGGGTGTGGCCATGGTGGGTGGTGGGTGTGGTCTAGTTGGCCTCCTACACAATGACGGGGGGCATTTTTGCCCTCCCCGGGCTCTGGAGGCTTTCCTTGAGCCTCTGAGAAGGCAAAAATGGCCTCCCTGGGCTCTGGAGGCACTCTGGAAGCCAGAAATGGCCCCATTTCCAGCCTTCCTGAACTTCCAGGAGGCCCATTTTTCACCCACCCTGAGCCTCCATGTGTGCCCTGCATCCAAAGCAGGCCACATGGGGACTTCTGGGAGGGGTGGGCAGAGCCAGCCATTTTGGGGTTCTCTGAACTGCACAGAATCTTAGGGGCTCTCCTGAACCCCTGCAAACCCCCAGCAGCCCACCCTTGCTTGGAATCCCAAGACAGGTCTAAGTTAGAAAACTCAAAACAATATTTTTATATTTTCACATAAAATAATCTGAAGGCAACTGTTGGAAGCCAGGTGGTCAGTGAGTAAAAATGCTGTGCACTTTGAAAGATAAAAATGATATGTTGGATCTCTTGGGGAAAAATTGTGAAGGGCAGAGAAACCTTTAGAGCAGGGGTGTCAAACTCACGTCATCATGGTGGTGTCACATGACATATCGGGACATATTTTTCCCCTTTGCTAAACCAGGCGGGGGCAGGACCAGGGGTGGGATTCAAATTTTTTAGCAACCAGTTCTGTAGGTGTGGCTTAGGTGGTGGGTGGGGCTTGGTGGTCATGTGACTGGGTGGACATGGCTTGGTGGTCATGTTATTGGCTGGGTGTGGCCAACTCAATATCACTCACATCAAGGCACGCATCTCCTCGCCTGGCCTCTCATGACTGTGGGGATGCTGCAACAGTCGTAAGTGTGAAAAATGGTCATAAGTTACTTTTTCAGTGCCATTGCTACTTTGAATGGTCACTCCACACAAGCAAAGTACCAGCAAAGGAGGGGAAAAAGGTTCCAGAGAAGTTCCTGAGACAGGAAATCTAGTCCTGCCAAGAATGTAATAAGGGTTAATGGAGAGGCAGTTTCTGTAAGCAACACCAGAATGTTTCCTTCCTGCCTTCCTTACAGGGTTAGGCCAGTAATTTCTTCTAACAACTGGTTCTAGTGAATAGGTATGAACTGGTAGAATCCCACCGCTGGGCAGGACCAGTATGTGACGCACCTGAGTTTGACACCCCTGCTTTAGAGAATATATTTGAAAATCCTCTCCATCCATCCCCAAAAGAGCCAGTTTGGGCTTAGGTGTTAAGGTACCAGGCTAGAAACCAGGGGACCATGAGTTAGTCTAGTCCAATCTTAAGCATCATAGCTGGTTGAATGACTTTGGGCCAGTCACTCACTCTCTCAGCCCAACATCTTATAGAGTTGTTGGGAAAATAGGAAGAAAATGGAATGTTAGGAATGTTTGCCACCTTAAGTTATTTATAGAAACAAATATGGGGTAAAAAAAATTTTTTAAATTCAGCGATGCTATATAGTGAACTAGCTGGATACCCGTGCTTGGTAACAAAACTATGTGATCGGGCTATGCAGGATAAATTCAGTTCACAATCCATTGGCTCAGTGATGGTCAATGATTGAAACACATAAGCCTTTCCTTTCCTTTCCTTTGCCCACTCCTTTCCTTTCCCCATTCCTTTAATGGAACAGCTTGACTTCAGAAGTTGTGGGAGCTTCATCACTTGAGACTTTCAAGAAGAGATTGGACCGCCATTTATCAGAAATGGTGTAGGATCTCCTGCTTGGGTGGGGGGTTGGACTAGATAACCTACAGGATCCCTTCCAACTCTTTTATCTGTAATCCTTTCTTCCTTTCCTTTCCTGCTTTCCTGGTTTCCTTCTTTCCCTTCCTTTCCTCCTTCCTTTCCTCCTTCCTTTCCTTTCCATCTATCCATCATGATCTATCTATCTATCTATCTATCTATCTATCTATCTATCTATCTATCTATCTATCTATCTATCTATTCAGCAAGTGTTGTAAAATACAATCCTCAAACTGTTGTCCCAACAATGCTTTTTTCTTCTTCTGAACTTTCTGTTTTTTCTTTGAAGATGTTTTGCTTCTCATCCAAGGAGCTTCTTCAGCTCTGACTGGATGGTGGGTAATAAAAATACTACAACTTTTGATGCCAAAGTAGCTTCATGTTTGGAAGTGTAGTTTCCATCCTTTTAGAGAGTCGCTGAGGCAACTTGGAGGTTTCTCTGTGTCCTTCAGCCACCTCAGTGGTGCAAATGGCTGTGAAGTTAATAAGGTAACAGAAGCTGAGGTAACGGAAGGTGAGGCAACTGGCAGTTGAAACAGAGTTCTTTTCAGGTGGGGAGGGGAATTAGAACTCCTTAGCATCAGAGCGTATTAATTACTGTATTAAGAAATACTAATGATCTGATGGTCATTTCAAAAAATCCTTTCTTAGCGAGCACCTAGAAGCCAAGAGGAACATACGTGCCAAATTTCCAGTGTGTAGACATTACGGTTCTGGAGATTTTGTGGCGCTGCATGAGTGGTATTTTGCTTTTATATATATAGTTATCTCCACATTGGGAGAATTGTGGGAAGGGACAAAGGGAAAAAGGAGCTATTGGGGTAGAGAAGCTATTGGGGTAGATGAGAGACGATCGCTGAGGGGAAAAAGAGCTATTGGGGTAGAAGAGATGTTGGGGTATAAAAATGGAATGATCTCCCAACCCAGAGTGGAGTAACACTGTAGAGAGACTTTGTATGTACCGTATTTTTAAAATCTATTTACAGTAGCAAGAAAGATGGAAAGTTGTATGAGAGGTATCAGCTTCTGCAACTGGTTATCAATATGCCTATCAGTAGGTAGAATACTTAAATTTACAGTAAGTTTGGCTTCCAGATCTAGCCAAAGTAACACAGAATATTCACTATAATTATGACTTCTGTTTCTTCTGGATTCGCAATCTCATTTAAGGTAAAGTTTGGGTTCAGATGCCCAGACCAGCAAAGTCAAGATCTGGCTTCTCTTGAAATGCTTCCTGTTACATTTCTTGAGCTCTGCTGTTTCCTACTCATCATATTTGGAACTGCTCTAAAGAAAAATGTAAATCTGCTCCCCATGTTTTTTTTCTACACTAAACTGTATCTTCATTAGGAAAAACAGCAGGAAGGAAGGCAGACTTCCTAAGTCAATGGAAAAGTGAAAAGAATGAGTCTGGTTTCTCCACCGAGAATTGTAATTAACTTTAACTTTCAAACCAAAAGAATAATAACTGGCTGTGCTATGTGATACTAAGCAGGCTTACTTAGAAGGACTGTCCCATATAGCCATCAGGAATCGCTTCCGAGTGGAAAAGAATCACATACTGCCAATTTAATTCAAAAACTGATCTTTTTTTCCAGCCCATTGGGAAACAGAAGAATTAATGGAGAAGAATTGCTATATGGGTGAACTTTGCTGCAAAATTCCCTTTGCACTTCTCCTCCTCCTCCTCCTCATACACTTTTGAGGGAGGGAGAGAGCAATGTGGAGGAAGAACTTGGCAACCAGCGTGGGAAGAGTGAAACTAGGGTATTAAATGCAACACAATGCAAACCAGAAACCCTTGTCTATCACTTGCTTGTTGTTTCATCCAAGGCAATGCACATTGCCAATTTATAATAATGTAAAGCCACTGCATGGAGATTATGAAAAAAAAAGGATGGGAGCAGGAATAATAATGGTTTGTGGTATCAAGGAAAGCTGTAGTAGCCAGTTACAGGAGCACTTTGAAGGCACAGATTGGCGCGTTCAACTGGAGCAACATGAAGGTAGTGGCCCTCTGTAAAGACTACATTTATCTTATGGTTTAAGTGTACACATGGTTTTGAAATTAAATTGAACCAAGTAGGCAGTGGTCTGGAAATAGATCCTTTTTAATTAGTAGATGAGTTAATGTTTCATCAATCTGAACTATTCAGAATTTATTATTTATCAAATGTAGATAGTGCCCATCTCCCCCACAGAGGGACTGCGGGTAGCGTGCAAATAACATATTAAAACAAAAAAACTACGTATGAAATTTTTAGAATGTTGATGAAAATTCAAGACTAAAAAGTTAATTAAAAGAGGGGAGAGAGAACCTTCAGGGCTCTAACCAGCCCCACAGCTGCCTCCTCCTCCTCCTCCTTCTGTGAGGACCAAGCAAGAAAAGAAAAGCTATGTTTTCAAACCTTTCCAAAAAAACAAGAGAGTGAGGGTTTTATTGCTACTGTGACTTTTTTCCTCCTGCAAAGTATATGGAACATCTATAAAGAGGTTATTTATTCCACTTTAGTGGGCTGCCAAGATAATTGTGGCATGAAAATGCATATCTAATTTTCTACACTTAGGATACGATATGGCCTAAGGTTGCCTTGGTATGTAATACTAAACCATAATTTAATGAAATACTTCTAAGAGGAGGAAAGCCCATTCAAATTCTCCCTCATCTTCCTGTGCAGCCAGGAAAGAGATCAAGCATTAGATTTAATTATACTGAATTCTATGCTTGTTGTTACATGCAAACAGTGGATCCTGGATTAAAAATACATGTTAGTTTCTTAAGATAATGGAATAACCTGGGAAATGTTTAGCAATTTATCTGAATTTATTTGATAGCAGGATTCCTGGCTATCTCATGATAAGCCATAAAAGAAAGTAAACTTAAGTGCAACATAAGAATCACTTTAAGATAAACACTGGCATTAACAACTTTTTTTAACTTGTTGAAATACAAACCTAAACATATAGTAAATATGAATGTGGCCTCTGAAATTAGAGATGTGCAGTTTTATGTAGATATTTCACATACCACATAATAGCACCTGTCTCCAAGTTACACTATCTCAATTCTATTTGAGAGATATGGTTGTTGCTTTGTGGTTCTGTTCCTATTTCCAATCTCAGGTTACCCTGTAATATGTCATAATATTGAAAGACATCAAGAAGGACCAATAAAGATACATTGTTTCAGTTGGTTTCCAAACAAAAAATTGTTCATTTAGTCTCAGAATATAGCCAGTTCTGATGCCAGTTTGAAATGATTCAAGATAACTTAGTTACAGTTTTTGCAACCTGGTTCAATCCATAGATTCTGGGAGGCGTTCTACTCAATTAATAATACAGCATAAAAATGAGATACAGTTACTAAAAATGCCCCAGCTGTCTGCCAGAAACATTCGATCCTGATTTAAAAACATGGCAGACTAGTTTTATCTTAGCAACTTTATGGAATCCTAGGAGGGAAAGGGCTGCTTGAACCCCAGAGGCACATATAAGGACTGCAATGGAAAGCTTCATAACTGGGGACCTAACCCACCCTTTTCATGATGTTCTTATCAAACAAGCAGGTTCATCTTTTCCCCAGTCAGTGCCTGACGTCAGTGCCAGCGTTTTTTAGCACATGTCTTTGTAGATCATCACCAGCCGTTTGATTTGGCTTGAAAATCTTTAGAGGTGATGTTACCCTACTACAATGGGACCATCCTATCAACAATCGAGCTATATCATTTGCAAAGGCTGCCCCACATATAGAACATGTTTTAGTAATCCAACTGCATGAGTTATTGTTACCGATCTAGATAGATAGCAATGTAACTGATCCATCTATGAAAACTGGGCAAAGATATAAGCAATAGCCATATGTCCAGGACAAACATCAGATCACAAGCTGACTGTTTCAGGGGGAATGCAACCCTATCGAAAGTAACTATCGGAACCAAAATCCCCAAGTGTTTATTGGAAAAGAAATTGATCTTGAAGAGATTCTGTCATTAAGGCCCTGAGACCTCCAATTACCAGTTCAAGCTTTGCACGACATCTCTTCCACCTACAATTGAAGATACCTAATTGAGCACCATCTGCATACTGATACTGTAATACTTCCATCTTTTAAAAAATTAATTATCTTGGCTTCTTCTTGACCACCTTCTGCAAACATAGGAGATTAGACACTGCCTTATCATTGTTCGTTACTACAGGAGATTTTTTTTTCAAAAAGGTTTCATTATTATCACTTTTTAAAAAGAAATAATCTCCTGCTCTCAATTATTTATGTTGATAACAAATAATAGATAGCACCAATCAATCATTAAAAAGATTTGAACCATCCCCACTTATAGGAGAAGAAGAAAATCCAATGAAGTATACAGTGCACCACAGAACTGCTCTCTGATTAACTAGAAAACTAGAAAGAGAGTTTAAAAATGAATACTGAACTCATTCCATACCATGAACCAAAGAGAATTCTGTACAAGCTCCAAGACCATTAAAGCCATTGTTGGTCAGCGGAATAGGTAGACTACTAAAAGAATCCCTAATCTCAGGCTGGATCTAAGATTGAGGTGTACTGACTCATTTGTCATAAAATTGAGTGCTTCTCAAGCTTAGGAACAGGGGTGGGATTCTACCAGTTTGCACCTATTTGCTAGAACCGATTGTTAACATTCTAAGCAGATAGGAGAACCGGTTGTTAGAAGAAATTACTGGCCTAATCCTGTAAGGAAGGCAGGAAGGAAACATTCTGGTGTTGCTTACAGAAACTGCCTCTCCATTAACCCTTATTACATTCTTGGCAGGACTAGACTTATTGTCTCAGGAATGTCTCTGGAGTTTTTTTCCCCTCCTTTGAGCATATTTTGCTTGTGTGGAGTGACCATTCAAAGTTACAATGGCACTGAAAAAGTGGCTTATGACCATTTTTCACACGCATCCCCACAGTCATGAAAAGCCAGGTGAGGAGATGCATGCCTCAATGTGAGTGATATTGAGTTGACCACACCCAGCCAATAACATGACCACCAAGCCATGTCCACCCAGTTACATGACCTCGAAATCACGCCCACCACCTAAGCCACGCCCACAGAACCGGTTGTTAAAATTTT
The DNA here is from genome assembly GCF_049901715.1 of Pseudonaja textilis. NCBI lineage: Eukaryota > Metazoa > Chordata > Lepidosauria > Squamata > Elapidae > Pseudonaja > Pseudonaja textilis. The sequence continues at coordinate 25,534,342 of NC_141993.1, forward strand.
TGAATCCCACCCCTGCTTAGGAACTTTAAGACATGTGGACTTCAAGTCCCAAAATAACCTGGCTAGGGAATTCTGGGAGTTGAAGTCCACATCTTAAAATTCTTAAGTTTGAGAAACATTGTATCCTGGTAAGGGAGATTTTAAAAAAAAGACCACAGGGACATGTTATGAGATAGGGCAAATTCTTACGACTCAATAAAGTATAGAAGATAATCTATTGAACTCTGACTTGTGTTCAAATTACTGATTAGCTCTGAAGTTCACCAAGTAGATAAATAACCATATCTCAACTTAACTTATCTCACAGGCTTCTTTTAGGCTAGAGGGAGCATAGAGGCTACCTTGACCTCTTCAAAGTAAGCATGGGATAAATAAGCCATACTTATTACTTCCCTTTTAAGAGCAACATTTCTGAAATTCAGATGTAAAGCTAGAAAAATTTCTCTGGGGATGCACACGGGCTCACAATTATTTCTATAAGAAATGTAAACAATGAACAATCCCACTCTGTAAAGAAAAAAATAATAATCAGACTTAGGTACTGACAAGGGAAATCTAAAACAGATTATAGGAAGAAGATAATGTTTCAAGGAAGTTGGGCTTGCTCCACTGACAAGGACCTAAACTTATTTCTACAGTTAAGCACAAGAATATCTGATACCTTTAAAAATAATTTTAATTGCTTTTAAAACAATAACAGAAAAAAGAGTTTTTTATAAACTGTGATTAAACAATGTGAAGTAAAATACAACAATCTTTTTAAAAGAATAGAGAATATGCAATTGCAACAGTAAATAATTACAATTATTTATATAATTATCTCATGCAAATACCAGTATATATTATTTCTGATACACTTATACAAATATCATGCTTTTTTTAACCTACAGCATTATGCGTAAATGAATCCCATATTTCATTATACTTATTCATGCAAGGTCTACATCTATAGGCAGCACTTTCATAAGTAGCAAGTGTAAACAAGTCTTCAATCTGATGCGGTCATATATTTATCTTTCCAATGTTGCACGCTGTCTTTTAGCTATAATAAGGCTATGGAGAATCCATTCAGTTGTGAAATGCTGCATGCTAGGTATTTGGTATGAAGTAATTGTACACAGTGCTGCTCAAATTTGGAGTGAAGTTTCTCAAATGCGTCCCACTTAATAGTTGCTTTTTATCACAGCAATTAATGGAACTGTCTCTTGATGAAATGTTTTAAAAACATTGTGCAGATTTTTGATGAGAAGCATGAGGCCCGCAAGATCCTTGTACCAATCCAGAATGAGAAGGTACCCAACAAGCTACTGGAGAAGGGAAAGGACCTGGAGTGAATAGTCAAGTATTAATGAGGCACCTGAGGCAAATCCAGCAAGGATCCTGAATGCAACCATTGGTAAAAGCAAGAATCAATGCTGCAGAAAGACATATTGAATAGCAATGTGGAATTTCTGGGGAATGACCCAGGGTAAATTGGATATGATCAAATGGGAGAAGGCCAGGTTGAAAACTGACCTCTTGGCGTCAGTGAGCTATGCTGGATAGACAACGACTATTTCCAGTCTGAGAAATTCACTATCTATTACTTAGGACATGACACCAGGAAATTGAATGGAGTGGCATTTGTCACAGGCAAGAAATCTGCCCAAGCTGTGGAATCTTCTTGATGGTTAGTGGTTGCATATTGGCTGTCTGAATCTGGGTCAAGCCACTGAAAATCACAGTTATCCAAGTCTGCACCCTAATAACTGATGCAATAGAGCTTGAAATAGAAGGTTTCTACGCTACTATTAAAAAACTCTGAAGCAAGTGCCCCAAAAAGATATTGTTTACATAGTGGGTAATTTCAATACAAAAGTTGGCAGCCAAGCAAAGCCAGACATCACTGGCAGCTCTGAATCTTAGGAGAGGAATGATGCAAGCAAGCATTTGGTTCAATTTGCCATGAAAATGGATTCTGAATCATTTGACATCACCAAAATCCTTTCCATGTATTGAAGTGGAAACTAGGTTTGTACTGCTGGGCGCTGCTTAGAAAATACCTGACAAGAAACTCAATTGACTATCATTAACATATTATACAAGAAGCCAGAACAAAAAGCACAAGTGGCCCTCAGGTGAAATCATCAGCATAGCCAACCAAAAGCAGCCAAAACAGCATGCAAATGAGAGAAAGCAAGGAGACTGAATGCAGATTTCCAAAGAGCAACAAGGAGAGACAACATTTCCTGGAATCAGCTTTGCAAGCAGGTGAAAGAGAACTGCCTGAAGGGCCACACCAGGAATGCATTTGCGTAAGTCAAAAGGATTCAAAAACCATTACTGCTCGTAACAGCATGATAAAAACAAGGGAAAGAACTGTCTGACCAACAAGGTGTCAAGAATACATGGCGTGAATATACAGAAAAGCTGTATGGCAGCAACAAAGGGGCCCAGTCACCCAAAGATAATGAGGCAAGGGAAACAGAAATAGAAAATCATCCTTCAGGAAGAAGTCTTGTGGGCAATGAGCCAACTGCCAAACAACAAGGTCTCTCGTGTTGATTCCATCCCTGCAGAATTGCTGGGGCTTGTAACACCTACAACCATCACAGCTTTGTGCCAGAAAATTTGGGAAACAAACACATGGATTAGAAGTAATCAGTGTTCATTCCATTGCCAAAAAAGGGGAACTCTGGGGATTAATCTAATTACTGAGCAATTGCCTTCATCCCTCATGCTCGCAAGATTTCTATAAAATCAGATAATCCCTCTAGCACCAACCACCAAAAGGAAGTATCAGATATTCAAACAGACTTCAGGAGGGATCATGGAACTTGTGACATTGCAAATCTATGCTGTATTATGGAAAAATCTCAAGCATATCCAAAGAGCATTTCATTTGCTGTATGAAAGCCTTTAATTGTGTTGATCACGACAAGCTATGGAGAACCTTAGAAAAGCTGGGGACGCCAACACATCTGATCAAGTTCGTGCAGTCACTGTGCACAAATCAGCAAGCCACTGTATGAACAGCATATGGAGACTGATTGGTTCAAGACAGAGAAAGAAATACAGAAAAGTTGCATTCTTTCAGCTTTCTCATTCAGCTTGTATGCTGAAGTGATCATAAGGAAGCTGGAATTGAAAGAATCAAAAACTGGATTAAAGATTGAAGGAAAGAACATCATCAATCTTCGATATACCGATGATACAACTCTTCTCCCCAAAAGTCCTGAAACAGCTTGCTCAAAAGGAGAAAGCAAGACATTTGGCCTGTTTCTGAACATCACCAAGACCAACTTCACTGTGAGGAATGGAAATATCAAATCACAATTGATGGTAAAGAGACTGAATGCATGCAAGAATTTGCTTTCCAAGGGACACAGATTGATCAAAGCAGCGAATGCAGTCTAAAATAAAGCACTGAAAAGAAAGGAAAAGAAAGGACATCAGCCTGGCAACTAAATGCAGATTTGTCTGCACCATCTACAATTGTGAAAGTTGAACCATGAAAAAGTTAGACAAGAGGAAAATCTATTTGTTTGAGCTATCATGTTGGAGAAAGCTCCTGCACATCTCTTGCACCGCAAAGATGACAAATGAACAAGTGTACTGGAATGTATAAAATAAAATCTTGGAAGACAAAATCACAACATTTTGCCATGTCATGCATTTAAAACTCACTGGAAAAGGCAGTTGGAAGTCAGCAATAAATGAGGCCACCATAAAACATGATGATTGGCCTGATCAACGCCAACACCAGCCAGTACATAAAACAACTGAAAGAAGCCATAAAAGATTGGAAAAAGTGGAGAAAGATGATCTCTCAGAATCGACAAGAATCAAGTACAATTGAACAGATAGCATCGTCACCATCATTATCACTGGAAGCCCAGTAAATATGATGGCAATTGTTGATCAGCTTCAAAATACTTTGAGTGTGGAAAAAACAATGGTGATGCCTTAGAAACAAACCTTTCTAAGTTCTTTGTCCATATATCTTCTCATTGATGAAGAAAAGCAAAAGAAGTATGCTATGGGGAACATAATAACCAAGTTAGACATCTGTGCTATTCTTCTCATAAGGTTTCTTGCTTTTAACATAAGACCTGTCAGAAGCTTATTTTTAATTCTGTGGTAAAAGGACTCTGCAATTCCAGAGCCACAAAGCATGCACAAATAACAGAACCCTCCCTCTTTTAAAAGACAACCCCAAAATAAAATGAAAAGTCTGGGAGTTTATTTCTGGCTGAGGGGCAGTCTCAGAGGTGTTCTTATGATTATGTAATTTTTAAACCCATGAAGGCAAAGCTTTGTTTTGAGGCATTAAAAACTGGTAAGCAAACAACATGGTGGCTAGAGAAGATACCATGTTCTTTGAGGGAGCTCTAGGGCTCTAGAGAGTGAAACAGCCCTAGCTGGTAATAAACTCGCCATTAAAATTGAGGAAGAAATGCAGATTTCCATTTTCAACAAACATTATTTGGATTTTTGCATTTAGCAAATAGCTATAAAACTGGTCAATATGTTCTAACACATTTAATACATTTGCTTACACCTCATACCCTTTTTAAGGTAATTACTGAGTCATTGCCACGCAAACAGAAATAAAAGCTGTCTCATCTTGATCCAATGGATTTGCCGACCAATTCATGAACCAAAGATCAAACAGTTCACTAAAACCCATATTAAATAAATTTCCTCACGGAAACAAGACTTCCACTATGAGTTTATATATTCATTTATGTCATCATCATATTGACATAGCCACCCATCTCACAGACAAGTGACCCTGGGCAGCATACAATATATCTAAAATTATGTACAAATATTAATATTATGATTATTAAAAACTTTTAACATAAATGGCACAAAATGTATGTATGTAGTCATTGACTAACAAACCATAAGAAAATCTAGCCATTATGGCTGCAAGTGTTGAGGGCTGTTAAGCGAGATAGGCTCACTTAATAACCCACACCCCCTGCTCTCCCTGATGAGGCTGTTAAATGAACATGTGGGTCGCTAAGAGACCATGGGGTGCTTCAGGGATGGAGAAGGCCCTGGGAGGAGGTCCTAGTGCAGGTCCAGGCCTACCTACCCTGGGCCTCCCAAGGTCTCCCCCACAACCTGAGGCACCCGAATACTCCACTTTGTGCTCCTTGGGACCCCTGCATGGGTCCCTAACCCAACTTAGACCCTAACCCACAGGGTCACACACACACACACACGGCCTTGGCCTGCTTCCCATTCAGCCATTCAAGGGAGCCTAAAGCCAGGCAACAAAAGCTACCATGCATCCAGAGTTGCTGCAGCTTGTAGGCCAACTCCTGCTTCCCACTCAGCCACCCAAGGATTTGCAGGACTCGGCCTTCTCCTCAATCAGCTCTAGGGCTCAGCAATACTCAATTTACCTTTCTGTTTGTTCAGAGAGGCACCAGGCTGATACAATATGAGGCTCAGCTTTCCTACAGAAGCTGCCTGAATAGCAAAACATGCTATTTTGCAAGCATATTCATATCCTATTTTCAGTATCCTGAAGAGGCTCTAGTTTTTTTAAAGGAAACTTCACAAACTCCACAAAGAAATGGAACCTCCTTAAAAACCTCCTGAAGAAAAATACTGCATTTAACCTACAGTTTTCTATACCTATGTGTTTGAATGTGTGTGTGTATGTGTGTGTGTAATTTTTATTTACAATTGTGCAGATACAGTTAGATGCCATCTAGATGGGCTTGATTTTTCCATGGACAAATATTTGCAAGCCTCACTAGTTTCTACTACTAATCTAAGGATATTGCAATGATCTACTTGATCATATCCATGCATCTGAACCTCAATATTCCTCTTTATATACTTACTTCTCTTAACTTTGCCAACAAGCATTGTGATTTTTCCCAGTCCATCGTTGGTTGCATCACGTGCCAAAAGTATGCAAATTTGGGTGCATCCACATACTGTACTGTATAAATCTACTGAATAGTCAAACCGTATATGAATGCAGCATCAAAGCCAAAAAGTCATGGAACTATCACATTTCCTCTTGTGGTACAATATGGTATTTCCAAAGTAGTTATTTAAGACACAGAAGAGTCATGTTGGGGTTTGGCTGTAGCTTAGTTATAATTGTTTCCGTTTGTTTATGTTCCTAGCATGGTAACTGATTTACCCATGATCTCCTTTGTTCAATTTCAGTTCATGTGGGAGAATTTAAAAAAAGATTCATGCTGAATGGACAATGCTAACTAAAATGTCAATAGTCCAATAATACAACTTGCTTCAATAATTCCAAGTATTGTCGGGGACATATAAAATAAAACGTTCATTGAATCTTGAATTTGTATTACTTGTCTTAAATTCAGATAATGTCAGATTTAAATTTAAGTTTTAATACTGTTATTGTAATCCCTTTTTTTAATTCTAAGTTCTTTCATCTAAACATATTTGCTGTTTTTGCTAGACATTTTTTATCTTGACATATGGCTTAATATATTGCATAAATCCAACAGAGAATACCTTTGTCAACAATGCATGGTTAATCAAATAAGGGCTTAATGGAATATATGGACTCACTCTCTATAGAACATGATTAATGTAGTTATTGCAATTATCTGTAGGTATCCAGGGGAGATAAGACTGTGCTGGTGCATAGCCCAATCTTGGGCTGATGAGAGTGGGGGGTGAGGAGAGTGTGTTGGGACAGTTCAGATGGTCTAGATGTAAATGAACAGAAAACAATTATGGAAAATACTAGGGGATACTAGATTTGTGGGCAAAAATATTAGATACAGCAATAGCAATAAAGGCAATCCAGAGCTGTGAATTTCCAGCTTTTAAAGCCACATTACAATGTTCAACTTATTTCTCAACAGAAGGGCTGACAAAATTATCAAAATACAATTTATTTTTAAGTGAATTGCTTACACAGTAGTTGTGATACAGTGAGGAGGAAGGGAAAAGAGATGGAAGGAGTTTGCTTTCTTTTTACAATGCATGTTCCATCTTACTACTGGTGTAACAAACAATAGTTTAATTTGCATTCTCCATAAACAATACCACCACTACAAAACAGGAACGTGAACATGAGAGTAGGCGGCACACACCCATCCTAATTGGCTTGCTCTAGACATCTGTGTCAAAGCTGCAGTCACACATTATAATATACAAAATACAATGAATCTGGGTAGGATCAAAATCACAATTCAAATAACACATACACACGCACACCCAACATGTTCTGGCTCTGTAAAAGCTACAGAAGAAAAATGAGGTATGAGAAGGTGAACAGAAATGATTTCTATTTCTGTGCAAGTTGCCTATTCTGTCATTTTAAACCTATTAGCTTGAGAAGTGCAGCTATCTAACAACCTTCAATATGAAGGACTTTGGATTGCTTAGGATTTTATTGTTGTGAAGAACTATCCTTAGAAGGGAAAATTATTACTAAACTCTACAACAAGCAATCTAAGATGAAGAGTTTGTGTCTACTTTTACAAGGCAAGCTCATCAGACAGCCAACATTTATCGATTTAAGGCATTTCACAAGAGTCCTTCAATCTCTCTTTAAGCAAAACAGTGTGCTCTTGGGGTATTTTACTGGATTTTGTTTAAGGCACACCTTGTGTGTACACAGGATGGCAATCCCCTTCTGTAGGGAGTTGCCTTATGAAAGCAAAGTTAGTCTATTATAGAGCAAGTTGAAAGGCAGAATAGTGAAACAAAGTTTACAAATATACAGGGGTCTTTTTATAAATGCAGTTGCCATCTTTTAGACTGTTCATGCTTGGATATTTCTTCCATGTATATCCAGCCTAGGGCAGATAAGTTTAACAGGATTGCAAATAACATTGATAGGAAAACCTTCATCTGACATAATTCTATCAGTCCTACAGATTTTAAAGGTATAGAGTATCTTTTGGGGAACAAAGCTGGCAACTCAATTTCAAGGGAACCAACGTTTTTTATAGGTTTCTTACTCTTACGAACTATTGAAATTTCTTTGGAGATATAAAGTAGGATTCCCAAATACTTCTCAACTATAATACAGAACATCATCTTTCTTCCCTTTCTTTCTCAACTCTATCCTGTTGAAAGAGATACTCCTGTGTCTCAAACCCAAACACTGAATTGTGTTATGGTCAATTTTAGACCATAATTTTTTTAGACTGAATTCCAGTCTCAGACTTCAGTTTGGTATCTCTCTCAGTTCCCATTGCATTTTAAAGTAGGCACAAAGGTTTTTTATGGCTACCTATTCAACATTCCCCACACAATCACAGCTTCCTAAGAGTCAGCACAAAATTATTTCTTTCCCAACATCTCTCTTTTACATGTCCAAGCAAGTGACTGGAAGAAACAGTTTCATATATATATGGAGCACACATGCTGGTCTTATGCTAGGCAACATTGTCACTGAATTGTCCCACGTTTAGGTTGTAGCTGGGACTTTTGCTCTTTTAAATGAAAGAAGTTAGCTTTTTTTTTTATAGTCGTCACCATGCCCTCCAACTTGGTTTGTTTATATTGCATATCAAGAAGCTGAAGATCAGCAATGTTCAGTTATTGATGTTAGAGGCCTTTGTGGATATATTTCATTCACCAATATGGAGATGATGTTTCAACTGTGCTCCACTTTTGCCATTCAGGATAGAAGCTGCTGGATATCTGAGAGCTGCTAAGTTGTTCACCCTCTGCTTTGTGCATTTTTCTTGAAGATTTGAGTGTTAGGCAGCCTTTCCTGGGTGATGTTGCCACTTGGACACCATCAGACTTCCATTCTGCATGGACAATCTTATAGTTTTGCCCATCGTTATTGTCCCAGAAAATGTGGTCACCATTTTGATAATACACACAAAATTCAATTTTTTGCCCAGTGGGAATGGCTGGAGGCAATTCGATTGCAAAGGAGAAAGTGTCATAATCTGAGTCACCATATACATTGTTCATGTAGATGCAATCATAGTCAGAATAGGTTTTCCATGAGTCATAGGTAATTCGAATCTTCACCTTCTTTTCAAAACTCACATTTTTCACTTTCACAGTCCCAGATACTGTACTTTCTTGCAGGGTGCAGTTTTCAAGACAGACAAAGTTCTTCTGTAAGTGACTCCGGAAGTCTAGGTAGTCAGCCGAAGGTTGAGTAAAACCAAGGATCAAGTTCTTTTCTTCATGTAATTTTAGGCTAGCTGTGATGTCTTCAAGATCTGACAAATCAAATTGGAGATCCCAAACTGGATTCTCCTGGAATTCAGAGAAGACATGGATGGCAGTCAGAGAGAGGCCCTTCGAGTCTGCAAAAACCACTTTCTTCTTGGCTCGGCCAGCAGAGTGTTTCCAGTCACTATTTTGGTGCTCAGTTTCACGTTTCACATTGAGGCATGATCTCAGAGGCTTTAAGCGATCCACAAAATCTCTTCTTTGATATTCATCAAGGGGTGTTAGAAAACTCTTCACTGGTGGCGAGTGGGCCAAACATATTCTCATGGCTACATCTACAGGCATGATGGAACTGGGCAAAGGTCTTGGGTCCAAGACTTGTATCATTCTGCAATGAAAACAGAAATAAGTGAGAGTTCTCTAGCCTAAAAGCCCTGAGGAAAAATTCTCCAAAAAGCTCTTAAAATGCATGCTGTTGCTTTTAAAAGTAATACTCAGATGGTGGGAAAACTTTAAATAATTCAGTCAACAAGTAAAATGTACCAGGACCATGCCTAACAGCCAGAACCTGAACTGATAAAGTAACATAGCTCCATTCAAAAAATGTTTGAATGAAATCCAAGATTATCTTAGATTATCTTAAAAGCCCAGAAATGCAATCCTCAGACATATATACATTTGCACATTTATAATATAAATCCTATTCCCTACATACAAAACACTGGGAAAGTGGGCGTGTCCAGTATTCAAAACAAGATTCCTCAAAATCTGCTTTAAAAGTTTTTGGTTTTACTTCATGGACCTCTCTATGGAACCAACTGGCTTTGTTGCAATAGTATTTTTTGGTGCAATCTCCTTCAATTTTTATTCATTCACGTTCAGGAAAATTCAAGTATATATCAGAGTGGGTTAAAATCTCTAAATCGACCTCCCCTAGGCTTTTAGATAAAAGCTAAACCACAGCAGGGTTTAAATTAATTTATGTTGAGCCTAGGAAATGTGGCTATTGGAATTTTCTAGAACCCCGAGAAGTTTTCAGTCACACCTATTTAAAAAAAAAGAAAAGAAATGCCTTCTTCTCAAGGCATGGTAGCTGGAACCCACAAAAAAGAGGCCGTTTGTGAATCGATACTGCCAGGATAATAATTTTTTTTAAAAAAACTCCGACTTTGACAAGTCGGGGTTACAAAAAGCAGCTACGAAATTCGAAGCGGGGGTGGGGGAGGCAGGCAACCAAAAAGCGGCCCTTTTTCCCTCCTTCCCCCCCACCTCTCGGCGATTACATTTCACATTCGGGATCCGCAAAGTGATTTCTTGTTCAAGAAGGAGCTTCCAATCGCCGCATTCCTACTTAAGCGAGCCGTATTTTATTCTTATTTATTTTTCTTTAAAGGCTGGGAAGCGGCCGAGAACAAGATGAGCAGAGAGTACTGTAAAAAGTTATTGTCATCCAGTTGGCATCGCCCTATCTGGTCTGAACCCAAACGCGATGCACCAATTTCCAGAAAAGAAAAAAAAAGGAAAAGAAAAAAAAAAGCTTCGTCAGAATGCAACCTCTCTGCCCAAAGCCACGGTCCCCCCAAATAAACAGCACTTCGCCGAGCCTTGCGCCGCCGCAACTCCGTCCCCTTTCGCTCCCCATGACGGAGCAAAAATAAGCGCTCTCCCCCTCGCCCGCCCCCCGACAGCCATTCGCTGCAGGAGCCCAAAGTCCCCCGAGTTCAGCTGCAAAGTCTTCTCCTCACCCTCCCAGGGCTGCAGCCGTAGCTTTGTTCCACCCCCGCTTTTTCTTATTTCAGAATGGCAAAGAGTGGGAAGGGTCCTTGGAGGTCTTCTAGTCCAACCCCCGCCCTTCCCCTTCTGTTCAAGCGGACGCCCCTAGAGCAGGGGTCTCCAACCTTGACCACTTTAAGCCTGGAGGACTTCAACTCCCAGAATTCCCCAGCCAGCAAAGCTGGCTGGGGAATACCGGGAGTTGAAGTCCTCCAGGCTTAAAGTGGCCAAGGTTGGAGACCCTGCCCTAGAGAACCACTGCAGACAAATGAGTGGTCCATTTTTATTCCCGCGGCATCGGTTCTTCGGCTCTTGCAACCCTTCCCTTTGAGCCGCAGCTCTCCCCGCTGGGCTTACCTGCTTACGGTTGCTTTACATAGGAGCGGCGAGAAGAGCCTTCAAACTTGCAAGAGAAGCGTCGGCAAAGAAAACTTGGGAAGGCGACCGAGCTGGCTTATTAGCGAAGAAGCAGAGGAAAGGCCTCCGCCCCCTTCCCTTCCTTCCCCCCGCCGCCTCGCTAAAGGCTTCGTTCTACAAGCCAGCAAGCCTCCCCGCTTGCTCCGGCTCCCAAGCTCGCGGACGAAGCTAACCCGCGTTCTCGGGTCCGCTTATCAAAACGCGGCGCTGTCTTTTTCACGTGAAAGCGGCCGAGCGACCAATCGCGTCTCGAGCCCGGCGCGCTGCGAGCAATCAGCGCCGGCCTCCCCCTCCAGGGGGAAACGTGATCGGGAGGGCGGGGAGGGAAGAGCGGCGGGGAGTGCATGCGGTTGTGTTGACACAGCTTCCAGCCGCCGGACCCGCTTTTGCTCGGGCTCAAGGTCAGCCGCCGCCTCCTCCGCCGCCGCCGCCGCCGCCGGCTCGCTTGCCTTTTCTAAATAGAGACCTCATAGTAGCGGGATCCCGACACGGGGTCCTTTGTCACTCATCGCTTTCCTAACCAGCCCAAATAGGGGTTGAATTATTTCGTTGCGTTCCCAAGGCTGCCACTCTGGCTCCGCTTCCCTTTGCTATTTCTTACTGGTTATATATATATAGGGCTGCCCAGTTGTAAATCTATTTATATGAGGTTGTGGAATCCCCCAGTTGCTTCCCCTGGGATGTGGAAAAGCGGGCATCCCTGGGTGTGGCAGGGAAAAAAAACAAAACACATATACAAGTAGTGCTCGAGTTATAGCAGTTCGTTTAGTGAAGTCCTCGAAGTTCCAGCCGTTCATTTAGTGACCGGTCAAAGCAGTGGTGGTATTCGACCGGTTCTGGAGAGCCGGTAGGAGCAATGAGCAGCAGAGACCGAACCCGCTTCTCTCCCCTGCTCTGCTGTTGGGCCCACGCACCCACCCGCCTGGGCTCCCATACTCACTTTTATCAGCAGAATTTGAAGCGCAGATGCTTTGCGCGGCACAAAATAGCGCCACGCGTCAGCTGCTGAGGCGACCGGCATCGTGCAGGCTTGCAGGAGGCGAGTTAGAATGCTTCTGCGCCTGTGCAAAGTGCGTATTTGGCGGGCACGTGCATGCAAAGTGTGCCCACCAAGCCACGCCCACCGAACCGGTGGCAACCATTTTTGAATCCCACCACTGGTTCAAAGTCGCAACGGCACTGAAAAAAGGCACCGACACGACCATTTTTCACGGTTACAACCTTTGTAGCATCCCCATGATCATGTGATCAAAATTAAGATGTTTGGCAACTGACTCATATTTATGACCTCTGCAGTGTCCCGGGGTCACTTTTGAGAACTTCTGACAAGTGAAGTCAATGGGGAAACCCGATTCACTTAACCAAGTTACTAACTTATCAACTTCAGTGATTCACTTAACTGGCAAAACTCTCTTAACAAGTGTCTCACTTAACAACATAAATGTTGGGCCCCCAATTGTGGTCATAAGTCGTGGATGACCTGTACTATATCACCTTCCTAATCTCCAGGCAACCTTGTCATTATCCGTGATGGATGAGGATTGTGGGCTGAAGTCCAGCACCTCTGGAATATCCAAAGCTTCTGGTGCTTTTGCTTTGTTTTGCTTTCTAATTGGTCTCTTTGAAGTGCATTTTTAGGGTATTTTTAAAAAATTGTTAGACATAGGTTTGCTTTCAGAAGCATTTTAGTAAACTGCTCATTTGTGCAAAAATCAAGCGTTAGGGGTGGTTTTTAGCTGGACTGACCTGAAGAGTAGTGCACCTATTTTAGTTTCTGCCTGTTGTGTAGCTGTTAAAGGCCAGAATGGAGTAAGGTTTGGTTTGATTATTAATGCACAAGCAAAGTACATTATCCATGGAAAAAGGAACTGGCTATTGTCTTTTAAATATTACAATATTCATTAATCCCTGACAATGTGGCCAGTTGTGAATGGGACAGTTCATTCAGAAACAGGCCGTTTTTACTCTGTTAAGCATCAGGTTAGAAACCAGGAGACTCTGAAGTTTTGGTTCCACCTTAAGCATGAAAACTGGTTGGTTTACTTTGGGCCACACTTTCTCAGCCCTAGGAAGGAGGCAGTGGCAAAGCACTTCTGAAAAACCTTGCTTAAAAAAAAACTGCAAGGACTTACCCAGGCAGTCTGCAAGAATTTGACACAATTGAATGGGAGAAAAACATCCAGAAATGCTTGAAAACAATTTCATCCATAATATTTAGAAATACGGGTGTAAAGAGTGCAGCTCAAGCTCATCTCCTAAACAGAAAGCCACTAGGATTGACACATCATGCTCAGCCATGTGTTTACTGAATGTACTATACGTGGATGGATTGACACAACATGCTAGGGCTACACCATAATGGCTTACTTTTCATAATCCAGTGAGATAAACCAAGCAAAGCACATTGTGATTTAAGCGTTGCATGTGAATTAAGCTGATCATCATCAACCCAATCACCAACATACCTGGGGGCTTTCTTTTTGAAAAAGTGATTCAAATTACAAAATTGCAATTAGTTAGGAACAAGCAATGATTTGAATTCTACAACTTCTCAGAGCAAAATGAGGAACCCAACATTTCTATCTACAGCAGAGTCAGACCTGTAAAAACATGAAGAGCTGTGACTTTATTCTTTTGATGCTTCTTTTAAAACAAGTAATATTTTATCAAACTACATATTCTGCATTAATTCAATCCCAGTAATTAAAGTACCTCAGGGAGAGGAGAAAAAGGGTATAGAGTTAAAAGTTGTGCCAATTTTTTTTTCTTTTGCACCTTCCTTTCATCCATGTGTGAAAACTGCCAACATTCTTTTCCTTGGTTCAGTTATTAAAGGCATAGTTGTGCCTCTTTTGAACATAGATAAGGAGAAGCAAACATGTAAAGACAGCTTCATATATGACGCCATGATGTATGCTTCCCATCAGGAATACATAGAAGTCATAGCAATTCCCAGGTTTTTAGGGATATTTTAAAAATGTTTTTGTCATAATCCATCTTTTTATCACTTGTACATAATTCACTCCAAATGCATGCACGGTTAGAAATAGATGTATATTCCACTTCCTTGTGCTTTACAGCTTTCTCTAAGCTGTTTACAATGTCAGCATATTGCCCCCAACAATCTGGGTCCTCATTTTACCCTCCTTGGAAAGATGGAAGGCTGAGTCAACCTTGAGCCAGTGAGAATTGAACTGCTGGCTGTCAGTAATCACAAAATTTGCCTGCAGTACTGCATTCTAACCACTGCACCACCACAGCTCTTAAGAATTCTTCAATAGTCCTCTTTCTAAATAATGAAGTTTAAGCATATATTTATATTAGGAGACCTTTCATTCTTCTATTTTTAGAGATCTTAGAGCCCCTGTTCTGAGCAGGTTTTTTTCTTTCTTTTTTGTTTGGATGACCTGCCAACCCATTCTATTTTGATAGGTCCAACAAAGGAAAAATAACAAGAGGCTGGTTATAGTACAAAGTTTATGAAAATTCCCCTACTAAGCAAGTTACTTTTGCCTCCCCTTTGGAACCCTGAAGCACAATGAGGAGTAAAGCACTGAAAATAAAACATAAAGAGGAAAGCAACTGTTCTTTCCCAACCCAGTTAAACAAAGAAGCTGTCAAGTACATCCATTTCAGAAATAGAAAATATAAGAAACACTGGTAATGTTTGCAGGGGCTTCCTCTAATATTTAAATAGTGAGTCTTTAAATATGGTGCATTGTGAGAGGAGTGCATCTTTCAGCCAGCATGAAATAATGCACAAGTGCTAGCATTTGTCTCTCTGGAAAGCTCCTAATAATGCAT
Organism: Pseudonaja textilis; assembly: GCF_049901715.1. Taxonomy (NCBI): domain Eukaryota; kingdom Metazoa; phylum Chordata; class Lepidosauria; order Squamata; family Elapidae; genus Pseudonaja; species Pseudonaja textilis. The sequence continues at coordinate 25,549,474 of NC_141993.1, forward strand.
TTTTTCTTAATCTTATTTTGTGCTAGGCTTGTGAGCAAACAGGGATCTATATATTCTGTGTGTGTGTGTGTGTATTTAAAGAGTGAATACACACATATATATTACAAATATATATTTAGCTGCTTAAAAAGTGAATATATGTGGTCTTCCAGTTTGTAAGGCTTTGGTGGTAGCAGGAATCCGCGATCGTGCGTGGTTTCTGCCTCATTTGCCGCTGAAGTGCCCCCGAACCAGCCTGATCTGGAGGCTATAGCTATCCTGTAGGGGTAGCTGAAAATAGGGGAGAGCCAGGCAGGGGTTCGGGGGGATCGCAACCCCCCTCCCCAGCCAGCTGGACTCCCTTTTTCGAAGGCGGTGGAGCAGCGGTCAGCAATGGCCGCCACAAAGAAGCCTTCAGCCAGATAAGAATTGTGCGGGAGGAAGCTTGAGGTGAAAGTTATTGGCTGACCCAGGACAATAAGGAACATCTAAATACCCTGGATTTTAAACTTTGTTAAAGATACATCGCTTTCAAAGAAGACAAAAAAGCGTCGGATGAAAGTAAAAGGGAAAGTTGGTTTTTTTTTTTCTCACTCTCCTTCCTTACGGTGATAGCAGATGGAAATCGGAAAAACCTGCTTTGGCACCAACAGGTAATTAAATTAAAGCCAAGGGGACAATAAAGATTTCCAAACAGTGGGAAAAAAGAAATTTTAAAAAAAATCTTTTTTGCTATAAGTGGGAAGGGAGAGGAAAATAATTAATATTAAGATTCTGCTGGAGGAGACTGCTTGGACCTTATAAGACTAAAGCTAAATTGTGACAAGACTTCAAAAAGATATATTTTAACTGGAACTTTGCAACTGTTACCCCAGGAAGAGAAAGTGTAAAAAGAAGAAAGTTTTTAAATGAAACAGTTTGTGTGTATTTGGATTGCTTGGTGACTTTGGGACTTTGGAAACTATTATCTGAAAGACTAAAAATGTCTGGGTTGTTTTAAAATTCTTTCATAATGGCACTACTTGTTGAAGATTTGAAAATGGAATTTAAAAAGCTAAAAGAAGAGGAACAAGACGGGAAGGGCTCCTGGATCTGTTTTTCACTTCTTAGAAATGGCGATTTTTACTTATCAGAAACTTCAAGAACAAAGAGACTGGGATGAAGAAGAAGCCATCTTTAATGAACAAGCAACTCTAATTGGGGAAGAAAAGGGAAAGAAGGGAAAGAGAAAGGAGAAATTAAGACTTAAAAAAACCAAAAAAAGGGAAAAATAGGATGAAAAATCGTTACAATGTCAGAAAGCAACAGAAAAGAGGAATACAGAAAAGGGTGGAGATTAAGAGGGTCGAGATTAAACAAGGGGGTAAAAAGACTAGATTGGAAAAGAAAGAAAGAGAAGAAGGGAAGAGAAGTTACAAAGGTTTGAAACAAGATGCAAAGAAACAGGATTCACTCAGAGATAATGGGTAAAAATATAATTTAAAAAGAGATTCTGCAAAAGTACATAAGATTGTATTGTTGTATTTGTATTTGTAACAATGTTAGAAAAATTGGAACATTATGTGATCATAAAATGGGATAAAATATTAAAAGGAAAATGTTTTGTAAAAGTGTAAAATGTTTAAGACTTAAAGATAGAATTTAATTTGTTATAGATCATTGTTTTAACTATATTATAAATTTATTATTCCTTTTTATTTTAAAATATAGTATGTAGTTTTGGAGTGTACTAAGCAGAATCAGAATGGAAATTATATATTATTTTAAGTGCTATTTAGGGGAAAGATATAAAGGCGTCATACTTCAAACAGTGATTACAGGAGAAATTTTGTGTCAATGAGAAATGATAATAGATAATTGAAACAGAACAGACAAAAGATATAAGCATAATGATTTAAATTGAGATGAAACAAATAAAATTGAATTAAGAGAGTGAAAAGAGGGGAGAAGCTATATAGAAAATGTAGAATGGTAAATAAGATATGAAATGGTATACAAAGTGAGCATGAACTTGAATTTATGTCTGCACAAAAAGATGTAACCCGGGACTAAGCCGCTTTCCAAAAATAAGTTTTATGTTTCTATGTTTTGTGTTTTCTATGTAAAAAGATGTTTTATGTTTTCATGTTACGTGTTTTGTTTGTCTATGTTTGTTTATTGAGAATTAATAAAATTTTGGAAGAATGTTGGAAGAGAACATATGAAATTGTAAATAAGACAGATGAAAGTATAAGTACAATGAATAAAAAGATATAGAAATTTAGGTAAAAGAAATATAATTGAATAGAAGTAAAGGAAGAAATAGTGAGAAGTTGGAAAAAGAGTAATTAAGATACGAAGTTGAATACATAAGATGAATATGCATATTAAATTGTGTCTGTATGGAAATGTGATAATTTGGAACTATGCTGTACTTAAATAAGATGTTTTATTTGTTTTGTTAAAACTCAATAAGCAGATTTTAGAAAAGATGTTTTATGTTCTTATGTTTTATGTTTTGTTTGTCTGTCTTCGAAAACTAATACAATTTGTTTTTTAAAAAGTGAATATATGTATAAATCTATGTATGGAATATACAGTATATGTATGTATGTGTGTGTGTATACACACATACACACACACACACGTATTCAGTCTTTAAGCAGCTAAAACTTCACCTAATTTTGACAGTTCAGTCACTGAACATATAAGAGGAGGCCAGGAACATATAAGAGGAGGCCAGGAACATATAAGAGGAGTACCTTTCGTGGCTAGGTGGCAACCTGTAGAAAAGTAAACAACTTCAGTATTGTGTATATCGGTTAGTTATTTGAAGTTGCATGCATTCCCCCACCAGAGCCAGCAAGGTGGCTATTGATTTTCTCCAACCTGATGCCCTTCAGCTGTGTTGGTAATACAATTCCTAGAAATCCTGGGTGGTAAAGGAGATTTCAGACATCAGGGCGTATTTTGCGAAGTTTCCCGTGTCCCGGAGGTATGCTTTATCTGCCCAAGAAGCATTATAATGATTTCACTGCCAAAATATGACGCTTTTTTTTTTTTCAAAACCACAAATCTTTCAGTTTACTTATCCTTTAAAACAAATGCTTCATGGTGCAAAAGAGCCCCAAGAACAATATGTTAAAATCTCTAAATATTGGATATGGGCTGGCTCCACCTACCCTTCAACAGCAGCTTTGGGTTGTCTCTCATGAAATCTTTGAGCACTGACCCACAGCCTTCACCTCTGGGGAAACTTACTTCACTGCAAGTTGCTCCAATAAAATAAGCCGTTTCAGAGTTGGGAGGATTTTCCTGCCCTGCACTTATATCGCAGGATAGCCTTTAATTGCACCCATGGGAACAGCTAGCAGGAAAATGGATGGAAAACTTCCTGTTTGTACTCTGTGGAAAGTTTTGTGTCAGTATTTGGTATCTGCATTAATCCTCAGGAAAAAAAGAAAGAAAGCTAAATTTAATATCAGGGCATTATCAGTTCACCTTCCCTTCATTCAAAAGAAACCTCAATTGGCTGCAGAAGATTAGATTTAATGGGGCAATATCAGAGGCGGTATTCAGCAGGTTCTGACCAGTTCTGGAGAAGCGGTAGCGGAAATTTTGAGTAGTTCGGACAATCATCAAATACCACCTCTGACTGGCCTCTCCCCCATCTATTCTCTGCCTCCTGAGTCCCAGCTGATCGGCTGGGTCTTCTTTTGTTGCTCTGTACAGGAGAACAGAGCTGGAAAGAAGGTTAGTGGGGTGGGAGGGAATGGGAATTGCAGTAACCTTCTCCCAGGAGTGGGGAGGGAATGGGAATTTTTCAATATCCTTCCCCTGCCATGCCCACCAAGCCACGCCCACCAAGCCACGGCCACACAACTGGTAGTAAAAAAAAATTTGAATCCCACCACTGAGCAATATATAGAGGTGCCAGGGGATAGACATGGAAGGGTGCATATTTTCTTCGCACTGGGGACATTTTTGACTTAAACAGATGTTCTCAATTCGGCCATTGCGAGATATGTACCATCTATGGGTCACCAGGTGGATCAAAAATCTGCGTTTAAAGTTCTACTGTGCCACCGGAACTCTCGTTTCCTGCATTTTGCTGAGGTGGTTGCCATTAACCGTTTGAACCACCCCTCCCCAAAACGGCTTTATGTCAATCTATGCCTCCCGTGGGCGTAAGGCTTGCCATTGGTTGCTTTCCTGCATATGTTATAGACTTAATTAATGCTCTTGCTAGATCTTGTATTTGAGGCTGATTTTAACTGTGTTATGGTAATGTAAGTACTGGTGAGTCAATATGAAATGCTTGCATCTATCTTTGTTCATCTTTTGGCTGTATTGTTTAAATTATTAAAAGGGACTAATTGTTTTAAACAGATGTATTAAGCCTACCAGAGCACCTCCCCCCCCCCCTTTATTTCCTACTATGCATATAATGTAGGGATATCTCAATAATCTTATTCATTATTACAAGTTTGGATGTTGCAGAAAGGCACGGGTGATAATTCCTGTTGGGTGATATAAGAACGAGCAAGTGTTTTGACCATTTGAAGTTTGATCTAAGGTGAAGAATGTGTTTCTTCCCAATAGACCTGAAAAAGAAATCTTCTACCATATTGGTCCTTATTTTTCTACCCGTGTTGTATGAAACTGAGCTCACACCACTAACCCTAAATCAAGGGCCCAGATTCTGGCAAGCATCCCAATTTTGGGATGTCCTACTTGCTCATTCATATGAGGTTGATGCATTTATATAAAAGTCTTTGTTGTCCTTTTTTTTTTTAAATCAGAGCACACACATATACAGTTTTTTAAAAAGTGGTTTGTCTGTTTTTGTATTCTCTGTGCAGAGACCAGCCCTTGAGAATGAGTGCATGAGTGACAAAGAGAATGGTGGCCAAGAGAAGATCCAAAACTAGCAAACATTTACTTTCCCTCCTATACATGTTTTGATGTTGCGGTTTCAGCAGCCCACAACTGCCACGACTCTGCAGCAGCCCACAGCTGCCTGCCTAAGCCCAGTTCTACAGGTGGCCGTCAGTCAATGTGTCCAGGCCTGCGGCTGCCATCCTACCTCTCCATCCCTAAGGCTGAGTTGGGAGCGTCAAGTCATGTAATCCTCATATCACTCAGTGCAGTGGCTGTGAACAGAACAGAACAATGAACAGAAAAAGCTTGTGTGGATTTAAGACACAGATATTGCGAGAAGAAGCCAGTTTTATTTTGTTATGAACTTTTGGCATTTGTTATTATGTTGGAAGACTCTTCTGTTGGTCACTTGGAGAAGGAGCTGACTCATCTGAGACAGTTCTGTGTATTTCAAGGTGGCCTGGACTTAAGTTTATTAGTGGCAGATTTCAGAGAGGAATGGAACTGGGGAAGCACCTTCTTAAACCTGTTTTCAGCTTCCTAACAATCTATTCTTTTTCTCTCCCTTTGCCTGTTTTGAAAGCAAGCTTCAAGTTATTTGATTGTAGAAAAGAGGATGCATATATTTGTAAACTGAAATTAATCCTAAACGGGTTTTCATTTATCTTAAACTAGCTTCCTTTGTCTTTTTGTATGATACCTCTTCCTCCTCTGTCTCCCTCTTGCCCTCACATCACATTTTTAATTGCGGAAACTGGAACTGCCCGCACTAAATGTCCAGTTAACAGAAATAAAACAGAATCTAGCATAAGAGCACAGCCGGAGTATAATGCAAGCATTGCTTCTTGTTTTAGCTCCAAATCTAATTTACCATGGCGGGGGGGACGACAAAGAGAAACTGTCTACTAGAACTATAACCTGTAAATTCATAATTTGTAAAAGTGGCCTCCAAAAGAGGCTGGTTTGCAATAGAGAGGAGCTGACAGGGAAGAGGAGATTTCAAAATGTTTTCATTGCACCTAGCAATAGCAATAGCACTTTGAATTATATACCGCTTCACAGTGCTTTACAGTCCTCTCTAAAGCAGTTTACAGAGTCAGCTTTTTACCCACCTCAGAAAGATGGAAGTCTGAGTCAACCTTGAGCCTGGTGAGATTTGAACTGCCAAATTGCAGGCAGCCGGCAGTCAGCAGAAGTAGCCTGCAGTACTGCACTCTAACCACTGTGCCACCATGGCTCATAATTGCAAGGCATCATACAATTTGTGTTTAATCTTTTTTCTCCTCTTTGTCAGCAAATCAGGAGACTTTATTTTTTTAATGTGGGAATGTAACTTTTACGAATTCAGTGAATGCCATCAGATGTGTGGCATGATATTCTGAAAATGAAGCATGTGACAGAGATGGATAAGACGTGGAAATGGAGTTTGGAAAGTACAGACAATGACAACCAGAAGCCAACAGGAGTTTGGCAAAAGTAAAATGCTGTGGGCATAGTATACTTGGACTTCAGTAAGGCATTTGACAAAGTAGACCACAGCCTACTTCTATTATTCTGCTACTCTATTATAATTCTCTTCTTGACTGTGACCAAGCACATATGTATGCCACAGAGGTTATAGGTGAGCAATGTGATATTAATTATCAAACAAATGAAAACTGCATGGAATTTCATAAAAAATATTTATTGATGCCTTCTTTATGTTTTAATATCCTTTCTTTGAATCTGCAAACACCGCCAAATAATATTTTATCTCCAGATTTTTATAACAACATTTTTTTATTTTGGAGTCTAGTGGCTGATAAGGAAAATAAAAATCCCTAAAAGAAAATTAATTATACTCAGTTCTGAAATGTCTAGAACATAATACAAGATTTTAAACAACTTTTTTTTTCTAAGCAACCCTTCTAATTTTTTTTTTCTTTTATAGGCCACACAGAATCACCCATGCATAATTTGGTTGGCTATAGAAATTTGTTTAATAAATAAATAATCAAATAATAAATTTCAGAGTAATGCCCAATATACAGTAAAGTAGGGAATGAGGCTAAGCACATCTGTGGTGAGCTGTTTTCATGCTTCCGTGCTTTTATTGCTACTTCCTTCTGACTCACAGAACAAAAATAACCAATGCAAACAAATTTTGCATTATCATTTGCAACTCTGCCTTGGTTTTCCATCGGGCTAGATTTTCACATTTTCTTCAAGTAGAAAATGCCAGGGCAGTAGTATATTTCTTCCTCCCAGCTTCATTTCTGTCACTCTGTTTACTTTCAGCTCAGAGCAGAGTCGGGATGTAATTTGGATCACTTACTTCAGGTGCAGAAATATTTTGAAATTTGACTTCGGTGCTAAATTTGATGGTAGGAGGTAGATTTTCATCTGACTACAGTTCAGCTTGAGGACTGTGTGTTCTGGGTAAAGGACATTGGAAGGAATTGCAGCTATCCAGAATCAGCACGAAGGGGTGGAATATGACAGGCTTTCGGGAACTGAGGACAGCATGACACTGGCAAGCAACACAACTAGATTCCAAAATTAAGGCTTACCATTCCTCAAACAGCAAATAAAAAGTACAGCTTGTTAATTGGTAAATATGCCAGGCGTAAAGGTAGGGTTGAGACCTTGAAAAGTGAAGGGTTCTTTTCACAGCTTTATCCTGAAGCCAACTAGCATTGGAGGGCAGGGAATCAAAATTCGATTGGAAATAAAGATTGAAGATGCTGAGCTTCTCAGCTGGACAGCCTGGGTTCGAGACCCAAGCACTCTGTGACAGGGGGAGGTCCTGTTACTTGCCTCAGCTGCTGCCCACCTAGCAGTTTGAAAAATGTAAATGCAAGTAGATAAATAGGTACCACTTCGGTGGAGAAAATAACAGCATTCCATGCACCTTGGCATTTAGTCATGCTGGCCACATGACCATGGAAATGTCTTCAGACAATGCTGGCTCCCTCAGCTAAGAAACGGGGATGAGCACTGCCCCCTAGAGTCAGATACGACTGGACAGGGGAAAAACCTTTATCAAAGGTAACCAGTGTCCTTTGGGACCAGTCAGGCAGCTAAACTTTTTAAAATCTAGATCGGGTGTCCAACTTTCAGATTTGTGGACTTCATCTCTCAGAATTCCCCAGCCAGTTGCCAAGATTGAACATTCCTGATTGAACAAAAGAATAAAGCATATTTTATAGAAAAATGAGATTCCTCTGAAGGGCCATGTTGTCCGAACCCAAATCTTGCATACAATCTTTGTATTTTCAGTTTCTTTCCAGTTTTTAATCTTTGTTTCTTCTATTTTTCTTGCACACCTTGTCTTTGTTTATAAAGCCCTATCACTATTTTTATGTTAACTACAAAATACCTTTTATAATAATTTCTGAACCTTAATTTAAGCAATCTTTCTGTCAAAGATGATCTATTATTAATATTGCAATTAAACAGCTGCTACTCTGTTTTAAGACTATGGGGTATTTTCCTTCATGCATTACATATACAAAAGGTTGTTTCTACTTATTTGTTCTTCATTTTCCATCTGAGAATACTCAATAAGGCATCTCTGTTTTCCAGTCTCTCTTAATTTCTATAGGATTCATATTTTGCATGATTACTTTTCTGCATGTTCTAAATCAGCGGTGCCCAATCTTCTGGGCTGCATGGACAAGCAGTGGCACATAGCAGTAACCTATTTCCGCACATGTGCAAATGAAGCTTCTATTCTCACTTGCCACTTGCATAGCCTTGTTCCCAACCACCCACGGCCTAGTAGTGGGCCGTGGGCAGGAGATCGGGGACCCCTTTTCTAAAGTACTATAGTCATGTTTCCTTCAATTTCACCAAACATCATCAACACAGTCCTTTCAACAATTCCAAGAGAGCTGCACACCAATTTGCATCACTCAAGTGACCCTGATAACACAGATAAACCTCCAGGTGACCTTAACCGGCTAAAAAAAGATGGCAAATGACCATCTGTCTGCAAGGAATATAAATCCTTCCATTCCCTACCATCCAGTCAGAGCTGAAGAAGCTTCTTGGATGAGAAAAACCAGAGAGTCCAGTTGCCTCTTGAAAAAAGCACCTTTGGGACAAGCATGACCTGGATAACTGAGAATCTCCATAGACTTTCACCAACAAGTAATTAGAGGATTTTACCTAGTGAAATTGTCAAAAGTACACACATTCCCGATTGCCGAATAAAAATCATACAAGGCATCTTATATTTAAACCCTCAACAAGGTACCTTTGGAAGGGTCATCTTCCCAAAGGCACTCATGTGACAACCTTGAACCTTCTATGTTTTTTTTAAAAAAAGAAAAAGCTTCATATTGTCAGTTATACAGTCTGAAAAATGATTCATGGAAGGCTGAGGTAATAAGAGATGAAACATAATCAACCAACTTTCAAAGAAGGTGCTTGATGGCAGCCTATGTAGTTCATAGCATCTGTTCAGAAACATAGAGAAGTACATGAGTTCTTTCTGTTACCTAGTTGACAGCTATCTGTCAAATCCCTTTTGGAAGGCTCCCAGCACAGCAAGAATTACACACCGATAAGTCCAGGATTGAGTAAAGGCAAAGTAACAGGGTGACAGAAGGACACAAATCTATTACAGCTGTTAGTGTCAGTAATCTGTTCATAAATAAAGGACTCTGCTCCCTTGCGTTAATGTTGACACCTTTTTCTTTAAGGGGAAAAGGTAACAAAGTAAAGAAACATTGCTATTTTGATTGTAAAATAGGCTTAAAGGAACTAGCAAAGAGTATTTTTATTCTTCAAAGAAAAAAAAAAGAACGATGGCATTTAGAAATCCAATATGGGTTTCTACTTAAATGAAAGGTTTCTCTCTTTTTGGCTATTGTTCTTTTATTTGACTTCAGTATTTTTATTGGAGGTTAATGATCTGCACGTTCAATAAATGTTGACCTTTAATGGCTAAGCTCAAATTTTGCACTCAAATTTCCAGTGCAAAATTAAAAAGTCATTTTTTAAAGTTATGAAGTGCAGATGTAGCACATTACAGATCAACATCCAGTGGAATATTTTCTTTTCATTTGGCCTAATTTCCCTGGAGGAAATCCAGCCACAGCAGCATGGTGTGCAAGTCCTCTTACAGAGCTAAAACTTCCCTCCAAGTTGTACCTTTTAAAACATTTTGCATAGGGAAATCTCCCTTTTATTCCAAAGCAAGAAAAATCATACATTGAAATCATCTGCGCGATAATTTTGTTGTTGTTGTTGTCATCATTTACGAAGGGGTCATAATATTCTACATTTCTAAACGGATTAAGCATTTCAGTGGTTATAAACTAAAAGGTGCTATATAAAAGAATGGGCAAATCAGAAACATTCCCATAATAACTGGCTTATTATATAGCATAGATTATATAGCCTAATGAGAGCAAGAGACAAATGGCAAATTGGGTCTACCTGATCTATTTCTTCTAGGACTTATGTCTGCCTAGGCTTTGTATAATCGGAAGATAATGAGGAAATTTAATCATTCTGATAGTGATGAACTACAACTTTTGAGGAATGGTGGGATTGTACAAGCTTGTAGATCACTGGGAGAGGTTTTGTTCATATTACACTGATCTTAATTGCTCAGATTTAGAGTCCAACAGTCAAGACACTGCCTGGCTGAAGCTCAAAAAGGTGATTACAATAACATATTGATTGCAAAGTTACCTGAAAGTCTCACTGGTAGAAACAGCTTTCCCGGCAATGTTGAAAGAGGTGGTGATACATTCACCTCAGAGGTGTTATTCAGCAGGTTCTAACCACTTCTGGAAAACCGGTAGTGGAAATTTTGAGTAGTTTGGAGAACCGGCAAATCCCACCTCTGACTGGAGATTTTACAGTATCCTTCCCCTGTCATGTCCACCAAGCCACACCCACAGAACTGGTAGTAAAAAAATTTTGAATCCCACCACTGATTCACCTTGTCTGAAAAAGCCTTCCACAGGCCTGGTCACTTTGAATAACAATTGCCCAGATTGCAATCTTATTTTTTTAGGGGAGATTGTTGAAAAACTCCTAGAAGAACAACTTTAGAGATAGCAAATCTTTGATGAAAAGAGTTCAGGTCTACATGTGGGCCAGAATAGTCAGTCTGTTTGACTAACATTACCAGGACCTGCAGGGGGAAATATGCATTTTTGGTCAAGTTAGATCAATCAGTAGATTTTGATTATTTTTTTAAAAATCAGAGCGCCTTTTTGGCTGCACATGAGTGTTGAGAACTGGGGACAGTCTATTCCTCTGGTTCTATTCCTTTCTGGGTGGATGACTCTAGTTCAGGAGTCTCCAACCTTGGCAACTTTAAGCCTGGAGGACTTCAACTCCCAGAATTCCCCAGCCAGAGTTGAAGTCCTCCAGGCTTAAAGTTGCCAAGTTTGGAGACCCCTGCTCTAATTGGTGGCTGTAGGGGAGGACAGATCAATCAGTGGTTGCTCACAAGTGTTATATGATGGGGTTCATTGCTTTTTCAGTCTTAGTCTTCCTTATTTATTTGAAGCAACTGGGATAAGTCATCTTCAGCACGAGGTCATATCTGTATGTTGACAACATTCTGATATATATCTTTATGAGGCCAGTCTTGTGATGTAATAGAAGTCTTGATTCTGAAGAGTGTGAGGATCTAGATAGGAAGGAACAAGCCAACACTGAATTTGTGGAAGATGGTGTTGCTATTTTCCACAGACTATCAGACTTTTGCTTTATTCTGCTTATTCAGGACAAACTGTATTCCCCCTGAAAGAGCAGGTCTGCAACCTGAGGTTGATTCATAGCTGATACTTGATCAGCAAGCAGAGATTGTAGCTAGGGGAACTTTTGCCAAGTTTCTACAGCCAACTGCAGCACTTCCTCAAACATGAGGCCTTGGCTATAGTAACTCATGCCCCTTAGATAGATTACTGCATCCATGCTTCTGCCTTTGAAGATTACCCTGAAGATTATAATTAGTACAAAATGCAGTGGAATTTTTCTCTCTTGTCAGAATAATTGTAGCTACATAACTCAAATTTTGTAGGCACTACACTACCTACCAGCAAGCTTTAAAGTACAATTAAAAGTGTTGGTATTAACTTCTAAAGCTCTTTGTGGCCTAGCATCAAATATATACAGGACCATCTTCTTATCCCAATCCATTTATCCCAAATGGGGATACCGGGAGTCCCAATTTAATAAGCAGGTCCAGAAGACAAGAGTTTCCTTTGTTGACTCTGGCCCTATGGAAGAGTCTACAGTATTTCGGAAGGCAGTGAAATTAGAGTTGCTTCAAAGATAATTTAATCCATAATTTAAACTGTAACTGCTGAAGATGGGTGAATGGTTTATGCATTTATGTATTGGTTCTATAATTTTATGGTTACATTGTAAGCCACCAGGAACCTTCTCTTTAAATCTGGTGGTTTAAAAATTATCAACGAACAAATCAATGAACGACTGAACAAACGTATAAGCGAATAAATAAATAACTTTGCAGCATCTTTCATCATGGTCACTGTTGGCACAGCTCCTAGGAGCCAGGAGAGCCACGGGTTTCCAACTCCTATTAATAGAGTTAGTGTTAACATCTAGCCATCAAATATGATATATATAATATTGTTGTGTGCCATATTCTTATTATAGGACTTCTCTTTTCTATAAGCAGGCTGCATGTTTTTTGAAAGCATGCAAAGTTAAAAACAATTGTATGCAAAGATCATCCTGCAAAAAAAAGAGCTGAATTCTCAGAAATTGCAACATACTGTAATTCTAATTTACTGTAATTCATCTTCAGTATGAAATATAGAGTATATAGAATATATAGAGTAGCTTTAGATAGTCCATGAACTTGCAAATCATATTGTGGAGCAAATCTGTCCAGATGTGTGTATTTTTCCTGAACAAAGATACAATGTTTTTGTTCTGAATCTACAAAGATTCATTTTAAAGACTTTCAATTCCAGCCCCTTTCTGTCATCAACCTACGTAATTGACCCACTTTTTAAAAAGTGTTTTTTTTTAATGGATTAAAGTGTTTGTATGTTCATGTCTGTTAACAGATGGCTAATGGTTTGTTTATTTGTTCATTTTCTGCAAAAGGAGTTTGTTGTACAGGTAAAATAAAAAGAGCTTCAGTCTGTAATTCTTTACTTCAAACTTTTAAGTGAATCAAGCTTTCATAATTTTTTTAAAAGTTGGCTTGGAGTGCAATCCTATACTATTTTCAATGTTTCTCAACTATGGTAACTTTAACATGCATGGACTTCAACTCCCAGACTTCCCTTGACAGCATGCTGAACAAAGAATTCTGGGAGTTGAAGTCCATGCATTTGAAACTTGTCAAAGCTGAAAAATACTGACTGACTTTGTTCTACTAAGTGGGATGGAAAGGCTGCTATCTTTGGGGAAAAGCCTGGAATGCTGGGAGAGCTTTAAAAAGTGAGCAGTGAGAATTAATACCTCAGCATTCACGTTTCTAGAGATTTTTTTTCTTGGTTCAAGAACCATATGTAATGCCTTCTCTTGATCTCAAGGCATTGTTTGTATGACATTTTATTCAGTTACTGATCTTGTAATCATACTGCAGACTTTTTCTTTTATACAGATAGTCCTCGACTTACGACTACAATTGAGCCCCAAATTTCCATTGCTAAGCGAGACACATTTGTTAAATGAGTTTTGCCCCATTTCACAACCTTTCTTGCCATGGTTGTTAAGTCAAACCATTGGAGTTGTTAAGTTAGTAACACGATTGTTAAGTGGATCTGGCTTCCTCATTGACTTCACTTGTTAGAAGTTTGCAAAAGTTGATCACATGAGCCCGGGATACTGCAACCATCAATATGAATCACTTGCCAAGCGCCTGACTTTTGATCACATGACAATGGGGATGCTGGAATGGTCATAAGTGTGAAAAATGTAATTTCAGAGGACTACCTCTATAAGAAGGATGCAACCAGGGACTGTAACCAAATGCTTTTGGGGGGGAGGAAGTGAAATTAAAGGCCACAAAAGACCATCAGTTTCGTGAGTTGAACACATTCTATGCATAAGTGTGTTGTCTGGCAGTTTGATTGAACAAGACAGCAATATTTAAAATAAACTAGTAAGTTAAGATAAATCCTTAGTGTAACTCATATTGGAATAACAGGATATTACCTGTTGCCAGGCTACTGATGTGACTGTGACCGCTGTCTAGGTCAGTTAGAAAATATATTAAACTCATTGTTGGAAGGAACATTTGTTGAAAGTGCTGGGTGTTTTATAAGTAATCAAGTATTATCTGTCCATCCAGCTAAGATGCAGGCATCTCCCTTGGTACCTTTATTGACTGAGCAAGGTAATGACATCACAACAAAGAGGGCAATATTAGAAAGGTTACACATCATGGCTGTGTATGCTGGCTTATACAGGAAAGCATTATTCTGTGGAAGGGAAGAATCTACTACTTTCTCTAATTACCTGAAAGTAAGGATGACCCTTCAAAGGAAGACATATAGAAAGAAAAATTATGAACAAAGACAGTGCCCAACTTACTCATCTTCTCAACCCTAGTTTTATTAACTCAGGCTGGACCTTATCATGGAGATTCCTAACCCACAATAAATGCATGAGACACAAGTTACTCGTGTGTGGGGTGGAGTGGGCAGGTGTCATACTTCCAAAAAAGGCCAGTGTCAACTGTCCCACTCAGTCATCTAGCAAAGAAAGACTCCTGGCCATTTGTTTTGCCAAGAGTATACTTTACTGAAGCTTAAATGGTTACAGAAGTAGTGTAAACCGAATCTGAGTTTTTCCTGTGTGAGCAACACAAAGGAATGTTCCGTCTTCGCTCCCCCAGCCATCCCCTGATTATCTGCAAATGTCCAATCAATGGCTTGTATATTGTTCAAGAAACAGGTGCTGGGTTCACAGCTCTGCATATTGTCACTTGACCGTGGCTGGCTGGAGCTTCTCACAAGGCTTACCTGGGCTTCCATCCTCCCCTTCCAATCTTTCCCTCTATTACTCCCACCCCCACACCCCCACAATGCCAATGTCAGGCTGTCAGCTCATGAAGCTTGGTTAGGTGAGATGCAGCCATGACAGAGAGAGCAGGAAAATGAGACTGGGTTGAATTAATTACTTGTGAAATAAAAGTTATCAATTTGCAAAACCATTGGTTCCTACATCTGCATATACATTCTCTTCTCTCCTTCCAGCAGAAATAGCAAATCAAAGAGGAGAGGGTGTGAGGAAGCAAGAGTTGGAAAAGGAAGAAAGGGAGGGAGAAATTGGGTGGGAATGGGGAGACAAGCTAACTCTTGTAGAGAAGAAAGAAAAAGGGAAAGCACCATTTAAGCATTACAAAAAAGAAGGATCTTTTGATGAGAAATTGCACGTGGAATAAATAATAGTTAAATCCCAAAGCTGTAAAGAAGCTAACTTTTCTTAGAGTCTATGGGTTCATACCAAGAAGAAACTTGTGGAGGCAAAACATTTTTACTCTGTTCCATTAACAAAATTATGTTCCTCCCATTAATTCCAATGAATGTTTTAAATAAATATTGGAGGGGAGAGCTTTGCAATTTGTGGATCCAGTTTTCTGGCACTCCCATAGAATTCTTCTTTATCCTCTTCCCTGTTGGAGTTCCAACATTGGAGAAGCATTATTGTGGAGTTTTTTGAAGCTTCATGTAGCATGCTCAGAAGGTTGGATTTTCTCCAGGGGGATGGACAAAGCAACCATTTTTAGATGCCAAAATTATTTGGTTGAATTTGCTGCAGATGCTCTGTATTCCTTTTTATCTTCTCACATTATTCCCATTAGTGGAATTAAAAGCACTTGAGAAAAATTACTTTCAAGCCATCACCGAGGAAGAGGGTTGGAATAAGTTTTGGATATCTAAACCTATAGTCTTATCCTTTGTTTAAATTCTCATCTTCTCTCCAAAATAATTTAATAATTGTATATGGATCTAGTGAAACTGGAATAACTCACTTAAAATAAATCTATGTTGAAATAACTGCAGTGAGAAAGGCACATTTACAGTTGATATGCCCAAGGATCAAAATTTTCTGGAGTTTAATATTAACAAAAATAGGTAAAATAATTAGGAAATCAATACTAAATCACAATCAGATTTTTTCTGTAATGTTTGCTTGAAGATAATAAGAAAATAAAATCAAAGGGACTGGTGATTTATATGTTGATAACAAAAATAAACATACTAAAAAGCTGGAAACATATTTTTTTCTTTAGATATGGCACTTGTAAATGAGCTTAGTATAATATAGTAATGGCAGAAAAGTTGACACATTTGTTACATGTTTGAACAAGACAATTCAAACCATATTCCTTTTGAGTTATGGCAAAATGGCATAATACTTTTCATCAGTCAAAACACTTTGAAAAATTGCTACCTTTTGGTTATATTCAGATGTTGAAAGATTTCTGCAATTTATAAAATGTTCTAAAGATGGTAGATAATAGCTTAGATTAGAGATATTTATAAGGAAAACAGTAAAAATGATGAAGTTCTATTGTAGGAATGCCTTTATATGCAGTTAAACCATTTTATATTATCTAGCTTGTAGGGTTTTCTAAATTTGTTTTTAAATAATCTTCCTCACCGGAGGTGAATCTCTCTCATCTTTGTAAGAAAAGATCTGACCACTGACCGGTTAACATTCCTCCTGGGTGGCATCCTGTGGAATCAGATGGAACAGATTGACATAAATGAGAACCAACAGCTTGATATGACAAACTGACCCTTAAAAATGTACTCCAGAGTTAAATCTGCAGATGATGATATCATGCTTTTAGCTAAATATATTTTGAATCTGTTTTTTTTTTTATGTTCTATCTTTTTCAGTGAGCAACAAGTACAGGCAGAAGCACTGTAGAAAGGAGCTGAAATTTGAACACTGGATCTGGAATAGCAGGCATAGTAGCTGTTAATAAATTCTGGACAGAGATAGATTCTGAGTTTGTTTCACTAACAATCTAGTTGCCAATAATTTTTGAAATCTGAGCAGCCCCAAAGCATGAATCTTCCTGCTTCAGTCAAACTTAAGGTGATATCTGTAATGAAGAGCAGAATTCCTAATGGAACTATCTTTATTCTCGAGTATATTAACCATTGGTTTTCTTTCCAAGGGCTGCCTTTTTTAGGGCCTTTTCCTATGAGCGATGTCAATGGTAGAAAGCCTGGAGCAACTGATGGAGCCAGAATTATAAGTCAGTGATATCCCCCCTCCTCTTTTTTGACACCCCTCTTTTCCCATCTTTCATTCCTTTCCTTTTTCCGAATTACTTCTTCCCCTTTTGTCTCTTAGCATAGGCTGCCTGGGAAATGATAGGTAGCTTTTATCAGCCCTAAATTAATCATGTGTAGAAGGCTTCTGAAATTAAGTCAAGGGCCTTTTTGACTACACGTTCTGCTGTAAGAGAAGAGAGTGAATAATTAATATCTAGATTAAGGTATTACTAGGTCTTTGGGCTAGGTTATATGGCAGCCCACATGAGAAAGATTTGGGGTCCTGACTTTTTGGCATGCTTTTTAAACAACAGATACACCGAGCTTCTTATATGCAGGGGAAAGGGGGTCTCTCACAAAGTCACTCTTGTTTCGGTATCACAGAGCAGAAGTCTTTGCTCCTATATTAGCAGAGCTAGAATTCTTTTTCCAAGTTTTTCTTGGACTGCCTTGACAAGGAAGGTCCTCTGTAAAACAGACCCAAGATGAATGAAAGCTTTCTCCTCCGGATTCAGTCTGGATTTTTGACTTGCAGGAACCTTAAAATAGGGATTTATTAGGGGCCTGATCTATTTACTTCAGCTTAGTTCTGTATGTTTTCTTTCTGCCTCTTCAATTTCTCTAGGGTCGTGGCTGGTAGAGCATATAACCTAGCTTTGAGTTTAGCTGAGATAAATGACACTTCTCTTAAGCATGTCAGTGACAAAAAGGCCATCCTTGTTTCACAAGTTGACAAAGTGTATTGGCTTGCAAAGGAGCACTCAGACCAACAACCGTCTTCAATATTTCAGCTTCTTGGTTATTTTAGGTTATAGTTACCATCGTTTTGAATTTCAGAATTTTCAGGGAACTCCTAGGGACAGTTTTACTCCCTGTTAAGCATTGTGTTTCCTTTTGTTTCGTTTGTTACCCAACCCCAACCTACTTCAAAACAATAGGCTTACGTGTTTAGGGACAGCTCAGATATACTACTCAAGATTAAAATTTGCCTAGAGAACAGGAGCATAAAATCTGAATAGCACTGAGGCTGAGATGCCGAAACCATAACTTTAGCTTATAACCCCAAATGGGATCTACTTCTGAGTACACAAGTACAAAATTAGACTAAGAACACCCATGTCTTAGTCATGATCATGAAAGTATAACATATTGCTTTTACTCTTCTTTGAGTCTTCCTAACTATGACATGACATGCTCCAGTAACTATTTTAGCTATTCCGGTTTTAAAATAGTGCTTTCCCCTTTCTCCTCTAAAAATTTGGTCATGGGTGAAGTCTCGTATACTTCACAGTTGCTGATGCAGTCAAAGTTGGAATTGTCCAGCTCATATTGACCACTTCATGCTGCAGCACACTTGTACACGCATACATATACACATTCTGGTTGCTGGGAAATGCTCCTCTCCCAGTGGCCAAATTAGCTCCATGGAATCGTCTGCCACTTTTGACTGACACTTTGCACTGTACTTGTTAGGTCTTACATAGAGTCCCCATCAATACAGGTAGTCCTTGACTTTTAACAGTTCATTTAGTAACCATTCAAAGTTACAATGGCACATGGAAAAAAGTGACTTATGACCATTTTTCATACTTTTGACCATTGCAGCATTCCCGTGGTCATAGAATAGAATAGAATTCTTTATTGGCCAAGTGTGATTGGACACACAAGGAACTTGTCTTGGTGCAAATACTCTCAGTATACCTAAAAGAAAAGATACATTGGTCAAGAGTCAAGAATCATAAGGTACAACACTTAATGATAGTCATAGGGTACAATAAGCAATCAAATCATACTAGGAAAGTCATGTGATTTATATTTGGATGCTTGACAACTGACTCACATTTATGATAGTTGAAGTGTCCTGGGATCATGTGATCCCCTTTTGTGACCTTCTGACAAGCAAAGTCAATGGTGAAGCCAGATTCACTTAACAACTGTGGCAAGAAAAGTCATAAAATGGGGCAAAGCTCCCTTAAAAAACATCCCACTTAGCAACATAAATTTTGGTCTCCATTGTGGTCATAAGTCAAGGACTACCTGTACTGTTCCAGAAGAGAAATCAACAATCTTATGGCTGGTTGACCATCTTTCATCTCATGGACTGATGGATGGTATTTTGATGCCACCATTTGGAAGAGATCTTTATAATGAAAATTAATACTTCCTCCTAAGATTTAACTATTCATATTTGCAGTGAGGAATAAAGCTGTCTCTTTTTGTAATGTAAACTCAGCAGCATTCTCTAGCGTCGCCTTCAAATAGTCAAAGTTTCTTCCAAATAAACTTAAACTGTTCAAATACACATTTATTTCGAATGGATCATTTCATTCATGTAGCACGTATGTCATAGCAAACTTACAGAATGCTAAAAAGTAGTACTTAAGATCGAGACAATAAAATAACAGCAAGTGAAAAAGAAAAAAAACACGTACGTTTTTATGGACCTAATTACAGGTGCCAGCATGGACAAATTTCTTTTGACATTTCCCACCAATCATGCAAAATTGTCTAAAGCCTGTATTTTTCGTTCAGTTAATAACAGCAGGAAAATGATTTTGTCATCAAGCTGACCCGGGTTTGGTACAAAATGTCAAGATGATGAAATTCACTTCACAGTTGCAGCTGTCAACTTTCTTTCTTTCTTTTTTTGAACATATGTTCTGGTCATCCCTGATCAAGCCAGCCAGTTTTCTTCTGTAGAAGAGGGAATAGGATTCGTTTCTTTATATTTTCCTTTGCAGCTTTAGGGTAACATAGGTAAGGACCTTAACAGAGAACACCTGCATTTGTAGTTGCTAATGGGAGGTTTTGAGCCACGCATTAAATGATTGTTCTACCTACATATGTTCCCTGAAGCCTTTTAAGCTCTGCTAAAATCTCTGCTTAATTCCAAAAATTAAGCTGGTAATTAAAGATTGTTAAGTGAGTTGCTGCTCTTACAAAAATGCTCTTACATTTCCACCCAAAGAAGCAAAGATAAAGTATATATTGGCACGAATGGGAGAGTGTTATGATTGTATTCTTTGTGGAATTCATATCTGTTTTTCTTTGGAGCAGCTTTGGGTGAGTCTGGAAATCATTGTACCACCTGGTATAGGGTAGCTTAATTGCAGGCAACCCTCCTGCCATGTAAAAAAACAACAACACATTTTTTGTAATTGTACATTTTCCTATATTATACATCCCATTTCCAGTTTTGCAAGTCCTTTTTAAATATACATCGTATTATACACCCCGGTTATAACAATTATTCTCATAGTCATACAGTATAGTCTCTTTTAAATACATGGCATTGTACATCATAATTATAACTATTGTTTTCATATTTGTACCATAACAATTACACTCTAAAATAATGAACACTTATTGGATGCAAACATCTACCTTCTTTCCACTTGGAAGAAAGGTTCAGGAGAACATAAAAGTTTGGTATTAATTTTTTGACATTTGAGTTGACCAAAAAGGAAATTTGGATATTTTTTTCTTTTTTAATGTTTTTTTATTAGGGTTCAACAAAAGGTAAAATATAAAAACACAAAAGCAGAAGGGCCGCGGAAAGAAGATATTTTTGAAAAAGCAGAACCAGGATGCAAAAGGGAAAAAAGGGGGAAAGGGGAAAAAAAAAAGAATAACTTCCAGCTTTCTCTGATACAGACATAAAATACATTAATATTTTAATCTAAATCTACAATAATTTTACACAGTATTTCTATAAACATGAGCAACTCTAATTGTCAAATCCCCAAATTAAATTTTCATTTTTTTTCAGACTTCAATAATGATTTCCAAGTAGAAACAAAGTTTAGACAATCTTTTCTTTAATCAAAGCAGTCACTTTCAGCATTTCAGTCAAATCCATTCATTTCCCTAGCCATTATTCCATTGTAGGAATTTGTAAATCCTTCCATCCCCCTGTATTCATCAGACCTAGAAGGAAAACCTCTGATTTCAATTGCATATTTATCTTAAGAATTCTCTGATCTCAAGAATTTGGACGTTTGTTTTTTTGGTAAGAAATACAGATACTTTTGGCTTTTTGTGTTACTGAATCAACTTCTTCCCATCCTGCCACTGGGAGACAGCTGTCTCTTCTATGTTCTCTCTATTAACTCTTCAATCATCACAGTGTGCTTGCATGAACAACACTCCCAAGAGGACAAAAATATAAAGCTCAGTGGGGTCTAACCAGAAAAATTGACTTAATAACATCCAGCAAAATGTCTTTCAGCAGTGCTATTCTATGAATACATTCAGAACACACTCTGTTGGATAGTTTTAACAATAATCTGTTACAGAGTTCAGGTTTTCAAGCACTAATGCCGAGTGTTATTATCCTAACTTTCAGAAAAAGAATATAATACAAAGCAAGCAGCATGGAGCATGTTAGAGTAACATTTTAGGCACTGCTCTATGGGATCAGTTGTTATACATGTAGGCATGGGGTCGCTTTTGAGGTTCTTGTAGGTTTAAGCTATTGGTCGTTATACCATTGAGGACTAGTTGGATTTGTGAAGCCTCCTCTTTAATTAGCATCCCTCCCACAGACACCATTTGTGGGCAAAAGGAACTGGCACATATTGTTTTGTGAAAAATATACTGAGTTCCTGGCACCAAGAAATAAGGGAACAGTTTGCCAGGACGTATGATCCCCACCATTCCTAGATTCTGAACAGAATGCTCTTTCCCCCCCAAATATAGATGTTGAATCATTATAAAAAGTCGGGCTGAATCTGAGAGAAATGACACTGTCCAAGTCTGTGTTAGAGTATACTAAGGTCAACCAAATCAAGACAGATGACTAAGAGAAGTTAAATTGATCCTTAGAATCAGGTCAAATTGACCATTTTATACGAAATTATATTGTTTATTATGCCCAATAAAATGTATGAAATAGAAGGGGGTTGTATAAGTAAGTGATTCAACTCTGATTACTTAACACAACTCAAAACAGTTTCACTTACAATTAAATTCAGGTTTGTTCTGGACCCACCTAATTTTGGAACTATAGTGCAAGTCTTATTTTGAAGAAATATAGTTTATTTTTTTCCAAATGCATACAACACCCTTTTCTTCTCCTATTTCCCCCACAACAACGCTGTGAGGTGAGTTGGACTGCGAGAGAAGGACTGGCCCAAAGTCACCCAGCTAGCTTTCATGGCTAAGGTGGGACTAGAACTCTCAAGTCTCCTGCTTTCTACCCTGGTGCCATTCTTTGAGGGGGTGTGGGGGGGGCAGCCATTTCAATTGATCAATTCCATTCCAGAAGCATGGCCAGAAACATTATATGGGGAAGGGCTTAGAAAAAAATTAAAAACTTCAGTTATTTCATATTTAA
The DNA here is from genome assembly GCF_049901715.1 of Pseudonaja textilis. Classification (NCBI taxonomy): domain Eukaryota; kingdom Metazoa; phylum Chordata; class Lepidosauria; order Squamata; family Elapidae; genus Pseudonaja; species Pseudonaja textilis. The sequence continues at coordinate 25,571,872 of NC_141993.1, forward strand.
CGCAAGATAAGAATTATAAAAATTTGCTAACTTCTAAAGCTTATTTTGATTTCCACAAAGCATTTTTGCATGAATCCCGATATGGCACAAATGAAAAGGCTATTTTTACAATGTGATTTTTCTGCGTGCCAGAAGGAATTTTATACTGAGGAGCTCATAATTATATGGTTCTTTCCCTTCCCACTCTGGTTTACTAACTCAATAATCCATGAAGATAAAAACTAAGAGCCAAATCAGTATTTATGAGCCAGCCATAATCTGTTCTAATCATATACCCATGTAAGATGAAATAATCATAATTAGTACAGATTAGCAGTTGGAACTAGCTTATTTGTCAAGAGGTTGATCCATGAGAAATATGTAGCATAATTTCCAGCAAGATAGTTACTTTGTACGTGCCATAAGACACAATTCAAAACTGTTTGCATAATTTCAAGGTCCAGTAACATTTTTTGGTCTAGTAAGTCTATAATTTATCATCACCAGCACTATCTCCCTCCCATTGGCCTAAGAAACTAAGATTTTTTTAATCCTAACTGGGCTCTTAATAGAGGCTGCCCAGAGAGAATGGATTGGATGTGGAGCTTTGCATATGGTTCATGAGTTGGAAAGTTGGAAAGTTGGAAAGTTATCACTGAGTAGAGCGCAGACTGGCTTTACAACTTATTATTTCTTCAAGTACGTTGTATATAATTTCCTGGTGGCCTACATCTAGCTATAATTCCCTGCTGTAGCAGTTCCATTTTGCCATGTAATTTGGGAGTCTGTGTAAGATCATTAGAAGAGGCAGAGGCAGCACAAAAACAATAGTTCTGAGGTCTCAAGATTATCATAATTATTCTGACACCCCTGTAGGCCTTAAACCCAACTCATCAATCAATCAAAATACAATAGGGCTGGAAGGGACCTTGAAGGTCCTCTGCTTAAGCAGGAGACCCAATACCATTCCAGACAAATGGCTGTTAAGTCTCCTCTTAAAAAACCCCCAGTGATGAAACACCCACAACTTCTGAAGGCAACTTTTGTTCCACTGGTTAATTATCCTCACTGTTAAGAAGTCCCTCCTTCATTCCAGGTTGCTTGTCTCCTTGATTAGTTTTCATCCATTTTTTCTTGTCCTTCCCTCTGGCGTTTTGGAAAAATAACTTGACCCTTTCTTCTTTATGGCATCCTCTCAAATACTAGAATAGAGTATTGCTATCATGGTCCCATCTAATCCATTTTTTCTCTAGACTAGCCAAACCCAAATCCTGCAACCGTTCTTCATATGTTTTAGTCTCCAGGCCTTTAATCATCTTAGTTGCTCTTCTTTGTACTTTTTCCAAAGCCTCAACATCTTTTTTGTAATGTGGTGACCAAAACTGGATGCAGTATTCCAAGTGTGGCCTCACTAAGGCTTTATAAAGTGGTTTTAGTACTTCACGTGATTTTGATTCTATGCCTCTGTTTATACAACCAAGGATTGCTTTAGTCTTTTTGGCTGCTGCCACACACTACAGGCCCATATTCAAGTGATTGTCCACTAGGACTCCAAGATCCCTCTCACAATTACTGTTTTTGAGCCAGGTTTCACCTAATCTGTACTTTGTACCGTTGTTTTTTCCTGCCTAAGTATAAAACCTTGCTTTTTTCCACATTAAATTTCATTTTGTTGGATAGAGCCTATTGTTCAAGTTCTTTTTGGATCCTGAACTTGTCGACTGGAGTAATCAATTCCAAATGAACCCAGATAAGATGACTGGTCAAATATATTCATCTTGATGCCATTGTAACTGCTACAATTGGCATGAATCACATTTTTGTGATAAAAACATAATGTCACCTTGAAAAAGCTGAGTTGTCTTAATTGTAGCTGATACATGTAAAGGAAACGAAGCCCACCCCCCATCACTACACACACCAGTGGTGGGATTCAAATTATTTTACTACCAGTTCTGTGGACGTGGCTTGGTGGGTGTGGCAGGGGAAGGATACTATAAAATCTCCAGTCACAGGTAGCATTTGCCGGTTCTCCGAACTACTCAAAATTTCCACTACCAGTTCTTCAGAACTGGTTAGAACCTGCTGAATACCATCTCTGATACACACACCCCTTATTAAATCCCATTCCCATTTGGAAAAGGATGCTACAATCAAACATATCCAGTGATGGCCAGCAGAAAATTCTATTTCCTTGTAGAATAACTTATTCTACAGCTTTTAATACTGTACTAACTTTTAATCATTTAAAACTGAAGGTAGCTTTTCAAATGTCATTCCAAGCTCCCTCTCTCTCTCTCTCTTTTTTTGCTTAGAAAAGGTTTTGTGAATTCAAAAAAAGAAAGAAAGAAAAAGAAAGAAACTCTACATTTCCAGAATATATCTTTAAAATGCATTACCTGCAATGACTTATTTGAAGTTGACATTTTAGTGGGCAGAGAGTGCCATGTCGGATAAATATACCTTGAAGTAGGAAGGGTGTGTGTTACTGGGGCCATTATTATGGGAAAAATATAGAAATTGAAGTACTGTTACGTGAAAAGCATGATCCTGTTTTTTTAAAGCAATATTTCAAGTCAAGTTGTATAATTTGAAAATTACATTGTTTTAATAAACCACATTTCTTGTCTTTTAAATAAGTAGATCCTTTCAAAAAAACTGAACATACATTTCCTGATATAACCAACAATTTTCATTGCAGTATTTTAATTTTGCATCAAAAAATAAAGTTGAGGCTTCTGTCAATATTTATGAATTGATCATACAGGCTAAAAATTACTAAGACAGATGGATAGAATAGGCTTCAAATGAGAAAAACAATGGCAAGAAAAGGGTAAAGCAGACCCTTCCCCAATATTTTCATGTTCCTGCCTGTCCCATTCATTAAAAAATCCTGTTAAGAAATAAGAGTATTGATGATAGTGGTGGAAGTGATGTCATATCCATCTGCCATGTATTACAGTTACAGGAATTGGGTATGTTTAGTGTAATGAAAAGAAAAACTGGGGTGACAAGAAAGCACTGTTCCAATATTTGTGGGGCTCCTACAAAACAAGGGGGTCAAACTATTTCCCAAAGCACCAAAAGACAAGACAAGAAAAAAATGGATGGAAACTAACCAAGGAGAAGCAACCTAGAACTAATGAGAAATTTCCTAATGATGAGAGCAACCTATCAATAGCTTGCCTTCAAAAATTGTGAGTGCTCCATCATTTCAAAAAGTGATTGGGCAGCCATTTGTCTGAAATGGTATAAGGTCTCCTGCTTAAACAGGGTATTGGACTAGAAGACCTCTGAGGTCCCTTTCAACTCTATTGTTCCATGTTCTATTACCTACTTTGTTCACAAACAAATGAATAGTTGCTTACATTGCTTTCTATCTCTACCTTAGCCATAGTAGAAAATTAAATGTCTCAATCCCAAACTTTCCACCAAATGTATTCTCTCGTCAACTTTTATTATATTTCATGATTAGACTTTATTGTTTTCTATAGAATATTATACATCTCCTCAACATGACCCCATCCATACAAATTGGGGAAACCATGCCACAATTCTTCCTGGCCAGCATGAGAATTATTTAAGTTGATGTTTGAACTAAGGAAGTTCACCAGATTGGAGAAGTGATCTAGTTATACTTTGATTTCAGAATATCTAAAGCTGGACAAGTACTTCATGGAGTGGCTGCCAGATTTTTGCAATGCCCCTTCTTTTCTCATACAGATGTTGAGTAGGCAATATGTTTGGTAGATACTATTATTTACTGATTGGAGATTTATGCTGAAGCCCAGATTGAAAGTCAACATCCTCTTATTTTCTCTGAAAATAAGCTGCCTAATGTCAGTGGGTCATCATTTCTGTTATTTCAGATGCTGCAGTGATGATCAAAACACACGGTTTCCCACTTAAACTTGTTATTTGTAGAAATCTATAAGCAAGAGGTATGAAGCCGAAGAAGCTTTTATATTCAATGCTTGGCTTTTAAAAATACTCTCATATCATCTGTGACGTAGGGATATCTGTTATGTAATGCCTATAATTAAAACTGAGGTTTGAAGTGTTAATCCAAATGTCATGAGTGACAGTATTTTACAATCAATGAATCGTGATTGATATCTCGCAGAATATGGAAGCTGAATATTCTTTTTAATTGAACAAAGATGATTACCTGCGGTTCTCAAGATATTTATTGATTTATTCCATTTATATAGCTATCCATCCAAAAGGTCTCCTGGGCCCTACTCTGTAGGTTAAAAACAATGCTAAATACACCTTCCAGGGTTTCCTGATCACCTACCATTGTTTTTTATGGCTGAACTGTTGGCAACCCCTAATTCAACAGCATCTACAAGACCATAGATTCAGAATGACATTGTAAGTCATTGCATATTCAACCTGTAGGATGTATTCTAGGCAATGCTCCAGCTTAATGCCACTTCTATATGCGATGGACTCACCTCTATAATAACTAATGTCATTTTGACTGAACATTTTAGGTATTAAAATAAAATGCATCTTGAGTGCTCTAGATTGTAAAAAAGCTGCCATATAGGGTCACTCCATGACACGATCTTTAAAAATAGCAAAGATCTGGGACAAGAAATGCCATATAGAAAAAGAAAAGGATTAATCAGAACTTAACATTCTAAATAGAAATTGTATTTTATTTTATAATTTATTGTATTTTGTTATATCTTTAATAAGGCAGAAATCTTGAAGAGAGAAAAGGTTTGGCATTGTTACAATATTAAAATAAGCACTATATTTCTAGACACCAAACAAACAAATACACATTTATTCTAAATTGATAGAGTTATGCAAAATTACCATAGAAGAAAAACATTATGTATGTTTACATAATAAACTAATAGTGATTGTCTTAAATTGATTCCCAAGAAGTTTTTTTTGGGGGGAATACCCCAATTATCTGAATAGGCATGGATTGGGGGGTAAATGTGATCCTTGGGCTACAAGCTATAAATCAGAGGTTAGAACACCAGTGTCAAACTTCCCGTGCCATGTTGACGTCACGTGATGTAACATGATGTTTTTCCCCTTCGCGGAACTGGGGTGGGCATGGCCTGTGCATGACATATCCAGCCCACAGGCCACCTGTTTGACACCCCTGGTTAGAAGGAGCAGTGGTACAGATGAGTCCACACAAAGCATACTAGAAAAAAGTCCAGTGTACATTAATGGCTCCCTGCATTGTCTCCTGTTCAGTTAATTCACTGTTTTCATATTGCTTTCTGAAGGACCCTGTTGCTTCTTGGTAAAATAATAATGGAAGCTGCCTTACCCATTTGCCCATTTTTTCCCCTACTACATCTTTCAATTATTCTGAGCAGGAACTTTGTCTGGAGATGTCAGGGATTGATTCTGGGAATTTTATGCATGCAAAGCCATTGTTTTATCACTTAACGCTAATCCTAGGAACGATTAAGAACAGAATCCATAATAGATTGTGCATCACAGCTAATCTCCATCCAGTATAGTGTAATGGGAGTCCTTTTAGATGTCTATAGTCTGTTCCAAAGGGATGCCCTACTGCAGACAAGATTTGCATATAGATTTAACCTTCACCATTTAGATGTTTGAAAGTGTATCATCTCCAAGTAACATTGCCCATAGATTCTCTGCTTCCTCATCAGACAAGTCCTTATGGAAAGAGTTCCAAAAAATACATAGTTTGAAAACTAAAAGGTTTATTTAAGTTCATTTATTTGGGAGGCATACCATCTTACCTCCTTAAACTTTTATGGACTGGCAACCTTCATTCTTCATCTCAAAGCATTCACAATTCCTTCTTTCTGTACCCAAAGTTAATCAACAACAATGACATTGCATGCTATTAAATTAGGATTTGACCACTGCATTGTGTGTTTGCCAATATCCAAAATTAGACTGACATATTATGCGAACTAAATTAATTCCAGGGATGCAGTAAGGAACTGGTCAGAACCTGCTGAATACCACCTCTGTTGCTGATGTATGTTTGTGGGTGCAATTCAAGGTACTGGCTATAATGTTTGAAGATCTATGTGATTTGGTCACTTATGACAGGGGTCCCCAACCCCCGGGCTGCAGCCCACTACCAGGCTGTGGCCTATTCGGAACCGGGCCACGCAAGACTCAAGCTGTGTATGCATGTACATCAGAGGTGGTATTCAGCAGGTTCTGATCAGTTCTGGAGAACCGGTAGCAGAAATTTTGAGTAGTTCGGAGAACTGGCAAATACCACCTCTGACTGGAGATTTTATAGTATCCTTCCCTTGCCATGCCCACCAAGCCACTACCACAGAACCAGTAGTAAAAAAATTTGAATCTCACCATTAATGCACATGCGCGCCAGCCTGCCACTCATGAGATGAAATGGACGCCCGTGCTGGCCTGCCTCTCACATAGCCCCGGTCCTCCTCTGCCCCCCCCCCAAGCTGCAAAGGTTGGGGACCGCTGACTTATGAGGCTAACTACTCCAAACAGAATCTGCCTGTGCAAGGAATGCCCGAAGAAAGAGCTTGCAGAAAAGCAGTGAGAGCGAGCTCAGAGGTGAGCATTCATTGCAGGAGCCACCACCAGATGCAAATGAACTGTTGTTAGTCAAGAGGTACCCGTACTAATTTGCAGTGATTCCGTTCACAATTGTGGCAAGAAAGGTCATAAAATGGGGCAAAATTCACTTAGCAACCATGTTACTTAGCAACAGAAATTTTGGATCCCATTGTGTTCTAAGTCAAAGACTTACCTGCATTATGCTTATATGATGATACTGCTACGAGCTGCTTAGAATCAAAATTGATTGTAGCATCCTAACAGCAAGGAAAGAAAACAAGCCAATATGCTTGATTGCCTTAGGCAAAGCAACAAATGAAATCACACCCCTCTAAGTCACAGTAATACTGAAAGCTGATTATAAGTCTGCATCTGAGGCACAAGATTCCACAAGTGCTCATTACTCTTTCACACCGCCGAAGGGTAAGACCTAATTCAAAAATGTATGGGTAAAAAGAGATGGTATAAATTGTCACAAAGCCTCCGTGGAAAGAATGTTTCACTGCCTGCCCTTCCCTTTCTGCACAACAAACAAAAGTGCGTGCAATTATGCCTTTTCAATTATTCATTCTCTGAAGAATTATCGGCCGGGTAGCCATGGAGTCTACTTGTACCATAGCAGAGTCACCTAGGAAGGTAGCCTTTAAACCAAGGAATTCAGATTGGTGGGTCTTTTGATTTAGATCAGATTGGATAGATAGATAGATAGATAGATAGATAGATAGAGAGAGAGAGAGAGAGAGAGAGAGAGAGAGAGAGAGAGAGAGAGATTGGCTCTCCATCTTAGCATAGCTAAAATATAATACACAATTGTAGCTAAAAGATGGGAGTAGAAGGTGGGATCTGCTATTAATCTGTCAACCACCCCCAATGTGGAGCCCTCTTCCCTTTGGAGGCCCAAGCCAACTGGCAGAGCCAGGTCTTTTAAGGTATTTAAGAGCCATGGTGGTGCAATGGTTAGAATGCAGTACTGCAGGCTACTTCTGCTGACTGCCGGTTGCAGTCTGGCAGTTCAAGTCTCACTGGCTCAAGGTTGACTTAGTCTTCCGTCCTTCCGAGGTCAATAATATGAGGACCGAGATTGTTGGGAGCAATATGCTGACTCTGTAAAACTCTTAGAGAGGGCTGTAAAGCACTGTGAAACAGTATATAAGTCTAAGTGTTACTGCTATTGCGGAAGGTCTGGAAGGTTGGAGCCAACCTCACTTTAAAGGGCAAGGTGTTCCAAAGAGCAGACACAGTTGGCAGATGCTTATATTCCTGTGCGGGGTGTAAGCTGTATATCACAGGTGTCAAAGTTGCAGTGTCACATTGCTGTCATGTGATGTTTCATGACATTTTTCTCATTTGGGCGTGGCCTGTGCATGACACATCCGGCTTGTGGGCCGCCAGTTTGACATCCCTGCCGTATATGGTTAAAAAAAAGTCATGATGGCAGCCATAAAGGTGCAATAAAACCTTCATCCAAATTCCGTAGGTGAAATATTTATAATATTTATAAAAACAGATGAAGTTGCAGTAGCACCATTGTGGTCCAGTTTTGATTTTTCTGACCATACTCTGTGGACACCTCTAACCCTGTGAAGCCCAAGTGTCTTATCCATTACGTATGGCAACAGATTAGGTTCAGTATAACTGACATCAGGAATACAGAATCCTTAATGTCTGTTGGCTATGATGGCCATGTGGAACACTCAGATATTAGAAGGACTATGCCACTAAAATGCCACATTCTCACGGAAAGAAAACATGTTTCCTTCATGCCCCAGTTGTGGGCTTTCTAGAAACACCTGCCAGGAAACAGAAGGTTAAACAAGATGGTGACCAGAACTTGCAGATTTTTTTTTTAAAGTAGGAAGTATTAAAAAAGAAACCTACAAGGTAAAATTTAATTGCCTTGGATTAAAATTGTGAAGCCCGATAAGTCTCATTCTGCCTTTGGATATGATAAATTCCCAGCACTTCACTTAAAATATAGTGCAGACAGTTTTGCATATCCCCAGTTAATCATGCTTCAAAATTTCACCTGAAATTTTTCTTGAAATTCTTGAAATATACTGAAATTCAGTTAAACTGCAATGGCCTAATCTTTGTAATGATTGCCAGCTAAATGTTTTTATCTTATGTTTTTCTGCCCCCTTGTGGCAAAGAATACTTAAAAACGTTAAAACTTAAAACGATCATCAAATATTCAGTATTAGCTAGCACAGTATATATAGTATATAGTAGAAGAATAAAGGATAAAGTTACCTTATGAAGAATTATTTCTTATTAATATTTTTAATATTTTTATTATTACTTTGAGCAATGTTATAGACTAATAAATACTCATTGGATACATATTTATTAGAGTTTGCTTCACTTGTAAATATACTGCATGGAAGTGTCCGTTACATGTGTTGTGTTGTGTAGGAAAATGCAGTCCCCATACAGGTAGTCCTTGACTTACAACCATTCATTTCACGACCATTAGAAGTTACAAGGGAATTGAAACAAGCGACTTAATGTTGTTTTGCACACTTGCGACTTCAGATATGGTCATACGATCATACTTCGTATGCTTGGCAAGTGGTTCATATTTATGAGGTTGCAGTGTGGCAGGGATATGTGATCTTTTGTATCCTTCTGACAAGCAAAGTCAGTTGGAAAACTAGATTCATTTAACGATCTTGTTACTATTTTAACAACTACAGTGGTTCACTTAACAACTATGGCAATAAAGGTTGTAAAATAGGGCAAAACTCACTTAACAGAAATTTTGGGCTCAGTTGTAGTTGTAAGTGGAGGATGACCTGCAATTATATTATTTATTTGTAAAATGCCCAGCGTATGTAAGTGTAATGAGAAGTATAGAAATTGGATTAAATAAATAAATATTTATGCCAGTCTTCTTATTGCATTCAGAATAAGACTACTATATAAATGTAAACATAAATATAAAGAATGACAGTTGAAAAACCATTTGAGCATCAGGATTTATCTGCTCAATGCAGAAAGCCAATTTATCTATTTATTACAAATAAATGGTGTCAATGGGGAGGGATAATGTCAAGGTGTGGTTGAACTCCCACTCTTTACATGCTTTAATGTGCTTTGCACGTCTAAAAATCTTTGGGGCTTAGAGCAGCAAGATTTGGTGTTTACTCTTCGTAATTCCTTATTTTCGAGATACAGAGTTTATGGTTTCAAGATGCATCTCTTTATGGTTTCCTCTAGAATCTTTTCGAGTTTTTTTTAGCACTGTGGTGTCCTCACTGAACAGCTAATAATACTTGTCTGATTGGTTTGTTATGGTACTTATAACCCAATCCCAAAGGACCCCAAAAGCAACATATGATAACATAAATAAGAAAATCAAAACAAAAATAATAGCCAATTAAGATTTCTTTCTTTTTTAAACATACAGATATTACTTGCCAATTCCAGTAGACTCTGGGCAGCATATAATCACAAAAAGCCAAGATAACAAGACATTCATAGTCAGTTTGGACACAGCATGCAATGAAATGGCAGTTTTAACCACAATTGCAGCAAGGAGGAGGTTGTGTGTACATATTGGGGAGGGAGATATTTGATATGATGGAGGCTATTACAAATATTTTTCTTTCTTTTTTCTTTATTTTGAATATATTTAACATATCTAGACCTTTTTGTTCTTCTAAGAGAAGAGAATATATGCAGTTCAGAGTTGAACTGTGGAGTCCTTGATGCTCTCTGGGGTTTAGTAGTTTGCTTTCAGACGTTTCATTACCAGACTAGGTAACAACATCAATAATAGAGTGTAGAGTTTGTTCCCTGTTTATATATAGTACCTTGCCCTACCGGTGTTAGTGAGTTGTGAATGTCTCTTTGAAAGTTTCTTTATTAGGGTCTGCTAGTCTTCCATAGGACAGACAAGCTTTCCCTATCTTCTTCTGCAGGACAGGCAGGCAGAAGATAGCAGAGCAAATCCATGAACACCAAGTGGTAGTCAGAAAATACAATGAAAACTCTTAATCTCACAACACATGGATACACTCAACCATAGTTTTAATGGGGAAAGTGACTGTCTTGGACCAAGCTAAATAAAACATTAGGGGATTCCTGGAAGTCGGCATTCAGACAAACCATCCATCCATACGCACATAGTTCATATCTACATACCATTCAAAAGAGACAATTAAAAAGCAAAGAAGGAAACAAAAAGATGAGAACACATCCTCTCCAGCAATAAGAACCGATTAACCAGGGATTACACCACACAATATAACAGAAGCCTAATCAACCCTAACCAAGAACTACAGTATCAAGGAGAAAAGTATATATAGACACCCTTGATTGCCAATATTGTTGGGCAAGCTACTATATATTAAACACAGAGCAAACCCCACGCTCACTAACACAGATGATGTTAAATAACCAAGCTGAGAAAACACCAAGGACTCCACATTTTCTGTTATTTTTAGCCTACTTCACTAATCTTGATCCATTCTCATCTTTCTCTTTCCTGACACCGCCCCTATAAAGCTGAACTGTCTATAATATTTGCAGTGTGTTTATGCTAAATTATTTTAAAAAGCAATATACAAAAAGTTTTCCACAGACTGGCAGATTCCAAGATGAGATGGACTATAATTTCTTCCATTCCCAACTTGTACTATATTTTGCTGTACACATAGTCCTTGACCTAGGAGTACTACTGTACAAGTATACAGTTATTCATAGCTTATGTGACATCATGGGATAATTCTCATTCTGTATTCATGCTATTTGCAAAATAATTAAACATTAACTCATTTACAATTCATATTAGGGCACTACCTTGATTAGGCAAATTTTAGGTCTAAACAACAATCTTTCAACATATTTGTAACATCTAATCAGGGAAGATAATTTTTTTTTAAAAGACAGCATATGTAGACTATGCTATTCAAATAATAGAGCTTGCATAAATAGTAATTGTGGGTTTTGAAAATTATTATTACTATTATTGTGGCTTTCCTCCTACCAAACAATCTGAATAATTTATGTAAAGATTTAGATGAATTCCAAGTAGCTACTAGACTTTTTTATTATCAACAGTGAGGGATGAACCATTACTTGTTTATTCATCTTGGAAGTTTCATCTCGGAATCATCTTCATCTTGATTTCTTCAACCTTGGAAGGATTTCAGGTGCAACTGGTACCATTCTACCATCGGACAAAGTCCAATGTGAATGTTTAGAGTTCTCCTGTCCCAAATTTCTCCCTTGATACCACTGCCATCACCACCGAGCTGTGATCAGTAGATTATTCTGTAGATGGGCTTATCATATGCCTCTCATTGACATTTATTCTGCCAATGAACATAACATGAGCAATGCTCCTGGAGCCAACATTGTATGCTTTATGCAAAAGAGAAAAGAAACAATAAACTCAAGGCTGAAAAACACGGGTGAGTTTCCCAATATTCTACTTGAAAGAAATCACTTTCCATCCCTTCCCCCTTCTCTCCAGATAAGTCCAGCCTTAACACTGTGTTTAGGATTCTAAACTTACATGAGTGAATAGAATGAACAGATGAACAGAATGCTGACCAAGAGGGGGAAAATAAATATTTGGATGGAAAGAATTAAATGAAGCAGAACAAACCACATTAAAACTGGATATTGGAGCAGAGATTTCACTTGGAATCAGGTGTCCAAATGGAGGCAGACTGGCTTAGTTAAATGAAACAATATTCATTACCATCTGTAAACCACAAAGGAGGGTTTTATTTTTGAAAAGGCAATTGGACTGAATTTTTTGAGGAGGAAGACATTTCGCTTCCTATCCGTAAGCTTCATCAGTTGCATTGGAAAATGGAAGGACAGTTATTGACAGTTGAAATTAGTTGGGGTGGGGAATGACAGGTTCTAACAGGATGGTGGTGGTGGGAAAATGGAAAGATTATGTTTTGTATGCAATCAACTGGTCTTAACACAGGGAGCCTGTGACTCTGTGACTTCAGGGTTTTGTCTGTGACTTCAGGGCCACCTGAATCAGTGGTATGGAATCTTCTTGGAACAGCCAAAATAACTGAATTGCAAATTGGGGATAGGTGATGTCTTACTATTCTTATCCCTCCTCCTCTCTTGAGAGAGGGCTGCTCAGTGTTAACACGAATGACCTCTATTACCCCTTTAAAACCTCTACTCTCATCCGTGCCGACGCTGGCAGTAAACCATAATGCCTTTAATCAGGCTGCCCGCAAAGGTGTCCTTGCTGCACCAGAGCCCAAAGTATGTAATCACTAGTGGATTCTGCATAAAGCAATTATTTGTAGTCAAGGAAACAGATTTTGAATATAGCTAATACTTATTCTCTGTAATCATTTGCTAGTTTTGAGGAGACACCCACAGTATCCAATTGTTTCATGGGGTGAGAAAACACACGAGTTCCATACATGGGTGTTGCAAGGAAAGTTCCCCCAGCTTGCATGTTGCGTCACATGTACAAAAGGGGTGAAACTTGCAAGGTGAAGCTGCAAATCTTTATTAGTCATTTGGTCCCTTTGCAGATGCTCATATATTCAACCAATTCTGCCTTAAGACAACCAAGGACTGTGTACTTAATGGGCATAGCTGGGTCTGTCTTAACCAGATATGCAATTGTAGGCCTAGATGTGTTAATCTGTGACAGTGGAAACAAATATACTATTACCATGTCGTCAAGACAAAATTTATAATTTAAAAGTCATGTTGAGAAAACAACCGCGTATTAGGTTGATAGAAGATTTACATATAAACTCTCAGCGTGGATTTGAGTTAAGTGAAGGAAAGTTTTACGTTTCCAACTGGCTTCCTAAATTTTCCCAATATGAATCTGTTTTTCTCTATACCAGAAAAAGACAGCAGACACTGTTTTTTATACGATTCTTATGACTCTCGTTGCTACAACTCTGTCCAACTCAGTGACGCCTTAGCTTACAACTGCAGCCTTAAACTACAGTTCTATCTTCCTATCGTTTCGTAACAAGAGTCTCCTTGTTGGGTTCCTCTCCCCTTGTCTCTTTTTGCTGGCAATTCAGTACAGGATGCATCAACCCATAGCGGGCCTTCCTCCTTCCCGCATCTCACTGCGCAGGCGTCCCACTCAAGCAGCGCTCCAGCCCCCTGGATGCGCGCGCACTTGAGCTGTTCCGCTTCCCCGCCTGTTGCTGGTTCGGCCGCCGCTGACGTAGCGTCTTCCTTGCTCTCTTTTGCACCCCCTCCCCCCACTCCTCTCCCCGCCGCCTCACCGGGAAGGCTCCGCCACCGGCCAATGGTGGGCGCTCGGCTGTGAGCACGGAGGGCATTAGGCATGGCCGGGCGGCGGGGCGCGGGGGGAGGCGGCGGCGGCGGCGGCGGGGCGTTGGCAGTGGGTCCCTTGGGGGAAATGCTGCAGCAGTCGCCGTCGTGCTGCGTTGGGGGAGCCGCGTCGGAGCCCGCCCGCGAGCTCTTCGAGGCTTGCCGGAATGGCGACGTGGAGCGCGTGAAGCGGCTGGTGAGGACCGAGAACGTCAACGGCAGAGACACCGCCGGCAGGAAGTCCAGCCCCCTCCATTTCGCCGCAGGTAACCAGCCCTGGCGCCCGCCTCGGGCTCTTTCCCCTTCGGGGGCGCCTGGTTGACACTGTGGTAACCTCTCTCTCCCCCCCAAAGCAGGTATTTGTGGCTGTACGTCTCCCCTTCTATCTTCGGGGTTGATATTGGGGCGGATACCCCGGACTCGACGGAGCTGGAGAAGAAGAGCCACTTGGGGGTGGACGGCCGGCTGGGTGTTTCGTTTTATTTATTTATTTATTTATTTGGCGTATGGCATGTCTGGGCGTATCGTTCATAAAGAGAGAGCCAAGGAACACAATGGGAGCGGAAACTGGCCATTAATGTGATTAATCTTCATTGAAATGAATGCTGAACTGCATTTGGAGGCTCAGAATTGATTTGGGAAGGAAAAGGACTAAATAAAAAAGAAACAAAATTAAAGGGGGGGGGAGGTTTCTCTTGGTAATAGAGAACTGGAATTAACAGGTTATTAAAAGGTATTTCTGAATACAGGTAGTCCTCGAGTTACAGCCGTTCATTTAGTGACTGTGCAAAGTTATAAAGGCAATGAAAAAGGTGGCTTAAATTAAAATTCAGACACTTGGCAATTGACTCATACTTACGATGTTTGCAGTGTCCCGGGGTCTTGTGATCCCCTTTCGCGACCTTCTTTAAAGGCAAAGTGGGGAAGCCAGATTCATTTAACAACCGGCTTACCGGCTTAACAGCTGCAGTGAATCACTTAACAGCTCTGGCAACAGGGGTCGTAAAATGGAGTAAAACTCATTTAACAACTCTTTCACTTAGCAACAGAAAGTTTGGACTCAATGGTGGCTTTAAATCGAGGACTACCTGTACCTTCAAAAATAAAATGGTGCTAAAAGGTGTATGAGATTGAGGATGACCCTTGAAAATGGTGCTAGAAGGTGTAAGAGATTGAGAATGACCCTTGAAACAAGAGGACAGCCAGGAAAGTGGCATGGCTACTATGAGATCTTCCGTATCTATCTCTTATTCTCTCATCGCCATGCACCTGGAGTGGAAAGAAGGTTTGAGGATTGCACTTATGAGGCTTCTTCCTCCTGCCAGAAGGGAGAAGGACGTGCGTGGATAAAATAATGATGCACACGCGTACATAGCCTAAGATAAGGATGGACCTGTTTCAGTTTCATGGCACGTCTGTACCACCTCCAAATACCTGTTTGCATTTCACAGTCAGTGGAAAACTGAGGCAGAAATTCAGGTCATCTGGTTGATGTCGCAGATCAACCCTCTAAAACAGCTCCCACTGTTTCAAACTGGTACTAAAAGCAAAGGAGAAAAAGATAGGATTAGAAGGCTTCTGTGGAAACTATTTTTCTCAGCTATCTAGAGAGACCTGAAACTATTGTGAGATACTAGCAACCCTGAAGGGTACCATGATTTGTGGTGTGGCACCAAAAGTTGCATGTAGATTTTGAAGGACTAATAGGTCAATATTCAGTGGTATCCAAGAGCTATTTCCCCCTCTAAAAATGTAACCTGAGGGGACAATTGTTTATGGCTGGTAATTATCCTTGATTTTTTTCCATTTGTTCATTTCGAAAGGTAAAGATGGATTTCCCCCTCCATCATTTGATAGTTTTGTTGGAAATGTTATGGTTCTTATTTGAAGAATGTACCCTTCAGCCTTTATTTTGTTTAGTGCTTCCATACTAGGTCAAAAACTTTTTATTTCAGGGTTTGGTCGGCGGGATGTAGTAGACTACTTGCTTCAGAGTGGTGCTAATGTACATGCACGAGATGATGGAGGACTCATTCCACTTCATAATGCTTGCTCATTTGGTCATGCTGAAGTTGTCAATCTTCTCCTGCGCCATGGTGCAGATCCTAATGCAAGAGATAATTGGAACTATACTCCTCTTCATGAAGCTGCCATCAAAGGCAAAATTGATGTCTGCATAGGTAACACTTTGATATTCTTTTTCAGTCATTTTTATATAAAACATTCAAGAATCTATCTTAACATGAACCAAACCTCCAAACTATCCAAGCCAAACTGACAGTTTTTAAATGTAATCATGTATTTTTGAAAGTCTTCATTTATTATAAATGTTGGATTTTATGAGTGTTGTCAAAAAATCTATTTTACTTAATGTTTGTGGGAAGTTGGCTGAGGAAATAGTAATATGATCAGTGTTAAAAATGGTTTAGGAGGTTATCCTTTAGTATGTGCCTGGAAATATAATTAACACCCCAATATAACCTTATTCCTTGATCCATAAGTATTTTGCAGCAAACTAATATATTAATTGGAATTTGTCCTGATATATAATTTTGATTTTGCAGTCTTAGGCTCAAGAGTTGCAGTTTCCATAATTTTTTTGCCAGAGGGAAGAGACTGATAGATGCAAGATAAACATTTTCTGTTCCAGCTGGTGTGTGGGGAGGAGGGTAGGGGGAAGAGATACAGAAGTAGAGAGATACAGATAGCAGCACAGGAAAAGAAATGTTTCCATTCTAGATAGCACTGAAAATGTGGTATTTAAGATACTTATTCTTGAAATATTTTTCCCAGGCTTGTTCTGCTCCTTTATTATGTTTTTCCTTGGTTCTTGCTTAATCCTGCTACATAGAAATACGAAAATATTCTTAGACTCTCAAAGCAAATGTTAACTTTTGTCACTAGATTCTTAAAATGAATATAATTAGTTGCTGGATTGAACTGAGTACTCAATTTTATGGCTTTAAAATATTTAAGTGCTATGGGTTAAATTATTTTCATATTACTTTTTTGAGTGCTTTTAGGTAGAAAAGTAGCATCAAAATTTAATAGAAATATATGGGAATTTATATCTTCATTTCTGTAAAGTAGATGTATTTCAAATACACGATACTACAATTTATTAATAATATAAAGGTCAATCTCAACATAAGATATTAATCTTATAATTTAATGAAGCCTTGTAGAAGGAATAGTTTGCTACAGTTTTTGTTTATTTGAATGCCTATTATCTGGAACATGGGTACTTAAATTAGTCACAAGAAATAAATTAATTTCCAGTTCTCTGCATTTCCTTGAAAATTTAGCAGAGTAGCATCCTAATTGGCCAGCTGTTTTTTAAAACAAGGTGAAACATCGCTATCTGGAATTTGAAGATCAGGAGCTTGAATATTTAAGGAAATTCTACTAATGTGGCTTAATAGAGATTTTCTGAATTTCATCATCCTTTTATTTTTGAAAACAAAGTAAAGACAGTTGTTCAACTTGGCCAAACAAATGTAGATGCAGATGATTTGGATCTTTGAGGAGAAGCTGTTTAGCATAAATATGAATTAAAGAAGTGGCTTGCGATACTAGATTTTAGCCTGAAGATTTTAGCCTGGCTGTATTTGCTATGTAGATTTTACCCTGGTTGTATTTGCTATGTTTGTGTTCAGATGTATTAATCACAATAGGCTATTGACTGGACTGAGAAATAGGGGCTGGCTTGGTCCTCCAGGGAGCATTGTGGGTGAAGGTAAATGTGACTCTGAGTATCCCTGTTCCTAGTCTACCTTAGCTACTGCACTGCACTAGCTCCAATAGATATATCTCAAAAAATATAAGGAAGAGTCATCGTTGGTTTTAAGATATTGCATGCTTGCTGGAAGGCTAAACATTCCACCACAGGATTTTAAATGTCTTCCTTTTAGTATTGTTGCAGCATGGTGCCGATCCAAGTATCCGTAATACTGATGGAAGAACAGCACTTGACTTAGCAGATCCATCAGCAAAAGCAGTCCTTACAGGTGGGTGGAATCTTCCATAATCCATTTCTTCTGGTAATTATCTGTTTTCTTAGCTTGATGGAATTCGATGACCATATATAATTACTAATATTATTTATTAAATTTATGTGCTGCCTGCTTCCATCATGATTCTGAACAAATACCAATATCCAGTTCAAAATAAAACCAAACATATATTGCATGTCTGGAAAAGTAATACAGAATTTTTACAAACTAGTCTTTTTCCAAAGGGGTCTGTCATCCATACTAGTCCTCAGCCTGAGGAAAAAGCAAAATTTTTAAAGGTTTGTTTGAATAAAGTCCTGGGAAGAACATATGAATTTATTGGGGAATATCGTTCCACAAGGCAGGTCTGCTTCCTCTGTCCAATGGGATGATACTATTTAATTGATAAGACCTAGAGCATGCCAGATCACATAGAATAGACAGAGATTATGGAGGGTGGGCAACCCCTCAAATAGCCAGGCCACATACCAGAAGGGGATACATTTTTTCATAAAATATTGTTTCCTGGGTATCAGGTCTGATTAATGTAAGAGTTCTATGCATCTGTGTTAGTCAACGAAGCCAAAGGAGCATGAAATCAAAAGAAAATATATGGCTTTTGGAATAGAGCATCATTTAAAAATTTAGAATTTGTTAAATTCCAAATGAAAATGAACAGGATGTGTTTATTTATATCCTGCCTTTATCTAGCACATCTTCCTTCTCCTATTTTCTCCACAAGAATCCTGTGAGTTGGGTTGGACTGCGAGAGCGTTACTAGTCCAAAGTCACCAGTTGGCTTTCATGACTAAGGTGTGACTGACAGTCTTCCTCTTTGCCTTATTTTAGGTAGTCCTTGAACAGTTCATGTAGTGACCGTTCGAAGTTACAACAGCACTGAAAAAAATGACTTATGACCATTTTTCACATTTACAACCATTGTGGCATCCCCATGGTCACATGATCAAAATTCAGATGCCTGGCAACTGACCCATCGTGGTTGCAGTGTCAGAATCGTGTAATCATGTGGACCTGCATGAAATTGCGTTAAACGAGTCGGTTGCTTCATTAGACTATTTCAGTTCTATGCTGAAGCTGAAATGAGACTTAAGATGCCTTCACTGTTCCATATTTGAAAGGAACAAAAACTTATATAATATTTTGGAATCCTATTTTTGTTTCATTTGTTTAGAAATTTGGAACAACCTCTTGTGGGAGAGTTCCTAGTAATGAAAAATAAGTTTAGATACTAAATAATTTTGAGTTAGCTGAAATTCGGCTTCCAGAAAAATTGGCTGTGAACATGATTTTTAAATTTTTCACACGCTTTAAAAATGACAGTAAACAATCATAACAAAACAGTTATTCACAGTGAGATAAACACATGGTCTCCACACAGACACAGCCTGTATACTAACAGTCACAAATTGTTTTCTGAAAAGTAAAATACTTAATAAAATGATATCAGGCAGGTATTAATCTTCATTTATTTTATGTATTATTAAATTTATATATTGTTCATCTCCTTGGTAAGGCGACTCTACTTGGAGCATGTGCTTGGTTGGCTGTCTTTTCAACCTTTCTTACCTCCAACCAGTGAATGCAGGAATGGAAGCCATGCCTGCTGTTTTATTAGCTGTGCACAGTTCTGAGTCTCCATCACAGGAGGTTTAAAAAAATAACAAAATCTTATTTTCAGTATGTTACACCATTCCAATATGCATGGAATGAAACACCCCTCTGGTACTGTTTTGAAGTTGGAATATTGGGTCCATTCCTATTAGAAAGGAAAATAATTCTTTAAGAAATATGTGCATGAATTAGAAAATCCTAAGATTGCTGTGTTAATTTTCAGGTGAATACAAGAAAGATGAACTATTGGAAAGTGCCAGGTAGGTGATGTTAAGAAAACAAAAATTATTTTTTAGTTTTGCTGGAAAAATAACATTACGTCCATTCCTTGCATTTACAACTGTTGCAGTGTTCCCATATGATCACTATTTGGCGACTTCATATCTGTCTTCCAACAAACATTATTTTTAAAAAAAGTAACAATAAAATTCTTTGCTGATAATTTCCTTAATGACCACAGGTGATTCATTTAACAATTGCAGTAGAAATGATGTCGTAAGTCTCCAACAATCATGTGATGTTTCATTTTGTCATGAGTTACCCATCCCATTTGGGGTCATTAAGCAAGGACTACCTGTATACAGATATTTGTCCCGTTATTTTGGTGGGTGGGGAGATGGCGTTGCAAATTAAGGGTATTAATGCACATATCACATCAAGGCAGGATTAGCAGTACAATTCCCTTTCCTCTTCCAACAACAGAACAACTGAGTAGATCTTTAGTTCCTTCAGGGTATTTCTTAAATTTCAATTTGTTTCAAATGTAATGGTCTCTTATAAGTAAATCTGACCTGAAAACCTTAACTTGAGTAAGATTTTTTTCTTCAGTCCAAATGTATTGTTGTACATCAGTGGCCCCCAACCTTTTTTGTACCACGGCCCAGTACCAGCATCACAAAATGATCCATGGCCCGGTACCGGCATCAGCACGCACAACCAACACAAGGAGAGCCGAGCGACCGGCCAGCCAGCCGTCCCCCGCTTCTCCCCGCCACCTTCAACTCCTCCTTCGTACCTCTGTCGATGGGCTTTTCGGGCTCTTTCTTAATCTCCTCCTGAGTAACGGGAGACTCCACCGCCATCAGGACGGCTCTTCGTTCGAAGCTGCCCCCCCCCCTTCGACGAAACTAAGGTGCGAGGATTCCTTCAGCACCCAAATGCCGCTTTCCAACCAACGACCGACAAGCTCACCCGGAAGCACTTTCTCAAGCGCTGTCAAAACAAGATGGCGACGCCCACTTCTTTGCGGCCTGGTATAAAATGACCCACGGACCGGTACCGGTCCGGGGCCCGGTGGTTGGGGACTCCTGTTGTACATACTTATAAGTCTTCTATTATAATTGTGGCATAAAAATACTTTAAGTTTATACTTTCTAATTGTTTAATGTAAGGAATAAAGGGTATGTTATCAAAAATAGCAGGAAAGAAGATGCTTTAAAATATTATACATTTATAGTACAATTATTTTTGTCCACGTAGGAGAATGAATGAGAGAGCCTGGGGACAGAATGAAAAGAGGGATCAGCCTAGAATCTCTATGTAGCTACAAGCAGACTATGTCCCAACTCTCCTTGAGTCCCACTGACCCTTACCTAACTCTCATCAGGTGCTGACTTAGTTGAGTAGAGTTCCTGTGCATAGGCTGTTAGCAATAAATCAGCTTAATTGAACCTTCATATGTGGATCTGATCCTTCACCCCTTACAGTCCATTTGGAAGCAATACCAATTCAGCTACATTCATGTGCGGGTTAATATGTATACAATACATATATGTATTTCACAATACTTTTTCATTTGTGCCTTTGAGTCAATATTGATTCCTGGCAACTGCCTAGACAAGTCTCTCTGGTATTCATGGCAAGATTTTTCAGAAGTAGTTTGCAAGGCCTTCTTCCTAAGTCTGAGAGAGTGACTGGCTCATGGTCACCCAACTGGTTTTATGCCCAAGGCAGGACTCAAAAATCTCCCAGTTCTAGCCTAATGCTTTAAGCACTGTACCACCAAAAAGAATAATTAAATCTTGGCAAATTAAGCATAATAGGTAGAAAACTAATTATACTTGTAAAATCAAGTCTAAAGTATATATTTAATAATTAAACTTAATATAGTAATAGTTTGCCTTGCAGAGTTGAGTAAAATAAATTCCTTTATTACTAATCAATTCAAGTTGAGTAAAATGAAGGTTTGCAATTTGCAAAATGTTCATGAATATTCTTTTTTTTTTTTAGGAGTGGAAATGAAGAAAAATTAATGGCTCTTCTAACACCATTAAATGTCAATTGCCATGCAAGTGATGGCAGAAAGGTATTTTTAAACATGTACATCTTTTTTGAATTAGCAAATTAAGAAAATGACATTAAAGATATTTGATAATATTTCATGTAATGTAATCTTTAGCTTTTACTTATATTTTTACTTTATAATGTTTATAAGAAATGAAAGTTTAATAGAAATTTTCAAAACTCAGGTAGCAATATCATTAAGAAAACTGAGTTTGTTCAAGTACTGTAATTACCATATCATAAAATGCTACCAAGCTAAGCATTAATTATGTTTGTGCTTGCAGGAAGAATAAATGTAAATTGGTTGTCTTCTACGTTCATGTTGGTGGTGTCTTTGAGGGCTAAAGGATTTCATTACATCCAGTTTTTTTTTTTTTACATTCATCCTGAACAAATTCTTTAAGGCCATTCCACAGTTCCTCTGGCCCTCTTAACAATGAGATTCAAGGCTTCTTGGTATTTTCCTTGAAAAGGGTGGCTACATTCTGAACATCATATTGTGGAAAATTGGTTGTCTTCTTTAGTTCATATTCTATTCAGTAGTTAGCACCTGGTCATATTTTTGATGTTATCACCAAGTTTTTCTACCTCCCTTTAGGGGACTCCAGTCCTAAGTGATATAACTCAGGTACATTATCCTATTTAATATTTCCAACTTTAAATTCTAGTAGTAGTAAATCTTGTTTGTATACTTCATTGATTTCAAGTTGATCGTGAACACAGCAGACACCTCTTCTACATCAGTAGTAGCATCAATTTGGATGATGATCATAGTAAAAAGTTGTCCACAAAATCTAATTACATTGTAGCCAAGTACTATTCTTGCTATACTTTTCCTAACTATAAAAGCAATGCAGTTTCTTTTATGTTTTTCATGTCCTGAACAATATGATCCTTTGAATGAAAGTAGCCAATCCCAGTCTACTTCAAGATGCCTAAGATATCAATTTGCAGTTTTTTCATTGTGTTGAGTTTGCTCATACTTCTCACATTCCATGTTCCCACTGTAATTCTGTCTTTGCAGCTTTAGATTTCTTTTTTCTGTATGGCAACATTAACAGCTAGATATCCTGGGCCTAGATAGTCGAGCCACATTATAAACACCATTAGTTCTCTGAAAGATCCTGAGCTCGTCCTCAGTGGCATGTTGAATGCCAATCAACCGGGACCCATCATTCAGCACTGTATCAATCATTTTATACTTTTCTGTGCGTGTAGTTTTTGGGTTAAAAACCCAGGAATAGTTATCATTGCCTTCTGCCAGTATGAATTAATGCCTTTGCCATTGTCCATAAAATGAACATCTGCCTCCAGATGTTTATCATTGTTGCCTGTTTGCTTTAGCTAGTAATTAGGATGACCTTCATGCCTTGGAGTGATCCTGCTGGGGATATAGAGTATTGACAACACTCCAGGTGTTGTTTGCTTATCCCTCCCAGGAATTCCTTTCACCCACCAAGATGAACCAGAAGACCAGGACTTGAGGAAAGGAGAGGAATGTAAACAAGTTTTAACAGATTTATTCTTTTTTTTTAAATTAAAAGCTGTTTTCTAAGTTATATTTGTTTTGTATCTAAGTTTGTTATATTCAATCTTGTTTTCCTAGTCAACTCCACTACACTTAGCTGCTGGCTATAACCGTGTTAAAATAGTGCAGCTATTATTACAACATGGAGCAGATGTTCATGCAAAGGACAAAGGGTGAGTGTCCAAGAAGATGATGCGTTGGAGATTTTTATTAATGTACAGCTTATATTTCCCTATGTATTACTTGAAAAGAAAATACTTCCACATTTCAGACAAAAGACAAAAAAAGTTGCACTATCTGTTCCCCTTCATTTATCAACTGCCTTATCAAACATGTCAACCATGTACACTGTCTAGTTTTCCTACCTAATCAACAATTATTACCAATTCCTTTTAAATCCAATCATACTGGAGCTTATTTTCTCCAAGAAATAGGTATTTGTGACAGATGATTGTATGTACTTCTATATATGGATATGCAGTGGCCAGAGGCTACATTCCAGCTATGTTAATAGGATTAATACCTATTTAAAATTACTGTGTATAAAGCAGGATAATTGTCACTATGCCTAGAGAGAGCAATTCACAGATTTCTCTGCTAGGGATAGGTCTAATTTGCCCATTTGTAGGAGGCACAGTGATTAGAATGCAGTATTGCAAACTATCTCCTTGCTCACTATCAGTTCGATTCTGACTGGTTCAAGGTTGACTCCGCCTTCCATCCTTCTGAGGTCAGTAAAATGAGGGCCCAGATTTGGGGGGACAATATGCTGACTCTCAACCGCTTAAGAGAGGGCTGTAAAGCACTATGAAGCAGTATATAAGTGCTATTTCTATTGTTTTTTGTATCATCTGGATGATCTTGGAGAGCAGCTCCATGTGCAATGATGTATTACCATTTAACTATTAGGTGACTAGCACATAAATGAGTTACTGGATGGTCTCCCATTCTAGGAACATCTGCAAAGTCACAGATGGATCCATACAAAGACCCTGCAAACGATTAACATCAAATAACTTTCAGCAATCACAGTACGAGTGGAGAAATGACATAATTTCCCCACCCTTATCACCAACACTTAGTTATGTTTGGCCAAACTTGCTCTTCACCCTCCTTCATCAATATTCTGGGTGTCTCTTCTGCCACTTCATTTCCTGGAGCTCCTTTGTAAACCAAGGTGCATGCTTGGTTTGTGTGAGATCAGCACACAAGTAGACCGTGAAGACGATGTGGCCAAGGTCTCTATTATCTACTTCTCTATTTCCTCAGATCCTCAGGAAAATAAAAAAACAAACAAACCAAGTTTCCCCCTGGAACCCTATACAGTCTTTAAGTCTTTGGAGGCAGGGTGATGATCTTGAAGGCCCTTATGTCTCTGTGAGGCAAGGTGACAACTGAATTGGGAAACAATTGGGGCGTGATTTGTCCACAGCAATGGGTGGATGATAAAGTCTTCTAAAACTAAATCGCATCACAACTGCCCCAAGCTAATAACCAGATCCAAAATGCAACCACTATTGTATGTATTGTGCATTTCTGGTCGATTGCCTTTGTATCAATAGCATTTTCCTCAATTATTCCTCCAGTTAAACACTATGTCAGTAGTTTTTTTTATCCTAAATATGACATATTGAGCTATACTATGTGCCATTTAACGCTATTGTCTTCTGAAATTTAATCTGGTTTCCTACTTTGTCAGAGAGACATTTGGATTTTCTCATTGTTACTAATGATAAATGATAATGATAAATGATTTTTTAACAATGGTTTGTCTTCACTTTTCAGAGATTTAGTGCCTCTTCACAATGCCTGTTCTTATGGGCATTATGAAGTAACAGAACTTCTAGTAAAGGTAAGTTATGTAATGTGCAACTTCTACAGACAGATTTCCTTATTATGTTTTACAGCTATGCAAATAATTTGATAAATGGAGAAGTACTGTCAGCGTTTGTTCATTTGTTCATTAGATTGATATCCTGTCTTTTGTTCTAGAGGTCAAACCAGCATACCTAGCCTTATCTCCACCCATTATTCTAACAGGTAGTTTAATTTGAGATTATTTGGCCCAGAGTTATCCTGTAAACGTCCATGTGCAAGACTAGACTTGCTTGTGTCATGCAGTGTCTTATCACTGCACTACATTAGTAGCTAACAACAATGTGCTTATTGAAGGCACAAAACAAATGCTCAGGCTTAGCATGCATGTTTCAGAAGCTTCATAGAAGAAAAGTCCAACATGATAGCTAGCAAACTCTTTTTTTTTTTCTTCACTTCATCAGCTTTCCAGTGGAATTGGTTTCTCGGCATATCTATAAAAGTACAAAAACAATTATATTGGGTCTTCAAGAATATCTAAAGGAGTTCTTTGCTTGTCCAATGATTTTCACAAACCTATTCTTCTTAGTCTGATAAAAAAAATTAAAAACATTCAGATCAGCTAAAATTTGTCCTCCAACACAAATCTACATATATGTATTGAGAAAAACGTTGAACTTGAGCTGGTAAAACAAGTTTTTGTAAACATGTGTGGTGCATTTCTTGTTTATTGATTTCTGCCTTAGATCAACTAATCTTTCTTTGCTTTTTATAAAAATGGCTTATAAAACTTTATAAAAAGCAATCTTTAAGTATTTTTTGTCAAAAAAATGTTTCCTGATAGTCATAGCAGGGGGCTAAGAAAGATGTCTATTGGCATACTGGCCCTCGGGGGTGACCCATTCAGGCTCAAAGGCTGACAATTCTCACTTTCAAAATCACTTTTAAAGCTCTTTTATTATTTCATCATATATCCAGATTTCCCTGCCTAGTACGCTGAGATACTGTTTCTAAAGTTGACAGCATTAACTAGATAATTCTAGAACTAGGTAGAATTCCAGTCTGTGATGTTGTCTCACATGTAAACTATTGTACCATTTTGAACTTCACTAAGGACAAAATACTAATGCAAAGTATGATTTTTAACCCCTACCTCATTAAGCATTCCTGGACAACTGTTAGGTAGAACAGCCTTTCATGTACATTAGAGCCCTACCTTAAGACTTTTCCAGGAGAAAATTATATATGATTCTCTTTCCTCTCCTAGCATGGAGCCTGTGTAAATGCAATGGATTTATGGCAGTTCACTCCTCTTCATGAAGCAGCTTCTAAGAACAGAGTAGAAGTATGCTCCCTCTTGCTGAGTTACGGCGCTGACCCTACACTGTTAAACTGCCATAATAAAAGTACAATTGATTTGGCCCCTACACCTCAATTAAAAGAACGATTGGCATGTGAGTACAGAGAAAATAAACCGAATAGAGGTGATTACTTTTTTTCCAGTTTTTTATATGGATCCGTTCAGTGGCTGATCTTGATAATCATCCATTGTAATTGATTGCTATTTCTAGGATTCTGAACTCGAGTGATATATGAGTCTTAAATGCCATACAATTTTTTTTTTCCTCTAGATGAATTCAAAGGCCATTCATTACTACAGGCTGCAAGGGAATCAGATGTGAATCGTGTAAAAAAGCATCTCTCTCTTGAAATTGTTAATTTCAAACATCCTCAGACTCACGAAACTCCTTTGGTAATTTGTTGTTCATACCTTTTCAATGAAGTGTGCTACTGGTTGTCCTTGATTTACGACCATTCATTTAACAATGGTTCAAAGTTATGATGGCACTGAAAAACATGACTCATGACTTGTCTTCAAAGTTACAACTTTACATTACCCCCTTAAAGTCACATGATTGCAGTTTGGATGCTTGGCAATTGACTCCCATTTACAACTAGTTGCAGTGTCTTGTGGCCATATAATCATGATTTGTGACCTTTGCAGCCCTCAAAGTCAACAGAGGAAGCCAGAATCGCTTAATAACCACATGATTTGCTTAATGATGTCATGGTGAATTTGTTTATTGACAGTGCTAAAAATGGTCATAATACCAGATTTGGTCATGTGATGATTAATTTAACTGCATCTCTTAGATCCCAATTGTGGTCATAAGTTGAGGACTACCTTTCTGGCTAATTGAACAGATGAAGAATCAAAACACGATTTCTTTCTCTACTGGAAAGAATTATGAGAATTTAGTTTTACATTCTCAGCATAGTGCCGTGATGATGAACCTATGGCACGCATGCTGGAAGTGGCATACAGAGCCATCTCTGCCGGCACGTAAGCCGTTGCCCCAGCTCAGTTCCACTGCGCATGCATGCACGCCTCCTGCTAGCCAGCTGATTTTCGGGTATCTGCCACACATGTGCAGGGGGCGGGGTGTATGCAGGAAATGCATACACGGGGCAGGAATCATGGGGTCACGTGCATGCGCAGGGGGTGCGAGGGGTTGCACGTGCATTGCATTATTGGGGGTTACGCGCATGTGCAGGGGAGCATGGGCGGTTGCACATGCATTGTATTATGGGGTTGCATGCACGGGCGCAGGGGAGCTCAGCCAAGTTGTGCGTGCATTGCATTTGGGTGCAGGCATGTGTGCATGCGTACTTTCAACACACGACAACGAAAAGATTAGCCATTGCTGGCATAATGCATTTTTGTTTAATTAGACTTTTTCTAATTTCTGCTTTATATAGATTATTTTCCTGTACCTTTTATTACAGTCACCAGTTTTTAGCAATATAATTATCTAGAGTAATTGCCATTTTAAAATGATTTGGAAGTAAGGCTTTGGAGTGCAGTGTTCTTCCTTAAAAGGAGCTTGTATTTTTTTTCAGGCTTCCACACCATTTTTTTTTTAAAAAGATGCAGGTTCCTAAATGAGTTGATTCAGTAAAGTTGTATATGTCTTGAAGCAGATGCAGCTTTTTTTTCAGACTTACTTGAATGCTGAAAAAAGAGAGTCTGCTTTTGATTAGGGAAGAGCTCCTGTGCTCACCTACCTCCGGATAATGTTAAAAATATGCTCGGCTCCAGTTTCACTGGTGTTATTAATATTGGCTAGCAAATGATATCACAATCTCATTCTTTAATAGCACTGTGCTGCCGCGTCTCCATATCCTAAGCGAAAGCAAGTCTGCGAGCTACTTCTAAGAAAAGGAGCCAACATCAACGAAAAGACAAAAGAGTGAGCTGGTTTCTATTTTGCCTTTTTATCTTATTCATCCATGGATATGCTCAGAACAACACATGCCACACAGTTTTTCTCCCTTTCATTTTATCCTCACAACTATCCTGTGTGACTTATTCAAGCCCACCAAAGAAAATCAGTGACTTTGACACCAATTCTTCTGATCTAGTTTTCTCTCAGGGCCCTTTCCAGCTTTTGGGGGATTAGTGGATGAATTTGAATTTTGGAAAATGTCTCAACATGAATACTCTTGGGAGGTTGTAAAATACAGATTATAGGTTGCAGGCTACCACTAAATTTCTTATTGCAATGAAATACTATTTCTTGAAAAGCGCATGTTGAATTCACAATTTACTACACTTTCTATGGATGTTTATTTCAAAGAAAAGCAAATACGTGTATCTTTATTCCCTGTAAATAACTTTTTAGAACTAATTTTAATTTCAAAATTTAGAATTCTCCAATTACTTACCCTTATACACATTTACCTGTCCCTCAGATTAATGTCTGTGAATGTTCTTTTCCCTTTGGTATATACAGGCGTATAGAGACATGGTTTCTTTATATGGTTTCTTTATAAGTTTGGAGAGCCTTAGAGAGACAGAGCAAGACTTTGAAACTTAAACTTAGTTTGCTATTGAGTTGCCAAAAATAATAGAGATGTGCATGGAAGTATTGGTTGACAAAGGAGTGTCAAGAAATGCCAACAGGCATTCTTTTGTTTACTTTAACTCCCATCACATCTGTACTAATTTTCAGCATTCTGAAAACTCATTCATCAAGAACAAAATGGAAATAAATTATGACTTATTTTGTTTTTATAAAGCTTCCTGACACCGCTTCATGTGGCATCAGAAAAAGCTCATAATGATGTTGTTGAAGTAGTTGTGAAGCATGAAGCAAAGGTATGGATTATTTTTAGCATAAATCATATTTTTGGGCAAAATGAAAAAATGACATGTACATTTATAAATGTTTATAACTAATCTTTGATAAAAGCATCATTTATGTTTGTTGTTTTCTTCCAACTCTGTACAGAGGCCAAAGGAAAGGTACCTAACAATATTTAAATGATATTTGGGTGATTTGATAGCCTGTCATTTCTGTAGGAATCAGCAGATGATGGAAGGAACAACAATTTTGAATATTAATATAGCCAGTGGAGATGTGCAAAACATTTCATTGAATATCCCCAGAATGTCTGTTCCAAATTTTGAGACAGAAGTTTAATAGACCATTTCAAGGTTGTATTACTTGCAGTACATGTGGAAGGTACTGTTTTGAGGTCAGAGTAGATACTATGACTTTGGAGAGACTGTTCAGCCTTAAAATATTTTCAACCTCTTAGTATTCTTGTTTTCTCAAAGTAGACGGCTCTCTATTGTTCCATTATGAATTGCTATAAAGAACTAGATACCATATTCTGTGCTTCCTGCATTGTTAAGATTCTCTGATAATTTTTAGGTCAATGCTTTGGATAATCTTGGCCAGACATCTTTGCATAGAGCAGCGCACTGTGGCCACTTACAGACGTGCCGGTTGTTGCTGAGTTTTGGCTGTGATCCCTCCATTATATCACTTCAGGGTTTCACAGCCTCTCAGATGGGAAATGAAAACGTTCAGCAGTTGCTACAAGGTAATAGTGTATAATTTTTGTTTGTGTTAAGTTTTTTACTTTTAACACGTTAACAAAGGCAATTAGGAATCCTTGCTGAACCCCTTGAATTAGTAGTTCCTGAAAAATGATCTGAAGAGGCTTCAGGCAAACGAACAAACAAAAAATTAATGCATGATGGCCTCACAGATAACAGAATGACCATGCCTGGTTGATCATGTTCCTGTTATGGAGGTGATGGAAGACCAAAATACTCATTCAGTTTCATTTGTTCCAGCTGGTCTTTATATAGCTACTTTGGACTGATAAGTCTGAATCTGTCTGACTTTGGCATTTATAATTATTACTGGTAAACGTGTGTAGTCTTTTTGAAAACAGCCACTTGCCTCAGATTGCGTTTAAATTGGCATTTCTTACACTAAATGATTTGGTACTTTGATATATGTAATACTTGGTAAGTATTAAGTTCTTCTTCTACAGAAGGTGTTCCTTTGGGCAATTCAGAAGCCGATCGACAGTTATTGGAAGCAGCAAAGGCAGGAGATGTAGATACAGTAAAGGTAAGACAATTTGATTGTTGCAGAAAAAAGTTAACATCCAGCAAGAAAAGCAGATCAATTTGGGTTGTCCTTAAATCTTTGGAGATAGAAAAATTGAAAATCAAATTCCACTGCACCTTAACTGGCTTGAACTATCTCAGATTTAAAACAACTAATTTATAGGCAAACCAAAGATTTTTGTCTTCTTTGCTCCCTCAGTAATGAAACAGTTGGCCTTTTCAGCTGCTTTGGAAAAATGCATTTTAAAAAAAGTACACAATGTGACCTGAGAAGTCATATTTGCATTATATTAGGACAGTTGTAATTTTCCAGTAAGGGCTTTCCTTATTCAAATATGGAGTTGGATGTCAGAAAAGGTCGCCAATGCATGTAACCATGCTAATGAGAATAGTCAGTGTGATAAAAGATATATGATAAACCTTGTACATTGATGATAATGACAGTAGACCCCCAACAGGTACTTGAAATACTGATTTTTTTTAATCAACCTTCATTCTTCCTATTGGTGGATGTGTACTCAAAATTTGAAATAGGTTTTAGACCCCCAAATATTTTTTTAACCTTTTGAAAATGTTTCATTATGAAATGCTTTAAACTTGAAATCCTCCCAGAATGATTGAATGCCAGTTTCAGTCTCAAAAAAGGTATTTCCTGTTCAGAGGAGTTCATATTCAAAGAGTGTGCAGTACACAGTTACAATGAATCACTGAATTCCTAAGCTAACTGACCAGTTCTTTCCCAGTATATTCTCACAATAAAAGGCTGAACTGAGAGGCTGCTTCCCATTTGTTTTCTCTGCTCTACGTAGTCCCTTCATGCTCTGAAAATGTGTCCAGGAGATTTGGGAGGTTTTCTTGAGTAGTAGGGAAGGGAACTTTTGGAACTGGATAGAAAGTAAATAATAAAAATAAGTTCCATCAATTATTTAGTGTGACCCCAGGGTTTTACCTAGTTTTTTTGTTTCTGTCTAGTGTACCAGAATAGCTTTTGTGCTCGTCTGTGTTCTTGGAATGTGATATCAATAACATTTGGACCAGAAGGATGTCAAAAAAAGTATAAGGATTAAATCATTCAGCGTTCCAGATTGGACTTTTAAAATAATATTGATGGTATCAGAAATATAAGGCAGGAGGATTGAAGATTTGGTGCTGTAATTTCTATGCTGCTAAAGCAATTAAGTGTGACTTTAAAAAAATCCAACACAAGCAAAAGAACCAACATTTTACTTTTTAAATAAGGAACATATGATTAGTAGAATATATCTACAGTGTTTACCTCTTGCCCAGACATTGTAAATCTCGTTTATGGAAGGAGCCAATCCTTCTTCTGAGGGCCGGTTATTCCACAAGGACACCCATGTTCAAATTCCCCTGCTGATTTCCTGATATGAGGGAATTTTCAGAATGTCCTTCCTGCTTGTGCATATCGGGTGGGGAGATTCTGCCATCAATGTTTGTCTCAATTGTTGCATTCCACAGAAGTTATGCACAACACACAGTGTGAATTGCCGGGATATTGAAGGGCGCCAGTCCACACCACTTCACTTTGCAGCAGGATACAATAGAGTATCTGTAGTTGAATATCTTTTGCAGCATGGGGCTGATGTCCATGCAAAAGACAAAGGGTAAATATTCCATTCTATGGTGTTTGATTTGCAAATGCCTATTTTTCTTCTGTTCGTTTGTTTGTTTTCAGAGATGATAAGCCTTGAAGGTCTATATTCCTAGATACTTGTAATACAAAATGTATGCATAAAGCTTTGTGTAATTAAGGCTTCATCTCTACATACAACTTTTTAATCCACGTGTATGATAAAAATGTTACGGGAAGGTTAATCATTTATTTATTTGTAAAATTTATTTGTGGCCCATCTCATATTCAATGACTCAGAGAGGCTCCTTGTGAAGCACATTGTTGATGGGAAATTGATAAAATGACACAAATCCATTGTAATGCAGGTGTTGGGTATAGGCCCAAAGAGGAATGGAGAATCACCTTTATTACTCCACTTATTTGGGTTCTGGCATGACACATGGTATCTATGATGGTGCCCTTTTATCATAATACTCTTTATCTGGCTAATTAATGCCCACTTCACTGATTATATAAAATATAGTATGTTATGATAACTGCTTGATAAGTTGACACATATGCTGTATTTCTAATGCAACTAACATTGTAATAAGTGATTTCTGAATTATGAAAGCACTTAGTCCATCAGTATGCTATTATTTAAAACTTCATATTAATAATTTTTCCCTGAAGGTTTCTGAGACATTCTTTTTCACAATGACTATGCTATCTTTTTAGAATTTTGAAAATTGAAAATTTCTGCTTTCCTTCAAAAATTTCAGTGGGCTGGTTCCTTTGCACAATGCTTGTTCTTATGGGCACTATGAAGTGGCAGAACTTCTTGTTAAACATGGCGCAGTTGTGAACGTGGCTGATTTATGGAAATTCACTCCTCTGCATGAAGCTGCAGCAAAAGGAAAATACGAAATTTGTAAACTACTGTTACAAGTAAGTCGCTTGAAATACATGCATTATGAAAGGTTTATTCTGTGACATCTAGAGCATGTGTGTGTGTGTGTAAAATTCAAATTCATAATGTTTCACATGAATGGAGGAAATGATCTAAGTTAGGCAAGTTGTGGCACAAATACTAGAAGGAATAGAGTGGATTGTTGTACATTATAATGGAATTAATATGTGTTTTTTTCAATTTGTTACCAAATTAGCATGGTGCTGATCCCACAAAGAAAAACAGAGATGGAAATACCCCATTAGACCTTGTTAAAGATGGTGATACAGATATTCAAGATCTCCTTAGAGGAGATGCAGCTTTGCTTGATGCTGCAAAGAAAGGCTGTTTGGCTAGGGTGAAAAAATTGTGTTCCCCTGATAACGTCAACTGCCGTGATACACAAGGCCGGCATTCTACTCCACTCCATTTAGCAGGTGAGTTCTCTTTAAAAATATAGTGATGTTGCTGTATCACAATCCTAATATGGAAAAACACTTGAGTAGGATTCTGGAGTAGAACATCAAGTGTATTGGTTAAATCATAAAGGACTGAACAAAATAAGTACATTAATAGCAATAATTGTTAATGATTGTCAAAGCCCTACTTCAGATATATTTGGGTTTTAATTTTGAAAAATGCCCCATGAGAGATATATGAAACCTATCTTACAGTATCAGATATTTGGATAATATAATGTATTCCATCATCTGTCTATTCTGAAAAGCTGAAAGTTTCCAGGATCTTAGATCTTGGTTCTTCCTACCTGTTTTTACTGGTGACGTAAAGATTGAACCTGGAATTTTTAATGCAAAAAGACATGTATCCTGCCGTTGTGCTTTGCCCCACGTGACTGCTGCTTATATATGGCTGCCTGTGTTGAAAAAAAAAGTACCTGTGGATTAATGTTCAGAAAACAGGAAAAGAAGTAGGTGATGCTTTTTATCGTAATTGTTTAGTCAGATACAGAATAATTTATTAAAAGTATTTGTTCTCACTACCTCCTAGCTGGTTACAACAATTTGGAAGTTGCTGAGTACTTATTACAGCATGGCGCTGATGTAAATGCACAGGACAAAGGAGGTTTAATTCCTTTACATAATGCAGCATCCTATGGGGTAAGTAGTTTGATTGTTCATTGCAAACCTTTTAAAATTATACATCAGTTTTAAAAGATCCAGTGTGGGTCTCTTAAACCTTTCCGGCACTGCAGTTTCAAGGCTTTTTCCTATTTGCATATATGGATAGAAATTGCTTCCATCATGATTGCTACAAAAACAAAGCAATATAACAATGTGTCCCATCAGTAAATTTCTGAAAGATTCAAAAAATCTCTTCATGTTTTAATTATCGTTATTCTTTTTCTCCTTCAGTTTAGAATAGTTTATACTATGGGAAGTCTCTACTTAAACTAATGATTTAGCATGAAAATATAGAGTAACTGTTTTGTTTCCATTTTGCGACTCTGAGAATCAAACTATGAGTTTGCTAATAGAATGAAGGAAATATTCTAGTGAAATCTCACCTATGAGCACAAATTTTGTTCTGTTTGTTTTCAGCGGGATGATCGCTAGTCAAAATTGCAGCAATTCCATTGTTTTTGCATTGTATTATTTCACCGATACATTGAGATTTTATGTGCAATGAAATCTATGATTATTTCAGTATAAAGAGCAGAACATCTTTATGGACATTAGTATAATGTTGAGGTCCAAGTGGTGAACTAGGACTGACAGAATTGAAGTACAAAGACCCATTCAGAGATACCCATCATCTTTGTTGGTCCCCGGATGACTTTAAGCAAGTC
This sequence comes from Pseudonaja textilis, assembly GCF_049901715.1. Classification (NCBI taxonomy): domain Eukaryota; kingdom Metazoa; phylum Chordata; class Lepidosauria; order Squamata; family Elapidae; genus Pseudonaja; species Pseudonaja textilis. Next base: position 25,606,697 of record NC_141993.1, read on the forward strand.
AGTATTTGTAAGCTTCATCTCCTTATAGAATTATAATGAATGCAAAAATGACCAAGATAATCACATACATAGCCTTGGTATCATTAAAGAAATGGCAGAATTGGGCTTTTCTACCTGAAGGAATGTTATATGTCCCAATGAATTCATATTCAGTCATTTCCATAGTAACATGGAGTTAATCATAAATTGGTGGGACAACAAATAGACAAAATAATAGAAAAGGAAGAAGCTAAAGTGCTCTAGGATTTTAGAATTCAAATAGACAATCACTTTCCACTAATCACTCCAGACTTAACAATTGTTGGTAAGAATGACAAAAAAAGTCTGGATATTGGATGTGGTAATACATGGAGACAGCAGACAACAAAAAGACCTGTAAATGGATGTAGAACAACTGTGGTAAAATAATGCAAAGATAATACCAATGGTGACAAGTGCCTTGGGTGCAATCCCAAAACATCTGCAACATCACTTGAACACCATCAGCATTGACAAAATTACCATCAGTCAATTCCAAAAGGCAGCTTTACTTGGAACAGCTTATATCTTTTGATGATGCCTCTAACAGGCTAGAAAGTGGGAGACTGAGAGTACCTGAATGAAAGCCAGTTGGATGATTTTGGACCAGTTACTCTCTTCAGCCTAACCCACCTCACAGGGTTGTTGTGGGGAAAATAGGAAGATGTGTTAGATGTGTTTGTAAAAATAATAAAGGCGGGATGCAAATACCGCATTTTTCGCTCCATAGGATGTACTGCCCCCCCCCCCCCAAGTGAGTGGCAATGTTTGTGCGTCTGTGCTGGTCCTTTGGTGAATAGCAGCCAGGGTGCGGCGGTGGGGTCCTTTTTCAGTGCTTGAACCCCACCTCTTCTGTCTTTGTCATTGTCCACCTCTTCTGACTCTTTTCCTCAGTGCAGGAATTAATAGGCAGAGCTGGCACATGAGAGGACACCTATCTCTGGTCCTCTCAGGCTCTGCCTGATTTTTTTTCTTGTTTTCCTCCTCTAAATCTAGGTGCATCTATGGTCAGGTGATTCTTATAATCAGGCAGAGTGTGAAAAATATGGTAAATAAAATAAAAACTACCAAACAGCACAGATCAATCTTAGTTCCTAGGGATGGTCTCAGTAGGTGAATAAAAATGCCAAATTCAGTATAATCCAGCTGGTTGTGACCAATCATAATATGAAATGTTCCTCATAATAATATGAAACAAACATTGTGTTAAGTGTGGTGTGTTTTAAACTTTCTGATATATCTATAGGCAAAAAAAATACAGGTGAAAGTCCAAAAAATTAGATCTGAGGTTAGCTGTCTCAGTTCTCCTCTACTCCCATCCCTGACATTCTGAGATTAAAGTGACCAGACTGTAGTGGACCTGACGAAAACCAGTTGAAAAAGAAAAGCATTGCTAGTAGTATGTTACACATAGGCTCTTTGCGATTATGTATTTAGATTTTTCTGATAGAAAAAGGTATTTTTCAGGATTGTAAGCTTCATTCAGTAAGATGTTGAAGTTTTGATGTAGTTAGGTCATCTAGAACTGTCCTCACTTCCCTAACGTTGATCTCAGTAGACTGCGGAAAGATAATTTAGCTGTGCACTTCAGTTTGCTACGGTATAATCAGTCAGAACTAAATTTGTAATTACTAATTTGTTTTTTTTAATTTCAAAGTAATTTGAAAGAGGGGTCTAAAGCATAATAGACTTAAGTAAGTCTACAATTCAGTTTTTCTTCACCGCTTTAGAATACTGCAGAGCTCTGCCAGTGGCAAGGATTTGCTTTTGTGTTTGCTTCAGTATTGCTTTTCTCTATCAGGGTTTGTTTGTTTGTTTTTAACCAAAAGTTCTTGGCCAGGCTGTAGTGTATTCCTTTGTATATTCAAAAGTTGGGAGTATGACTTCAGCAGTCAAGACAAGACATACTCATTATGTGTTGTATGTTTAAAAGGTCTATTTGCAACTAATGTGGTTGCTTTAGAAAATGAAAGGTGGCCTTAACTTATCTTTAAGGACAACTCTTTCATCAAGAGTTCACTTTTTCTACTTGGGGGAAGGATGACAATAAAAACACTATAGCTTTTTTAAAAAATGTCCATGAATCTAGCAAAATAATTCTAGTAAGAAATGGAGGGTGTAAGAATATATGGAAAGAACAACACCACCAGTTTAATTTGACGATCTGAAACTTCACCATCTCAAAGATCCACTTTCCAGCCAAGGTCATTTTTGGTGAAAAGTGGCATTAATTAAAGATTTGTATATTGCACATTAATGTCCTGAACCAAATTATAGGAAAAAAAGTTTTTTTTCCTGAAGATTGCACTATATATAAATGTATTTTATTTTCCAGCATGTAGATGTAGCAGCTTTGCTTATAAAATATAATGCGTGTGTAAATGCTACAGACAAATGGGCTTTCACACCTTTGCATGAAGCAGCCCAGAAAGGAAGGACACAGCTTTGTGCCTTATTATTGGCCCATGGAGCTGATCCTACTCTGAAAAACCAGGAAGGACAAACGTCATTAGACCTAGTCACCGTAAGTGATGGGAATTTTTTGAGAAGTTTGTATTGAGCTTCAGTTGCTGGCTGCTGACCAGGGCATCTGCTGACCAGATTTGAGGGTTTTAAAACATGTAGCTACCGTTTGTGGACTACAAGCTCAAGCAAGGACAGCAACTCCACAAATCTCATTGAAGATGGGCATAAGGAATGTAAGTGTAGGTTTTGCAAGTGCGGGATTACAAAAGCAGTTAGGTGTTTTCAACGTTTAAAACTAATCCGTGACTCCAGAAACCACATTTAAAATACCAGCCATGCTTGGTTTGTTGGAATTTGAGCCATCTATATGTGCTCTTTGTCCAAGATTCATGTTTCCTGGGCTAGATACGACTTGGGAATCATTAAAGATGTGCACAGTCCATTGATCCACGAACTGTATTTTCAAGAGAACGTCAGAATATTCAGTCCCCTTTGGACCATGCTGCTCCTGGGGATTTCAGCAGTTTCTGGAAGTAAATCCAATAAAACCAGAAGCAATTTGAGGTATTCCAGCCGTGGTGTTCTAGTTTGAAACACCATTCCTGCATTACTAAAACCATATGTATGAATAATGTGGCTTTATAGTTTAAATTGTTTTTGCATTAAATTTTAGGAATTAAGTATCTTAAGGCCCATAAATAAGTGTAACGGGTTATTTTTAGGAAGTATTTTAACTGTGAAATGAATTTTTGTTTCAAGATGTAATGTCTTATATCTGTAAGCTGTATATGCCATGAATATACCATGAATAATGTAAATACATTAAGTCCAAAATCAGCCATTCATTGTTATGCCTCAATTGGCACTTTTGTGCATTTAGCTGTATCCTATAAGCATTTAGTGATTTTAAATTGCTATCCTACAACTGAGTACTCAGAAATATGTTCCTCTGAATTCAGCAAGGCACTCTCCCAGGTAAGTGAGTATAGGATTGTAGGTTATAAGTGCAGCATTTTAATCTTTAAGCCTGTGAGAAGTAGATTAGAAAGCAAGAGAGTGATTGTGTTCAAGTTGGTAACAGGAAATAGATTTTAATCATACCTTAAACAGTTAGAACTAAAATTTAAGTATGATACAGTCTTGGCATCGTAGTTACCTTACTCAAGGAACCTCTGGGCAGAGAATCTGAAATGACATTGTAAGTAACAAAAAGAAAATTAGAGTAATTGAAGTAAAGCACTGTTTATCTAACCTTATAATTTACTTGTATGTACTTGTGTCTATTTTAACACAATGTTAATTTTTTTAAAAATTTCCAGGCAGATGATGTTAGTGCACTCTTGGCAGCTGCCATGCCGCTTTCTGCCTTGCCATCTTGTTATAAGCCTCAGGTTATAAATGTGTCTCAGAATCCAGGAACATCAGCTGATGCACTTTCTTCCATTCCATCCAGTCCATCTAATTTGTCAGCTGCCAGTAGTCTGGACAGCTTGTCTGGTAGCTTTTCTGAACTCTCAGTTGTTAATACAAGCGGTGCTGAAGGAGCTTCTAGTTTGGAAAAGAAAGAAGGTGAGCCTGGAATTTTCTACTGGGTCAGCTTTGAGTTGCTAAACAAAAGGCAGTTTACTTATGCATTAAGGCTTACATCTAATGATGATATGTCTAAAGCTATGTTTTTCCATCATAGCTTCATATTTGGCATAATTTTAATACAGAATCATAGAATTGGAAGGGACAACCACTTGCTCTGTGCAAGAATCCAAATTAAAGCATATTTAAGTGATCACTTAAATAACCATCTGTGGGTTAAATGTATCTACTTGAAGCTTACACAAGAGGGCAGCCATGAAACTGATTTATACAGTTTCTAATATTTGAAAATTTGGGGAGTTTTTCTTGGGAAAAAAATAGCATCACAAAAGTAACTAATTGTGGACTTCAACATGTTATATTTACGGTAGGATTTCCTATGGAATCCTACATTCTACCAAAAATGTTTTTTAAACTTGTTCAATGTATATATTAGTCAAGATAAGATTTAAGAAGATCCTAACATTATTTAATTTGGCTAAATAGAATTTTAAGTGGTCAATTTGTACTTTAAAAGTATATTTCAATGTGGTAGTTTTATGAAAATATTGCACTGGATATTCTTGTAGAGAATGATGTGAACACCTGCCTGTAGCCTGATAGAATAATTTCAGTTCAATTTATATGTAGCTAATAATTTTTCATATTTAGTTCTCAATGTAGATTTCAGCATCAATCAATTTGTGAGAAATCTTGGACTTGAACATTTGATTGACATACTTGAAAGAGAGCAGGTAAGTAACTGTCTTAGTTTGAAAACCAAGTAAACAATAAATTTCAATGGAAACAGTTGCAAAATCATTGATTTAAATTTTAGCTTGGGAGAATGTTCAAAACCAGGATTTAGATTTGGAGATTGATTATATCTTGAGTTTCAAACAGCTAAGTTAAAATACTAATCAATACAAACCAGCTTTCCCTCTTTCATTTCTATAGTTCTCTAAAATATTTCTTAAACTAATGTAAGATACATTTTAGAGAATTGATTTTGTCTGCAGATTATTTTTTCTAGACTTCAGGAAATATGATATGAACACTGATTTACCTATATTAATTAATAATTACACCAATAATTCAGCGTTACAGTTGTACTAAACATGAAAGCATTTTTAACAAAGCATACATATCTGAGTTTTGGTTGTGTAGCTACAAACCTTGTATGGTTTGTTGCATCTTAACAAAGCCTTTGTATGAAAGATTTGAAATGTGTAGTAATACTTCATTTCCTAACATCTTGAATTATTTGATTTTAATTAAATTTACTTGTATTTTAAACAGAAGTATTAAAAAATTAGTGATAACAATAGTAAAATAATAAGAGAAGTATCTCTTCAAGCAGTGAGCTGTCACATATTTTCTTAATTACATTTTAAAGAAAAAAGTGTTAAGATTTATTTTCAAATGTAGAATATATTTCAGTGGTTAAGAAAAACTTTAAGAAATTGGGATCTGATCATTCTTTTGGATAATATAGGTTTTCTTAAAGTTGAATCAGACGGAGGTTTTGTTATTAGCATGGCATAACTATTTCACTCTTGTTTCTAAGCATTAAGTATCAATATGGCTTCTAAGAAAACAATCACTATTGGTTGAAATGCAAAAACCTGACCATACCTTTTTGGCAATCTATTGAATTCTTATGAAGAAAACTAATAATTTTAATATTTAATAATTCCTTTTCTTTGCAGATAACATTGGATGTACTTGTTGAAATGGGGCACAGAGAATTAAAGGAAATTGGAATTAATGCTTATGGTCATAGACATAAAATAATAAAAGGAGTTGAGAGGCTGATCTCTGGACAGCAAGGTATGTTATAATTAAAATATTCAAGCTACATTTTATGCATTTGTGTAGTTCAAAATTGTAATGTTGCAGTTTTCATATATTTTAGTCACCAAAAAACGTGAATCAGTCAGTATGTCTAAAATGTACTCAAGATGCATTACTAATGTTGTCATTTCTCTTAGGTCTTAATTCATATCTAACATTGAATACTTCGGGTAGTGGGACAATCCTTATAGATCTCTCTCCTGATGATAAAGAGTTTCAGTCAGTGGAGGATGAGGTATATTATTGATGTATATCCTTAACTATTTAAATATTACATCTACTGTGTTTCTCACAAAATAAGGCCAGGCCTTATTTTTTTTTTTGACCTCCAAAAAAACGGCTAGGCCATCTTTTCGGGGGTAACTTAATTTCCTCCCCCACCTAGAGCGGCCCATATGCATGTACCTCTCCACGAGGTCAAGTGTCTTTCGGGCGATGGAAGGTCCCCAAGGGCAGTCACCAGCCACTTCAATCAGCCAGTAGAAGCGGCCTCGCGGCAAGGGGAGTGTGTGTGTGCATGCTTACCCCAAGGCTGCTTCTACCGGCCGATTGAAGTGGCTGGTGACTGCCCTTGGGGACCTTCCATCGTCCGAAAGACACTGCCTAATGGTGAGGGGAAAAGGGCAGCCACGCCTCATCCCGAAGCAGCTGGGGACTCTGCCTTCAAGGGAGCTTTTGTCAGCTGATAGAAGCAGTCTCGCGGCGAGGGGAGTGTGCGTGTGCACTTGCCCCGAGGCCGCTTCTACCGGCCGATCGAAGTGGCTGGTGACTGCGCTTCAGGAGCTTCCATCACCCGAAAGACACTGCCTAATGGCGAGGGGACACGGGCAGCCATGCCTCGCCCCAAAGCAGTTGGGGACTCTGCCTTTGGGGAGCTTCTATCGGCTGATGTTCTATCGGTAGGTCGGGGTATTCTAGCCTAGGCTACCTGCAGGGCACTCCTAAAGGCAAGTTTTCTCCCCATCCCCCTGCCCTTCCCCCCATTTCTCTTCACCTCATGCAGTTCTAATGAACGATGTGAGAAATGGCGGGGAGACGCATGTATTAAATAGGCCTAAATTTTTGGAGTGGGACTTAATTTCACCTCATGCCTAGAAATCATGCTGGGCCTTCCTATTGGTGGAGGCCGTGTTGTTGGAGAAACACAGTAGCATTAGTTAAAACTATTGCTATGAAATACAATAAATGTAACTCTAATTTTCCTGGCGTGACAGATTCAGCAATTAACACTGACTTCTTTGGGAACAACTAAGCATAATTTCATATTGTTGTTTTCTACTCTTCAAACCCAAGGGAAATTTACAATGTACTGTAATCATAATTGTGGCAGTAGTAAATTATCTTTTGAGAGAGCCAGTTTGGTATAGTGGCTAAGGTACCCAGCTAGAAACCAGAAGACTTAAGAATAAAACAAGATTGAACAGAAAAAAATAATCTTTTGAAATAGATTATAATAAGCAGTACTTGTGACTCTCCAAAGAATTAATTGAAATGAGGACTAATGTAAATTTCATCTAACAACTACCTGCTTCAAATGAGATTATATGAATCTGTGTTTGAGATTCTACCAAATAAGCCAATGCCAATTTACATAACTCTGATAGAAATCACTGATCAATTATGAGCAAATTATTTCCAGACAAAATTCAGCTGATTTAAATTAAAGTGTTTTGATTTAGATTTTATTTATATGTTTATCTGTGTACATTTTAATATTAAGATGCAAAGCACAGTACGAGAACACAGAGATGGTGGCCATGCTGGTGGAATTTTCAACAGATACAATATCTTAAAGGTAATTGTGTAGGTAACTCTGGTACTCTTCTCTTAAGTGAATAATTAATTTTAAAAGCTGAAAGGGGCTAGTAGTGACTTCTAAATAATGCATTATTTTAAAAGAAATTTGGGATTTGGAATCTTTGTCTTCAGCTAATTGATAACAGTGATTGGCATTCTCGTTGAAGCTATTCTGCCGTATTGATGGTTTTTTTCTTAACATTATTATTTACTTATTATAATTATATTTGAATTTGTGGTTTTAACTTTATGTATGCCCTCATTCTATCACTATAATTCCTGAAAAATATAAACATCAGTTCAAATGCAAATAATAGGTACTTCAAAATGGGTTGTCCTCAACTTAGGACCAGTCACTTAGTGTCCATTTTACATTATGACTGACCCCCAAAAGCTACTTACAGCTTTGTTTTGAAATTACAACGTGCCCCCAAGGTCACAAGACTGCAGTTTGGGCAACCAATCATAAGTTAAGGACTGTCTAGCATGTCCTTTTATATTGCCCTATGTATAACGCAGGCAGATTTAAGTTACTGTCTCTCCTTGAAACAGACCCTTCTAGACCCAATGTTAGTAATTTGTTCTTATATTGTCTAGGGGATGGCTCCTCATATATCACTTCTTTGGTTTCCAAAAAATTTAAGAGTGGTAACCATCACAGGAGAACTCTGTAATTCCCCTTAGTCAAGTTTTTGGTGACCAATTGTTCATGATTAATTTTCCCATGTTCTTCTTTTGTTGTGTTTTGGTCTGTGACCGCAAATAAAGTATTATATATATATAAGGTTTTAGATTATCAAGAATTCTATAAAAAGAAACTTTATCTTACCAGTGTGGATTTATTTTAGGAAGAATCATTATCTGTTTATTCCATGTTAATTGTATAGTGCAATTGCTATCGGAAAGTATGAAAGAACATTGTCTGAAATTGTGGACTTTTTCCCCTCTAGATACAAAAAGTATGTAACAAAAAACTCTGGGAAAGATACACTCATAGGAGGAAAGAGGTTTCTGAAGAGAATCATAATCATGCTAATGAAAGGATGTTGTTCCATGGTATTTCATTTTGTCTAAACGTTATATTGCATTTCTTCAGATGATTTCAGTTCAGTTCATTGTTAGAAATTCTGATCACTATATACTGTATATGTTCTCTGTTGACTTTTAACCTAATAATTGATTAATTGGTATAGTAAAAGAGTTCCTGTGCAATTCAATCAAAATCCTATTAGTGAATTTCCAGAGTATGTAATTGATAAATACATGTCACATACATGAGCCATGGTGGCACAGTAGTTAGAGTGCAGTACTGCAGGCTACTTCTGATTGCAATTTGCCAGTTCCAATTTCACCAGGCTCAAGGTTGACTCAGCCTTCCATCCTTCTGAGGTGGGTAAAATGAGGACCCAAATTGTCGGGAACAATATGCTGACTCTGTAAACTGCTTACAGAGGGCTGTAAAGCACTATAAAGCGGTATATAAGTCTAAATGCTATTGCTATTGATTCAAAAAAGGCACAATCAGACCCACACCTTCAAACTAGCTATTTTATTGTTCCCTGCCTCAGATAAGGCTCAGGCATTGTGGGATGTGTGTGGGGAAAGTTGTGGTCAGACCTTGCCTTATTGTGTTTACATAACAAATCCAGGCTAATTCCCTGATTAACCCTTCTATCTGACTTGGACAATTACTCTCCAACAATATAATAATATATATTTTATCTCAAAGCAATTAGATTATGATGGGCATTTCCAGTGTCTGCAACTGCCCTACATAAAACTGAATGTTTAGTGATTGGGTATGCCTAATTTAGAGTCAGGTTCTGTAGTACAGTGATAGATTTACAGATCTCAAACCAAACTTGTCTCTGATGCTCTAAATCAGCACTGGTTAAGGAATATGTAGATTAGGCTTCATATCAGAATTGGTTGTAGCCCAATTAGATGTCTTATTCCATACCAGAATCCTTATCAGATTCTACCCCACCCCACCCTCCCAATATTTAATTCAGTCACAATTCTTTTCTGGTTCTAGTATGTTTTTCTGCATAAGTGGCAGAAACTGTATGTATAAATATGGGAAAATACTTCCATTCGAAGAATATAAAAACCACTTTCTGTTTTATTTTCAGGCTCTCCTTTTGTGAATGCAATTATTCACAAAGGCTTTGATGAGAGGCATGCATACATTGGAGGAATGTTTGGAGCAGGAATTTATTTTGCTGAAAATTCTTCCAAAAGCAACCAGTATGTCTATGGTATTGGTGGAGGCACAGGTTGCCCCATTCACAAAGACAGGTCTTGTTACATCTGCCATAGGTAAGTTATGTTTATTTTTATAGCTACATGCTCCTTATTGGCACACAGATTTCAGTGGGTCTAAACAAATTTTATTTTATTTTATAGCCAGGCACCACCAATTCTCTACCTGTGTGTTTGGTTTCTCCTGTTGTTTTATGAGAAGCCAAACCCACAGTATAGAATAGGCGATGCCTGGCTCAACAGTAGTTGTTGTATGAGGGATCTAGGTGTTAGTGAACAACCACTTAATGAGGTAGCAACATGCTATGGCTGCCAAAAAAGCCAATGCAACCCCAGGTTCCATCAACCTGGGATCAAGGATAGTATCAAGATTACATGAAGTGTTCTTTATACTGCACTGGTATGACTACACTTGGAATACTGCATCAGTTTTGTATTACCATGATACAAAAAAGATACTGAGACTGTGTATTCTAACAAACAAAAAAGGACTAGGGGCGACATGATAGCAGTCTTCCAACATTTGTGGGGCTGTCAGAGAGAAGAGGAGTCAACTATTCTCCAAAGTACCTTGGGGCAAGCAAGAACAAACAAACGGAAGATTAATAAAGAGAGACCCAACTTAGAATTAAGGGGAATTTTCCTGGCAGTCAGAACAATTAACGGATGACACAAGTTGCCTCCAGAAGTTGTGTGTTCCCCTTCCCTGCAGGTTTTCAAGAACAATGTCTCTGCTATAGGGTTAGTTGAATGGAAAAAGAAAGGCAACATTTTAATAGATTAAAATAATGTTTGGATTGTACTCAGGATCTTTATTACATAATCCTGTATTCAGGGTTACTTTTCTCACTAGATTTGTTTTTTACACATTTACTAATGAAATGCTTCTCTTGTTTAATATAGGCAGTTGCTTTTTTGCCGAGTAACTTTGGGCAAATCATTCCTACAGTTTAGTGCCATGAAAATGGCTCATTCTCCACCAGGACACCATTCAGTTACTGGACGACCTAGTGTGAATGGGCTAGCTTTAGCCGAATATGTCATCTACAGAGGAGAACAGGTAGTGTATTTACCGTTTATTTTGTAAATATTAGAATGTAAAATATTCATGACATAGAAACAGAATATTATGAAGCAGCCTCCCTTTGAAACATGTCAAAAGTCTGGATCCTGGATGTTGTATTAATGAGTCAACAAATTTCACATATCTAATAAGCACATGTTTTCCTTAAATGTATGAAAATCTATTCGTAACTCTTTTTTATTTAGCTTAGTTCAGCAAAAAAAAAAGTATAGCATATTTTTTGGGGTGTCCAGGATTTTGTCTGTTAGCAGTAACATGCCTTTTAAAAAATGAAATGGGAGTGTGTACATGTTATAAACCAAAGTACAGATACTTTTAGAATTTCTCTGGGTCCCACGGGTGTTTTTAGAAAATAAAAATTATGGCCAGTAGTTCATTTATAAATGTTACCACAAAAGATAAGTTGGGGTTTTAATGCATTACCTTTTCTTATAAACCACTGAGAGCCTACCTAGAGTATAGAAATCTTGCTATAGCAAAGAACAGGGCTGTCAAACTCGCGGGCTGGATGTGTCACGCACTGGCCACACCCACACCTGGTTTTGAGAAGGGGAAAAAAGACACGATACGTCATGTGATGATGCCGTTTGACACCCCTGGTATAGAAATAGCATAGAAATCTTTGTAATAAATACAATAAACTGGGGGCATTGATAAAAAATTGGGGAAATACTTTAATTATTTGCAGATATTCCTGATGGTAGTCATTTTGACCATGGGCAGCTCCCTTTCTTGGTAGCCTTTGTGTGTGTGTGTGTGTGTGTGTGTGTGTGTGTACAATTTTCACTTGCTATAAATAGTTTTTTCCACCATCTGTAATTACATTTTTAAAATGTGAGGAAATGATAATCCCATTTTTATCTTTCAGGCCTATCCAGAATATTTGATTACCTACCAGATTGTAAAGCCTGAAATTGCCACAGAAGCTTGAAACTCCAGCTATTTTACAAAGGTCAAATTTAGCAGTAATCTTAATTGCTAATATATACACATATATATCCTTCCTTCCCCTCTTCCCCATCTTGGTGGTAGAAAATGTGAATAAAATCTAACATTTTTGACAGATGAAGCTTTAATAACTGTAAAGTACGTTTTCTAAAAATTCAGAAACTTTTTCAGCACTTTAACAGATCTCATTCCAGGTGATGCTAGTTTGTCTGTACTAAATTATAAAACAGATATTAACTTGAACTTTGTTTTCTATTTGCCATTTCAGTGCAATCTAACAAATTGTTGCTATACAGGAACTCATTTTATTAAAACTGTGTTCTTTAAAACACTACATTTACACAGAGAACGATTGCATTTGTAAAACTGTAAATAAGATATTTTCTACTAGCCTGATATTTATTTGCATTGTATTTGTAAAATAAGTGTTTCAAAACTGTAGTACATGGAAAACATATAAACTTCACATCCTCATCTGCATTTCATCACAAACAACTGTGAAAAGACCACCTTCGAGTCTTGCAAATTAAGCAGCAGCAGCATTCATTTGGCTTTTCTTCAGTTAGTTAAGTTTAATGGAGGAAAATGTATTCCAGTAGATTGTTCCTAAATTGTGCATATTCCTGAGGAATTTAGTAAACATTCCACTTGCTCATCACATTGATCATTACTTAAGATATCTTTTGGACAGGGATAAGTTAGCTAATGATTTGTCTAATGTAGGAAAACTTTTGATTAACATTAAAACAGGGTATTTAAGAATGAACAAGCATATGTTCCTGATTTCTGTTTAGATGTAATGGCACTATAAAATCAAAATGAATCTTTTGCATGTGGGACAAAGGTGGAAAAGGGGTACCCATGCCTTTCAAAACACTGAAAACTTTTTCACACGCCCTCTTCTAAAATGTAGTTTCCTTATTCCTTTAGTTCAGGCAAGGTATTTTTCGTCTTACAGGTTCACCTGTAATATATATGTATATATAATTCCAAATTTTTATCCATTGATCCAATTTTAAATGAGCAATTAATTGCAGTTTTTCAACCTTTAAGACAATGTCCCAATGTACATTACGTTTTTTTAAAAAAAAAATACCAAGAGTGCTTAAATTGTCTGGTTCATATGGTATCTTAGATTTGAGTCTTAAATAATTGCTGTGCACGTGAAGTCAGTGCATGGATGGTTTATAAAATCATGTGAAAAATATAGTAAACATTACTTCATTATGGTCACTGCTGGATAAAGGACAGTTCAGTTAAATAAAAGAGGTCTTTGCACTGCATGTTTTCTATTCACTAGTTTAGCCAAATACCTGAACAAGTATTCATGCAAACTATGCTAACTATGATTTAAGCATTAAAAACCCTTTTTCATTATTGAAAATATTTCATTCTTTGTGAATGATTATTTAATGTGATGTAAATTATTGTGGTAATGGTAGCATTTTAAATGGTACCATAGGATTGGTTAAAATGTTTTTAATTTTGCATGGCAAACCTATTTTTCAGAAGGCAGATTGTATAATGATTTTGATTGTGTTGAGGTTCAAGCCTCCTGTGCAATTAGAGGTTTATTCATCTTGAAAGTGTCTTACCTGTATTGTATTGCATTCTTCACCATTCAACCCAAATAAACTTCATTCACAAGCTTTTTGGTAGTGTGTATTATGATTGCAAGTTATTAAAATTAGTAAAACTGAGGTATTATTTAAATGCAGTTATTATATTTGTTTCCTGTGATATGGATGTTTTTGACTCTGGCTGTATGTCTAAAATCACCGTGATTTTGGGAGAGTTTCAATTCCAATATCTATTTCTCTCATGCAACACATAATATACTGTTTCTCATGTCTTCATAATATTTTTCTTCTGTATTCTGGCATATATCAGAGTATTTATATATTGTAAGTTTTAAGTAGTATTGATCTATGCATCAGAACAATGCAAATGTCAAGATGGCTTGGAGTTTTAGGATAAAGTCTTTGTTTTATTTTAAATCCACAGAGACCATGTTCAAAAACGAGCAGGGGGGAAAGTATCCAGTTACTACTGTTAGGATATGTGCAGAGTAACCCTTGTATAAAAAGGATATGCACACGGAAAATGGTTTGTGAATAAATATACAGCCACACAGAGTTGAACAAGTTGTGTTAATGTTTACCTGAAGATATAGCATAGTCCAATAAACAGTCCATGTCATACATGTTTTTAACAGTCCAGAAATATCCAGTTATAGTCTTCTTACTGGTTTCATGTCTTTTACAGCAGACAAATAACAAACCATAATACAACAGATAACCTTCAATATCAACAGAATATTAAAATAAACAGGGTTAGTCAGTATCAGTCCATAGTCAGTATCAATAGAGATCATCAGTGAAAAAGAGAATTAAACCATGATCTATAGGTCCCTCTTATGGCAACTTGTAGCATAATTAACCAACCAGAACACAGCATAATACTTTACAGTATTTTTCCTTAAAGCTATAAACATATATATTCGTAGTTTTTATATTGCCAACCCAACTACGTTATTTACATATACATAGCAACTACTATAGTTCAGTTAATATCTAAAGATTAAAATAAGTTGCCTATAAACCTCAAATCACTTGTACAGCTATATGTTTAGGATAGAAATGAGGTAAGGTAAAATAGCTTGACAGGGAAGAAAAGAAAAAGATTAGTGGGAGATTATCTCAGCCAGCAAAATTTGACAGTTACTCTATACCACATTCCTCTAAATACTCAAGCTCTTGTAAGGATCTGTCCTGCCATTCATGATGAAATTCTGTACCACTCCTATTTAAGGGTGAATTGGTTAAAGGATGCTAACCTCAACTCCTGTCATTGTCCCTCCATGTATAGATGGTGAATGCTGCAAGGAAAAGGGGTTAGATGCTTCTGTCACAGTTTTTGTGGAATCAGTGAGCAAAAGAAGCTTCCCGTCCCTAGATTTGCAGTTTTCTAATATTCTCACTATCAGACTCTAGTCCACTTTCAAACATTTGGGGGGAAAAGTTCTGTTCTAAGAGAAACATTGCTTTGTGGTGGTGAGTGGGATATATTTCAGAACAATTTTGAAGTATTCTTCAGCATCCTCTTGTTTAAACTTGGAAGTGATGTATTGGAAGAAGTTTGCAGCTTTTAAAAGTTCTTAATGATGTGCTGTATCTTGATTGACAATGGAATTGGTAGGAGGTTGATTTTCAGTGTTCAAGATGCATAACTGAATAATTGTAAAATGTCTATTTAAAGCATTTTCTTGCACAGCTATATGAGTAAAGCACTAGCTCTTAAACCTTTTAACATGGTCCGTGTGAACTTTAGTTTTTCCTGTCTTTGGCACCCTAGTATTTTCTCAGAATGAGTGCATAGATTAAAGTTCAAGATTCTTGATTTCATTAAGTATGATGCATGGCATCTGATCATACTGCACATATAGTTGAATTAACTTTACCATTAGTGGGACCACAAAGCAAACCTTGTCATGATTTCATTTCAAAATGAAATAGCCTCAAATGAAGACTTCACGCAGTGCCTGATACTTTAAAATTGTGAAGCCAACATCACAGAAGGAATCATTGGTGGGAGCAAAAAAAGTTTTGTTTTTTTGTTTCTGAACAGTCATTTTTTTCAAAGAGAGGTCACTGTAGACAAAATTTCAAAGAAATCTACATGAGTTGGTACAGGAATCTTTTATTATTTTTTTTCATATCTTCATCTTGAATACTGAACAGATGTTGAAAATTCCCACGAAAACATTAGGTTTTAGTTTGCTTGGAATGGAATGATTGCATTTTATAATTATATGCATGTTTGCATTTTACTTGATGGCCCTGGTCTGCTTTCTAATGCTGTTTAAAATGCACCTGGTTAAGGTGTGTTTGAGACTATATTTGATGCCTAAAATGATGGATGTTTTATCAAAGCTTTTTGTTGGCAAATATTTAAAATGTGGCTTCAACAACTAGCTAACATTCAGAGCAATAAAATAATTATGATTTTGGAGAATTATACTTCATGAGAAAATGGTTTTGTGTACTGAAAGCTGTAATAATAAAGCAATTTGGAAAAAAAATAACTTGGTACAAAGTACTGTAGCACCTCATCTGCACCAGGGGGCACCAAATGCCAAAGTCATTAGTTGTGTAGGTTAGTTGTTCCTAATATGCTATATTCTTGCAAATGAATTCCTCAAGTTAAATAACCTTCATTTTGAAAAAGTGGAAATCACAAAACAGATTTGAGATTATTAGTGATAAGCTACAAACTGGTTTGTCATTGTATTATGTGCTGTTTTTCTGATTTGTCTGAGAAATGAAATAAATATTGTTTTAGATTTTTCTGCAGGAAAAGCTGGAGAAAACTTGCTTTATTCTTTATTTATACTTGCTCTTTTATTATTTATACTTGCTTTATTCTTTGAAGGCTTACAGTATATCAAACAAGACTAAAGTATTGGATGTGAAAATTCATGTTATACCTTTTTATTCCTGATGCCAGTGAAAAGCATTTTTAAACTTGATCAGCAGTTGCTAAAATTTTAGCAGTTGCTAAAATCTACAAGGAAAGTATTCCATGTTTCAGTGAAAAAACATAAGAGATCAAATTATGGTGGAAACTTTCCTTCAAAGGAAAATATATGGGATTTTGCAAAGTTTTTGTGTATGTATCAAATAATTCTTTTTAAAGTTACTTGGTAAGGAAAATGGTTAAATACATTTTTTTAAAAAAAATATTCTACTTAATGGCATGGTTTGTTTTGTTACTGGGAAGTGACAATTGAGATGAAATATTGGGAAGTATGGTAAGCTTGCAAAGGGATAGTGATGACTTATGGTCAAAAACATTAAACAGAGTGCATGCATGATAAAATCTGTTCTCAAAAGTGTTCCACAGAATGTACAAAGTCAGTTTTGGGAATTGTTACATAGACCCTTTTAGAAATGCTATAGGGAAGAGAGATGTGTGCCATGTTAGATTCCCATTCCATATTCTAACTAGCATGAATCTTCCACATGAATATGCTTTCTTGTCCTATTCCATGACCCAGGATTCATTTGTAGGGATCCTGTTCATAGAACAGAACAGATCTTCTCATGCAAAGACTGCCCTTGGTCATGTCAGCATTTACTGAATACATGAAGCCATTTATTAAAAAAATAAATATTAAATTGTCCTAGTAGAGATGGCCATTTCTAACAAATGTTGGCTACTCTCAGACTGTAGCATTTTCCTTCAGCTTTAGCATTTCCTTCCCACTCGCCTTGCTCAAGTACAGATTGCAACTTCTAATAGCAGTTTTAAAAAAATAGAAGGCAATGTTTAATACATGTTTTGATGTTAATCGTGTGACCCTTAATGTGTGGACAATGTGACTATCTTACTTTGAAATAACGTAAAACCAGATTAAATTGGCCACATGTTTATATTTAAGATTTTTCCTTATGTTACTAAGCAAGCTGTGTATGATAATATTTGTGGCAATTCACTTTCTTTCACTAATGTTTCAAATCCCTATTGAAGTATACTTCGATTAAGCCAACTCAAGGTCACAATAGATTGCAAGCTTCCAAAGTCTAGTTTTATTAATAAACAATTGTTTCTACTCGGTTCTTTTTCTCATGTATCAAAGAACCTCCACATTTGGTCAAAAGAATGGAAAACAGCTTCACATTAAGAGCTGGACTTCAAACTTTCAGAATAAAGAATCATTCATTGTTTGCTTGCAACTTAGTTGGTCCCAATATGGCCTATTGCCGGGTACCCGATAGAACTTGTGAAGGCTTGAAGCACAGTATAGAGTGAGAGTGAACACCTTATTTCCCTCTGTCTCGTTGACCTACCCATCCTATTTTGGCTCATCTTGGCTTCATGTTGACCAAGTATTTTTCACACAGTTTTAAATTTACCTAGATCATGCAGAAGAAACGTTACTGCTTCCCTTCGGACCTCTCACTAAATATACAAAAAATATTGGAAAAGTAAAATCCAAAGCAAGCAGAGTGATATCAATGAAAGGGGAGAAATCATTAAGCCTGGGCACTGAACTCTATAATTTTATTCACAAACACACACCAATTAAATGTAAGAAAGGTGGGTTTTTTTAAATGACCCTGTAATCCTTTGTATCAGGGTAGAGTTGTGGGGACTGAATGGAGGTGAGCGTTTACTAGCCGGATGCCCTTCCTGATGCCTAAGTGCAGTTCGCAGCAGATAACTTTCTCCCTGCTCTGCCTAGGATGGAACTCTCAACCTTCCGAGTGGGAGGCAAGCAACTTCACCTCTAGGCCACCACACCCCTCAAATGTAGAGAACTAAGATATTGGGAAAGCCAAATGCAAATCCACCATTCTTTCAACTTCCTATGTCTCATATAAAGCTGCCGTGAGTTTCAAATGGAATAGAGTGCTATGTATATAATCTTGAGGTTTTTGAAAGGTGGAATACAAATCCGATGAAATAACTAAATATGCATTACTCACTGGACATTTGCTTGATAAAAATACTTTGACATTGATTTGGATGTGCAACTTTTCCTTCCAGTTAATACGGCAGCTACTTCTTGTAAACTGGCTATATAACAAAAATATACATGAAGTAGATTCCTTTTATCCCAGAAAATATCCCAGGGATATTATACTTAAAAACCTCTTTAATTTGAAAACAGCTTGCAGTGCCTGCTTGTTGTTTGAATCAAAGCAAAAGAATTGGATCCATGAGATTTTCAAAAACCATCCATGCTCACAAGTAGTCATGTATGTGTGAACCCAATAGCCGTAGTAAACTTACATGGGCTTCACAGTTGACCAGACTAACCGCTTTTATGGCAGAATTAAATGAGAAACCCATAGCTCAGAGGATCAAAACTAGCCTAAGAGAGACCACCAGTTCTGACAATTAGGCATTCACGTTTTCCCGCAGTTTTGTTGTTCTATTGATGCTGAATGTGAGGAGTTACTTTCCAGTTCTTTATGAGTCTTTGCTCAGGCGTGATCCAGGCGGTTCTGCTGAAGTTGCTGGAATTTGGCAGTTTGGCTTGGGGTTTTTTTTTTTTGAAAGATGGGCCAATTAACATCCTGGCCATTCTTGATGGGATTAGACTTTTTAGGGCAGGCAATTATTTGCATATAGCCTTGGCTTACCACATTAGTATTGTTTCCCTAATTCATTTTAATTCGTTTCCCACCCTCACTCCCTGGCCACCCCATTCACCCGCTCCCATTGATTTCTCTTAACAGCCTTTTGTTGTCTACCAAGGGAGTAAATAAATAGGGAGCCGTTTTATGAGTCCAGCCAGAAGGCATTTGAGGCCAGTGGTCTGATGTTTTGAAAAACGTACACCAAATGAAAAGTATACATAGTTACAGAAGTAATCTACTTCCCAAGCCACATTTCATATTAACAACCTAGTGATAACTTTATACAGTTACACTAGGTGGATGACAATCTGACTGATTATGGTTGCAAAATTATGACATTTATCTATTCTGCTTTCCTATCCAGTCAAACATTCAAGGTGGCTTGCAACAATCAAAAGAAAAAAATAATACCCAAGTTATAAACCAATATTAAAATGACTAAACACGAAAGACGAGAAGACAGAGCTATGTCTTGGCTACTCCTTTAAAAGCAGAGAATCGAGGCCAGGTGAAATTTCTGAAGAAATGCAACCTATAGCTTGTTACCTGTATGTACAATGATTGACTCTAAAAAGGGGCCGTCTCCTGCAGATATTAACATCTTGATAGCAGTATAGGTGGTCTTTCTCTTGGCCACTAGGTCATAAACCATTTTATTTATTTAAGAAAATCTATATGGCCACCCATCTCCCTCTCTGACTGGTTTGCTTACAATGATAAAAGGACAAGGATTTAGCGCAGGACTTTATCTTTTGCTCTGAAAACAATTGGCAACTGATGCAGGTCTATTAACAAGTATCAACATGTGATTCCCAGCAATATACACCAGTTAGTAGCCCAGTGTTTCTCAATCTTGGTAATTTTAATATCTGTTTAACTCTCAGAATTTAACTCTCAGAATTCCCTGTAGCAGCCCGAGTAGCTGTTCCTTGCATTAAATGAAGCACCCAGACATTTTTCAATTGTAATCCCATTCAGAATGTATAGTTAACACAAGATAGAATCAAGGCATAGATACAGTAGAACCTCTGGTCACGACTGTAATTCGTTCCATAACTTTGGTCGCAACCCGATTTGATCATAACTGGAAGCGATACTGAGCATGCGCTTACCCCCAAAAAATGGCACGGAAGGGGAAATCAGCCACGGCCATGTTTGATCACCACCTGAGTATGTGTTCCTGACCAGATTCAAAAAAAATGTGAATTTTTGGGTCAGAACACGATTTGGTCATGGTCAGAAGCATTCGTGATCTACTGTACATATCACCAAATCCAATCATTACTGTACAATTGTAGTTTTCACATTTATCAGCTATGAATATCATGATTGCAAAAGATTAATTAACAGTCACTTGAGCCAGTCACTTGAACCAGTTCTGTAGACAATAATTAGCAATCCATATGCCTATCCAGTCCTTAAAATCCCCCAAAACAGCTCTTCCAAAATTCAGAAATGCCTTCAAGTCACAGCAGTGTAGTTTTCCCTTTAATTAAAAACAAAAACAAAACCAGAAGAAATGTAAACAGGAGGGCTGAAAATTCAAGCTTTACATCCTCAGGTGGCATCATTGCATCACTCCTCATCTCTTGTGTCTCTCAATGAAGAAACAACAGTGGTATTGCCAGCCGTAAAATAAGAAATATCTTGGAAGTTCTTCCTCTTATTAAGCAACATGATTACCATTACTTTGGAGGAAGCCATTCTTCAGAAATTGGGTGCTTGAACAAGAGTGCCCAACACTAATGCAGTCTTCCCGAATTTAGACCTCTTGTTCTGCTGGGAATTCTAGCCAAGATTGTCAATGGCTTCAGCTTTCACCAATGTCTTCCACACAGAGCGGAGATGGAGAAGGAAAAAGATCAAAGGAAAGTGGTAGGAAAGACAAGCAAGACTGACCAGGTTTAGGGTAGATTCACATACTAAATCACACTAGTGGGCACACCAGTGGGTGGAAATTCAGTTTCAGATGGAAATCAGACATGGAGATGCAATCTGGCAGAACCCAAAAAGCCAGTCATTAGCCTGACGTATTCAGGATATGCTACTTAGTAGAAGAATTTACTAAGAAACTTTACTTAAATTTAGAACGAGACCAAAATCAACTCTTTGGTTTTCCAAACAAGTAATTCAGGAGACTGGCTAATAAAGGATAGAAAGATGGACGGCGTATAAATTTAATAAATGAAAGTATTCCTTTAACCTTAAGTCTTCCTTTCTAGTCTTCCCAAATTTACAGGATTGATGTGAGTGGTAGGGTTTATAATCTAATCCAGCAGTGGAAGGTTCAGAGGTTGTTCTCATAACTTTGAATGCTTGAAGCTTAGCAGTAGGAGATAAAGGCATTTAAAATTTGGTAAAATCTCCCTTCAGGTTTTCCTAGCCAAGCAGATCTGATACCTCTTTGATAAGCAGAAGCCACCCCGTTGCAAAAGAGAACGCAACTGCTTTTTTTTTTTCCAGAGACATTCCTTTCCCCAGGAAGAATCTTAAGTAGCAGATTTAAATATTCCTGGGGGCCTGCTGAAGTGTATACATCACGGGTTGTGCGTTCGTTCCAGAGCCAGGTCCTTATTGGTCTCTCTCTGGGTGGCATGACATCATGACTTGTCTTCAATAGGTTGTTCGTGGCTGCCAAAGAAAAGAGCCCAAGGGGGAGGTAGAACGCTCCCACTATGTGGTCTCAGGCCCAATGAAAGGGCAACCTGCGTTGAGATAATGGAGACCACACACACACACACACGCACGCACACATACACTCCTCCCTCCGTACCCCTACCAAATCTGCTTGCGGTTACTATTAAAAGAAAAGAGGAATTGTAAACCCATGCCCAAGAATATTCAGAGAGGAATTTTAAAGAGCTGTTAACCCTCCATCAAAGGCATCTGAAAGGCCTTTGCTCTGACAGCAGAAACATGTCCATAATTTTTAAATAGTTTGGCCCTGAACTGAGATAATGGCTCACTTCGAAATCCTTGACATCTACAAACATGTAGCAATAGTCCCACGTGGCCTTTTTGTTATCTCTTTCCTATCAGCAGCATGTCAATAGCAACTATATTCACCATTCCCTTTTTTTTTCCTTTTTAAAAATCATGCCTCACTAAAGGCCAGTTGTGACAGCACCCCCCCCTCCTCCTCCATCCCCCATACTATCACAGGAACACAAAATTCTCATAAAATCTTGGGGAAAAAACAGTTCAATAGCATTCTTGGACATTTGGTCAAGAAAGAAATAATCTCTCAAACTGAGTTCAGCTCTGGGTGACGTCTTGGATCACACTGCCAATCTAAATTAAACTTTGCAGCCAACAAGATGTTTTTCAACTTCCCATTCTCATTTACTGGCCCCCTTTAGATGCAGCTTATCTCTTATTTTAAAGTTATGATCAAGTTATATTCAGTCAATATTATTTTAAAAGGTGTGATGTGAATCAAAATGCAAGTTTCTTTTCTGCATAAGGGTGGGATGGAAGGAGAGATGGAAAATTTGATCCTTTCCAGTGTTTTTCTTTTTTCCAATGGCAGTACCAATTCCATATTTGGGGATGGCTTCTGTACATTGCCCAGCGGGGGGCTTTTTTTAATGGGACAATATCATTTTATGAATAATAGATGGGCTCCTTCAACAATTTTTTGCACCAACAATTTTTGCATCAAAACAGCAGAGGTCCGGGGAAGGAGCTGATAATAGTAAGTTATTGTCCCGATATTTTCAGCTTGGATTAAAATTGCTGGGGCTGCGACAGAAGCGGTTTTAGATTCCCATCCGTGGTGGTCATAAGATTTTATTCAGAGAGCAAAGATACGCCTCTGCATATGTGTGTGCATTCATACATATGTGCTTACCTTTGCTTTCACATGAATGTATTTCCATAGAGAAGCAGCAACGAAGCCTCTAGCTCTTCAAAAGATACCATATGCAGCTAAAAAGACCACCTACCAGGATTGGCAGACAAAATCAGAAACGTGAGCTCCTGATTCATATACTGAAATCACTTTGCTGTATCTCAGAAAATGTGCAAGACTTTTGGGGCACGTTACCTTAAAGCTATATGACATCAGGGGTGAAATTCAACCACCTCACACCAGCTGTAGGGACCAGAGGTGGTATTCAGCAGGTTCTGACCAGTTCTGGAGAACCGGTTGCGTAAATTTTGAATAATTCGAAGAACCGGCAAATCCCACCTCTGACTGGAGATTTTACAGTATCCTTCGCCTGCCACACCCGCCAAGCCACACCCACAGAGTGAATTTCACCCCTGAATTTCACCCCTGTATGACATCATGAAACATGGCAAAATTGTGATTTCTAAGTTTACATTTTCAAGTTTGCATCTTAACACCGCAACAGTTAGTTTATAAACAGTTCCTTCTGGAATAGTTTTATACTCAAATCAGGCTCTGTTATATGAACGTTTAAGGAGCTTCTATGCCTATGGAAAGAACTGTGATATAGTGGTTAGGCATTGATTTAGGATTCAGGAAGCCCAAATTAAAATCCATACACGGTCCTCCCACTGAGTGATTTGGGAGCAGCATTACCAAATATATAATATTTTCATTTTTAGCAGTGGCAGAATAAGATTTCTAAAGCCATTATATCATGTTTGTATGCACTGTTTGTATACTATATTAATTTCATTAGAAATCAGTAAGGTTGCCCGTGTGAGTGAGGCAATTCTGTACAGATAATCTTTGACTTACATCAATTCATTTAGTGACTGTTCCAGGTTACAGTGTCACTGAAAAGAATGACTTATGACCATTTTTACACTTACAACCATTGCTGCATCCCAATGGTCACCTGATCCAAATTCAGACACTTGGCAACTGACTCATATTTATGACGGGTGCAGTGTCGTGGGGCCATGTAAATCACCTTTTGCAACCTTCTGATAAGCAAAGTCAATGGGGAAGCCAGATCGACTTAACAACCATGTTATCTGCACTTAACAACTGTGGCAAGAAATGCCATAAAATGGGGCAAAATTCACTTAATGTTTCACTTAGCAACTGAGATTTTGGGCTCAATTGTGGTTGTAAGTCGAGGATCACCTGTTCTGGAGCTGTTGTCAGCAATCATATTATGTATATTGTATTTGACGCTAGATTCGAATCATCCAGTTCTTTTGTCCCGTTTGCTGATTCCTTGCTGATTCCTTCCTTCCTTCCTTCCTTTGCTGACTCAGTCACCACTTATAGAAGTGTGTTAACTTTTCAACTGATGCTAGGAACCAAAGGAATGAATATACAATAAAAATGTCCCTGAACAGAAATGTCCCTGACAAGAAAAACATCCATTTTGATATATGGTGTAGCTTTCGTTGCTGACTGTAGCATTGTGTTCTCCCCCACCAAATTTCCCCAGCCCTGGAAATTCTCATGGCCTCATCACACTAAAAACTGTCTGTATGATTCCAGTGGAATGCAATGTGACTTACAAGAAAGGCCGGATGTGTTCCAGCGGGGAGGGTGTTTGTTCTCATGGCCAGTTGTCCATGAGTAAAATCACCCCACAGAGACATCACACCACTTCTTCCATTCAAGGGGAAGGAGGGCTGAGTTAAAGATGGCCCCAGCCTGTCCTTTCTTGTCTTCCCCCTCACCAAAGGTACACACACAATTAATTAGCCTTTTGAAAACTTGAGAGCTCGAAAAAGAAAAATTGGCCCTGAACAATTGTACAGCTCCGCATTTTTCCCAAGGAAGGCACGTAAGGCAGACAAGGAACAGCCCAGTTCTAAAATGCCAGATTAGTTTCAAAACCCTTTAATATTTTATACGAGATCTCACTGTAAAGATTCTTTTTTTTCTTTCTCCTTTTCATAATGAAACATTTATGGGCCAAGAACGTTAGCCTGAATCTGCAGCATTTCCAACATTCTTCTTTCAGTATTTCTGAGGGTGCTTAAACTTTAAACCCCTGAGAAAATGTCATAAATAAAGTAACATGGTTTATGCAAAAGAGAATGTTGGAAACCCTTGTTAAAGGAATGTCTATTATTTCATTCCTCCCACTTACATCATTACCCGGTTCAATGTTTTGAGGAAAGTGGTCCCAGAGCAGAATTCTATGAGAAATTCCTTTGAATCAAATTCCGAGCTTATGCACCCAAGACAAATTCCTTGTGTGTCCAATCACACTTGGCCAATAAAGAATTCTATTCTATTCTATTCTATTCTATTCTATTCTATTCTATTCTATTCTATTCTATTCTATTCTTGCCTGGAGAAACTTTTAGAAAAATTGAATTTTACTTTGGCCCAGATGTAATATATTTAATGTTCATCCACATTTATGCAACATTCAACTTCATAAGATACAACACTTAGTGATAGTCATAGGATACTAAATAAGCAATCAAAATCATACTAGGAATAAAACAATATAAATCGTAAGAAACAAGCAACAAGGTTATAGGCATAAGTAGAAAAGGAAATAGTTAATAGGAAGAATGAGAAGAAGGATAGTAATATAGTCTTAGTAAATAGTTTGACAGTGTTGTGGGAATTAGTTATTTAGCAGAGAGTGATGGCATGAGGGAAACAACTGTCTTTATGTCTAGTTGTTCTGGTGTGCAATGCTCTATAATGTCGTTTTGAGGGTAGGAGTTGAAACAATTTATATCCAGGATGTGAGGGGTCTGTAGATATTTTCACAGCCTTCTTTTTGACTCGTGCAGTATACAGGTCCTCAAATGGAAGGCAGATTGGTAGCAATTGTTTTTTCCTGCAGTTCTAATTATCCATTATCTGACCAGTTCATTCAAATCTGGACAAAGGCAGAATCAAATCTGAATCAAATTGATTGAGCTGCATCCTGCTACATTCTGATCCAAAATAAAATTCACTGGAGCCAGGAGTTTCAAACTCAAATTTTCATGACTGACACAGAAGGATTAATTCATTAACTCCAGGTGCAGTTTCCGAATAGTCTTCAAATGTAGCCACGTGTAGAACACAATGCAGTAGTCTGTCCCGGGATTGATGAGGGCAGGAGTTGAAGTCGTCAGGTTCCCCTTCAGATGATGGAGTAAAGGTAGTCCTTGATTTACAACAGTTTTATTTAGTGACCATTCAAAGTTACAATGGCACTGAAAAAAGTGACTTATGACCGTTTTCACACCTACAACCGTTGCAGCATCCCCATGGTCATGTGATAAAAATTTGCATGCTTGGTAATTGGTTCATATTTATGATGGTCGCAGTATCCCAGAATGATGTGATCTTTTGTGATCTTCTGACAAGCAAAGTCCATGGGGAAGCCAGATTCACCTAACAATTGTGTTGCTAACTTCACAACTGCAACGATTCACTTAACAACGGTGGCAAGAAAGGTCACAAAATGGGACAAAACTCAACAAATGTTTCACTTAGCAACATACATTCAGGCTCAATCTTGGTCGTAAGTCGAGGACTGCCTATAATGAAACTGACTCTACTGGGTTTTCTTGAGATTAAATCAGTGGTATTCAATTTTTTTTACCAGCGGTTCTGTGGGCTTGATGGGCATGGTGTGGCTTGGGGTGTGCGGTGTGGCTTGGTGGGTGTAGTGTGGCTTGGTGGACGTGGCAGGGAAGGTTCTCCGAATTACTCAAAATTTCCACTGTCAGAACTGACTGAGTACCACCTCTGGATTGAATTGTGAAATCGAATGGAGAACAGGTAAAGTGACAAAAAACAGAGGGAAGGAATAGGTGCACTTTTTACAACAGCTTCCCTCAAACATTGTTGAGCATGAAGAGTGTTCTTTTATCAAATGTTAAGGAACAATTGATAAATAATTCAACATATATGTGCTTACAGATAGCAAATGCCAGTAAAAACATGCTTAAATACAGAACTGAACTGCAGTTTTTGTTTTACTATCTTTATTAACTGCATTATTGCTTACACATCCATTTCCTTTTTATTGATTTATTGTGCTTTTACTCCACCTAGATAACTCTTGGTGGCTTCCAGGTGAGAGAAATTAAAGTTAAAACATCCACATTGAGGCTAAAAACTAATCAAATCAATCTTAACA
Organism: Pseudonaja textilis; assembly: GCF_049901715.1. Lineage (NCBI taxonomy): Eukaryota > Metazoa > Chordata > Lepidosauria > Squamata > Elapidae > Pseudonaja > Pseudonaja textilis. Next base: position 25,633,870 of record NC_141993.1, read on the forward strand.
GTGATCACAATAGCCACATCAGTCCCCATAGAATACAAAAATTGACAAGAAACCAAGAATAAAACAAGAAATGGAAAATAAGATGGCATCCAGTATAAACTCAAGGAAAGGCCCTCCAAAGCTATTCAGTGGTTTTTTTTTTTAAATTTCAGGAAAACGAACAAGGTGACTGGTCTGATCTCAGTCAGGATACTGATACTAAAGCAGACAATCCTGGCAGTTTCTATTTGTGAAGCATTTAAAGGATTTTACAAGTCAATACTACCGCCCTAAATTGTACTCTGAAATTGGCAACCAGCACAGAACTAGAAAAATCATTGCTACATACTTCCAGGTACAAATACCAGGAAACACAAAATATATTCTGGACCAATTGCAACCTTCAAGTAGTCTTTAAAGGCAGCCCCATGTAAAGCTCATTGTAGTAGTTGGGGGAAGGCAGAAGTTGCTATATTGTAATGAGTAAGGAGAATAACCTTGGAAGATGGATGAACTGCAGCCTAGACAACAGTCTGATAAATGAATTGAGTCCAAAGAGAAATGGGAGTGGAGAAGCCATCTTAGAATTGACCCTCCTTGATTCTCTGGAGAGTAAAGGTAGAGAGAGGAGAGACTGGTAAAATTCTGCTACTATAATTGTACAATAAAGTTACAGTATTAATATTCATGGTTTCTTTTTTGGACTACCATGAAGAATGGCCATGTAGCCAGGTCTTCTTTCCCCAGATAAGGCCACAATTAGATGACTGTGAATGGTGCATTGTGCTTACCCTTGTTGGAAGAAATATCCATCTGGTTCAGTTCCAAGCTGGGAGAAGGACACTGGAAACATGGAGGCTGACTGGAAAGATGGTTTAAAGATGAAGTAGAACCACGTGATTCTGGGTAGCTGACAAAATGGAGTTGAGAGTGTGGGTTTTTATTATACCTTCTCTGGGCTTTGTATTTGACCTTCCTGTTCCTGTGCCGGAACATGCCCTTTGATATTATATTGGCTCTTGTCAGATTCCTATGGGGGTCATGTAGGGGTTATGTAGGGATCATAGCTGGCTCTATAGACAAAAGAGGAAATGCAAATCTTAGGTGCTTGTTTGAGCTTATCTGGTCAACCTCTCAGATATTGTTTATCTGAGCTTCCAGGTTTACTCCTCTGGGGGTGCAATGAAGACGTCTGAAAGGATGTTGGGCAATTCCTATTGTGGCTAATGGCTTTCGTCCTGTGTTGGATCTTGGATGAGAAGCTGCTTCTAATCCTATTTGTTTTTGTTAGCTGTCAAACTTTGCTGCAAGCAGTTTCAAAATATCCTGTCTTGAATGGATTCTGCCTGCAGTATTTGCTTTGCTTATGAATAGTGTGTCAACTCATAAAACATTCCTATGCCTGTTTTAGTAGTTGCCATAAAAAAAGGGAAGGGGGAGGAAGGAAATCTGGAAAAGTAGTGCAGCAGTTTGAAAGTGAAAGTACATTCCAACTCTTACCTTTATAAGATTGTAAACAAAATACCAGAGCTTTTGCCCACTGATATATTTAATTGGAGAACGTGAATGATGACACCCAGCTCGTGAACATGCTCAATTGGAGAATCTGGTTTACGAGGCACCCAGGATAGAAGGGGGAAACAGGATCACAGGTGACTGTAAATTACATATGCCAGAGTTGGCTTCATACAGGGCAGTGCCAGTATGTTATCTCTAATGAATCCTTTGAAGTTTTTTGAAGTTTGGCTCAAGACTCATGATTTAATTAGAGTGATTGCTGGAATCCTGTGCCATCTAGATTGGCGGTCACCAACTGGTGGGCCGCAGCCCACTGGTGGGCTGTGAGAAAATTTTGGTGGGTCGCAGAGAAATCTCACCCCCAGAGCACCCCCCAAAGCAATTAATCCAGGCTGCACAAAAACAAGGCTGCGCCGCCCACATGGCCCGCGGGAACCCTCCCTGCCCACTCACTCCTTATCCAGCAAACTTGCTTGCTAAATTGCTATTTTTCTGACCATCAGCTGTGAGATTTAGATTAGCTAGGAAGCAGGAAATGGTTGGATTTCTTGCTTTCTAACTAGTCTTTAGATCTTCGGCTCTGCTTTTAAGTACAGCCGAACTTCCTTTAGGACTGAAGGTTCTATTGTTCAGTGCAGACTCATGGCAAGCAAATTTTATGTGACAGACTGAACTAGCCGATGGCAGATAGATAGATCACTGAATGATTCTGTGAGCAACTCAATCTGCCTGCCTGCTTTGCCTGATTTTGGGTAAAAATTGCTCTTTTATATATCAAAAGTTCAATATTGACATACATGGTGTGTTGTGAGTTAATTTTGTGAGTTTGCTTGCTAGCAAATTTTATGTGACAGACTGAGCTAGCGGATGGTAGATAAATAGATAGATATCTGAATACATCTGAGATTCTGAGCAACTCAATCTATCTGCCTGCTTTGTCTGATTTTGGGTAAAAGTTGCTCTTTTTTATTAAAAAAAATCAATATTTATATAAATATTTACAATATTTACATACAAGCCATGCCTAGCCAGTCACATGACCACCAAGCCACACCCACAAATGAGGCCATGCCCACAGAACTGGTTAGTGGTCCCTGGGATCTAAAATTATGAGTTTGGTGGTCCCTGAGGTCCAAAAGGTTGGCAACCCCTGATCTAGATAGTTGGTTTCTTTCAATAAGCTTTTTATCTCTTAAGTGCTGACATCCACTGTGAGCTATTAAGAAAAAGTGGGGACTGCTTTCTGCCTCTAAAAAATGTTTTCCATTTCTCCCTTTGGGGAAAGATAATAGTCTGCCTTTTTAATATTCCTAAAAATATTTCATTCTTTGGGGGGGGGGGCTTCCCACACCCTGTATCTATACAAGTAGCATCTAAATGAGAGATCCTTCCATTCCAAAGCATTCATATTGCAGTTGTATTTTCCAACCAATTGTTTTAAAGCAAATGTGGATTAAAAAAACAAACTTTATTTCCATCCTTTTCCATAGTTAGGGGTTGCTGCGGAATAATGATCACCAATAAACAAGTATTGGCAACTTTTGTGGCAAATATTATGTGGTGCTAGTAGCAGTAAAGCTTCAGGACTACTAGCCCTACATAAAAACCTATCACACTTTATCCAAATCTTGCCAGAAATTGCTGGGAAATTGTATTGCTTAGTCTTTGACATTTTGCCATTGAATTCTGCAGCTCTGAATTCTACAAGTTCAGAAGAATTGATTGCACAAAAGGTGGTTTCAGAGAGAACCACGCATGGCCTACAAATCGTTCATTTATATTCTCTGGTCCCAGAGCAATTAACATTACTACAGTAATGATTGTGTTTACAAAGAAATCAAAACGTTTGGATATAACACATAATTTCATATTGCCATTGCTACATTTGTGGAGGAAGTAAGTAGCTGTGTTGTTTGTTTTAGGTTGTTGCTTTTTAAAAACATCTAGCAAGGGCAAGCATATTTCTGTATGTAGAACTGAAGATTTAAAAATAAAAAAAGCTAAGGAGTTATTCCTAGGTTTGTAGATACACACTGACATTTATTCAGCAATTTTTGACTTACATAATCAAACATCTAGAAAGGGAGGACAGCCACATATGGTCTCACCTGCAAATGTTTTCACCATAAATAAAGACAAAAATGTGTGATGATGGCTACACTTAATAGTAGCTAATCATAATGTACCCTATACTTCTAGTGTTGTACTCTTCTGAGTAAGGCAGTGTCAAAAGTGTTCACAATCTTAATTTCTCATAGTACTTTAACCCTTAACAAACCTTAATTCAGGGGTCCCCAAATCTGGCAACTTTAAGACTTGTGGATTTCAATTCCCAGCATACCTTCACTTTCAGAAGCAGTTTCAAAATATCCTGTCTTGAATGGATTTCTGCCTGCAGTATTTGCTTTGCTTATGAATAGAGCCATCTAGACAGTTGGTTTCTTTCAGTATGCTCTTTATCTCTTAAGTGCTAACATTTGCTGTGGGCTATTAAGAAAAAGTGGGGCTCCTTTCTGCCTCTAAAAAACATGTTTCTCCATTTCTCCCTTTGGGGAAATATTCTGCCATTTTCATATTCCTAAAAATATTTCATTCTTCTAGGAGTGGGAGCTTCCCATGCCATTATGTGTGTTTGAAGGAAAAGCAAACTATAAGCCCAACAACCAATGAAAAGGGGAAGTAGACAGGAAAATGAGAAGATAAAATACCACTTGGGATCTAGGAATTAAAAAAAAAAAATCTTCCTCAAGAGAAGACCAAGAAGAAATGTAAAAAAGTTCTCACAACCTTAAAAAGAATTCCATGGCTTTAGACCAAGGAAATAGTTTCTGCTTGCTGAATGCCTTTCATTTAGAGGAAGCAATGGCTCTCTCGATTTCCAAACTAGCTGTCCTGTAGCCCCTTTTTCGATTTCTCCAATTTTGAGATCTAAGAACCTAGTGTGGCGCCTGGACCAATCACTTCCATTGAGTTCCTTGTACACCAGAACAAAAGAGCCAAGGGGTCAAAGGTTGCTGTCTAAACTGGGTCATGTGACCAACTATCTCTGGAGCTTGCAACCATCAAACCGTGCTTTCCAAAGCTCCTTCTCTATTCATGTTTGGGTAACCTAGCAACAGCTTCCAGCAGTCATTTACTTTGTTCAATACTTTTCACTGACACTGTAGTTTCCTTGTGAAAGCTTCAGATTTTTATATTTGTATTATTATTATTATTAGCTTTCCTTTGGTGGTCAGCCTGGTACAGCCACCCTAGAGAAGCAGTGGTAGAGGGTCCACTTCACATCCTCCTAACTCTACATTACAGACGGTTGCTTCATTTCACCAAATTGTTTGCTCAGCATTGTGCTCCTTCGTGCAAACTTTAGGGGATTTTTTTTTTACCAAACTCTCTAAAGCTGCCTAACAAGGCTTTTAATTTATACTGCAACCGGTGGCTGGCTTCATTCGTGGAATTTAACGCTCTTTGTGTGCACTTGTGTGTGTGTGGGAGTCCATTCCAGACAAAATCTTTCATTTCGAATCTTCCCTTTATTTTTTCCCCCTTGCAACCTCTTTGTTTCTTATTGGGGGGGAAAAAACTTCATAATGAGGATAAAGAAAAAATGCCTTTCGAAAGGATAAGGAACCCCTTATCTGAAGTGTGCTCTTCATTTGTAGGGTGGTGAAACAATAGTGGCCCAGCATTTTTATACAATTTGAAATATTCTATGCAGTTTGAATGATTTGCATCCATAGATCAATGAACACTTGCACTGAAAAATAATTCTCAAGAGGCAAATGAGACCAGGTTCTTGGAACAGGGGGTTGGATACTTGAAAGGCAACATAATTCAATGTAATAATTAAATGAAAATGGCACAAGTGGAGGGATTATTAGATCCTACCTATTTTGGTTAGAAGGTGTGTTGATATTTTACCGGAGCCCTTGTGAAAGACTGTGATAGTGCTTGGTACAAACCCAAATGAAAGAAGAGAATGTAGAAGACCATGTAATCATGACTTCAAATCCAAGTTCAGTATTTCCACTTCCAAAACATTAAGCATCAAGCAACTAATTTGTCAGAGAACAGGAAAAAAAGCATACAGAACTTTTTAAGGCTCTACAAGGCAAGTGATGTGAAACCAAGAAAACAACAGCTTCTGTTCTCATCTCATAAACACTGACTATTAGTTTTCAAGCATTTGACCAATGCTATTGCACAAACTACCTCAAGCATGTGTATATCAGTGCTCAGAGTTGTTGGGAATAGGATGGCATCATGCACATTTGATAAACAAGTAAATAAACAAATAAAATAATTGGATTCATTAGGACAAAAGGGTTTAAAAATTAATTCAGCCATGTCTAGGATGACTTTCGCAATCACTCAGAACTGGAAAAGTCAATATAAATACATTTACCTCCCTTATTATACCCAGCTCTTGAGCTATCCAGGCGGAGGATATAGGGTAAACTATTTTGATGAAGCAAAAAAGTTTAGATATAGATAACAATCTGGGAACACTTTGTATGGCATTCTGCCTGTGTGGTATACAAGTTTACCAAATAAATAGCATAATGCCATCGACTTAAAAAGTTCAGTGTCCTTGATGATATCATCCCAACACAAACATAGAGAGTATAATTACACAATAGCATTGTGATAGCAGGATTGTATAATAGAACTTCATTTATTATTGCCATTAACATAGTTAACACCCAATAGCACAATAGTACATTAGCATTTATTATACAGTTGTTAGACATTTCCAAAATACAAAATAAAGCTCCATAAGCGACTGATAAACCCATAAAATTTGTTACAGTTAAAGATTAGCACCTCAGTGATTGTAAAGAAATTATCTGAAGCAGCAGAGCCGTGTACTACAAATGGATCCCCTCTAGTATAGGACGAGGAAGGAGATGTGTTGTATATTAATGCACAAATCCTATGCAAATGTAGCTTCCACACACCTTAGTGCCTTCATTAACAAGATTAGTAGTAAATTATGAATCACATAAAGCCCCAGAACTGCACAAAATAATGAATCTTTCATCATTCCCCCACAATCTTTACATTTCATCTGATCTTGTTTGTTTCTGCCCTTATATCAAACCATCCCTTCCGTATTTATCACTAAGTAAGTCTTCTTCTGTACAGTTCCATCCTCCCCACCTTCCTCTTACCCTGCAAGTTCAGCCATTCCAGAAATTCACAAAAAAGTTACACAAGGAATGCCATTTCTCTTCACAATAAGCATCGACCACATCGGCATTGAGCTCTGTGGGCCGTACAGTGCCTTCTACCACTGCTGTTGTAGGCTGCCTATGGGCTGGATGGGTTGGGGCTGCTGGAGAATTGGGGTTTCCTTTTCTCTTCCCCGCTTTCTTTTGCTTCTTCAAGGCACCGTTCTTTGCTGGCTTGGTGATGATCCTATCTTGGTGCGCTTGTGGTGATCCCTGGGAGGCTAGTAGGTTTTTGTCATGGCTTTTCCCCCTGGGACTTCCTTGAGTGGCACTTGCAGTGACCACTGGGACGTCTGTGCTCGGTGTGGTTTGTACCAGGTGTAGTTGGGCTTCAGGTGTCTCCTTCTTGCTGCTACAAAGCCGGGATTTGAGAGGGCTGGTGTCCTGGCAGGGATGGTGTTTCCGGCGGAGCTTTCCCAGGATCTGCTTCCAGAACTGACGGCCTTTGGCACTGTAGGCAGCACATAACTCTGGCTGGCCCCGGTAGATACACCTCTGTGGCTCTCCTTCCGCTGGACGACAAGTGATCTGGAGCTCCGTATCCCTTTCTCCAGAGATGAGTTGCCAGCTGCACAGATGCTTGTCACGGGTAGAGAACTGTCCAGACTGAGCCCAAGGGAAAGAAGCATTTGTTTTTTCACTGTTATCCCTACCCTTCTTGGAAGGGTTACATTCTAGGCAACTGAGGAAGAGAAGCGTAAGGGGGAATGTTTGGGGCAGCTTCATTTCCTGAAGTCAAGGGAGGTGCTGGCACCCCTCATCCAGGAGCATTTGTGGGGAAAGCTTGGCCAAGGGCTCCTTATTGCCTTTCGGGTCCTAGGGAGACAGAAATACAATGAGCCATCTGGAACAGGCACCATCAATAAGGATGAGCAGCCACGGCTAATTGCAAACAATGCCTTCTACTTGAACAAGCACATTCTTCCTCCCCAATTTTTCAGCAGAGAACAATTCTACTTTCCCTAAAAACAATAAACTGCAACCCCTCCACACACACCCATCAGATGTGGCTAAGATCTACACCAGATGGGGATGGTTGCTCTTACAAAAGCAGATACTTTCGATTGTTATCGGATCAGCCAGCAGCGAGGTTGACTGATTGCTTTAGATTCATAAGGACATGCATTGGGAGTTATATTATAATGTATATTAGTGGCATTTTAGCTCAACCCACAGCCAGTAAGTCTCTGCATATTTCACCAAGATAAACATTCTTGGTCTTCTTAAAGAGAATAGTCTGCCTGAATAGAAACACTGCCTTCTGCAGCATGAAATTTGTCCTTGCTTTCATCTAATATTAAATGCTCTAAATCCCCCCCTTTTTTTAACAAGCCCAAATGTGATAGCTTGATTTTACAGCGAAAGCCTTTCTGAAACTCCCGTGAAGAAAGGAAAAGTTTCACGATGTTCTTTTTAATCTTGTCTTCTTGACACAATTCTCCTTCCTTGCCAATTCTTCCTAGTTCCTACTTTTAACAAAGATCCTGCACGTTAGACATCTCTTCCGCAATTCCCACTCTTCTTTCCTGCATTCCCTAACTGCAAACAGGTCTCTGAAACCTGTTGCCTTTCTTAAAATTCCAGCAAGCTGGTGCAGATATGAGCATGAGGTTACTGCTAATTCAATGGGGGAAAGGAAGTTGCCCATATCTCCAGGCACAATGAAGTCCATCATGACACTCAATATTTCCCACTTCCCAAGTTCTTTCTGGCTCCACTTACCTTTGACTGCGAGTGGAAGACAGCTCTACAGGAGAAACACCAGTCTAAGCTCAAGATTAGCCTGTTGGAGGGGCATTCATAGCATGCCTGTGTTATCAAGAGTCCAGGAGGGGCTAACCACAGCCTATGCCCCTCCTTGTGCATTGCAAACACACACACAGACACACACACACACAACCACTCAGAGGCAGAGCAAGAGAAGAACCTTGAAAAGCAAACAGAAAGTTGCTTTGTTTGATCCTTGTACATTCAGGTCCCTAAACCATATCAGACAGTTTTATAAACATAATTTTCTGCTCACTGGGGAAATGGTTGCTCTTTGTCCTGTTTAATTGATTAGAAAAACATGTATTTGGCACACTCTTTTTCTAAAAGACCTCCTGATTACAATGGAATACAGGTAGTGCTTCACTTAAACCACAATTGACCCACCAGTTTTCTGTTGTTAAGTGAGACATTTGTTAAGTGAGTTTTGCCCCCATTTTATGACTTTTCATGACACAGTTGTTAAGTGAACCACTGAAGTTGTTAAGTTGTTAAGTGAATCTGGCTTCCCCATTGACTTTTCTTGCCAAAAGATTGCAAAAGGAGACCCCATGACCTTGGGACACAACCGAGGTCATAAGTATGAACCGGTAGCCAAACATTTGAATTTTGATCACGTGATCATTTATTTATTTTATTTATTTGTTTTAGGAAAATTATATTGCTGCCTATTCGCATATGGCAACTCAAGACAGCTTAGAGGAATATAAAAACCTCATATATAAAACAATTAAACTAAGAAAAGAGAATAATGGACAACTAACATAAAAAGTGTCATCAAAAAAGCACAACAAAGAATGTTCTTCCTGGGCCAACTCAGAAAGCTCAGGCTGCCCAAGGAGCTGCTGATTCAGTTCTACAGAGGAATGATTGAGTCTATCATCTGCACCTCTATAACTGTCTGGTTTGGTTCTGCAACCCAACAAGACAGACACAGACTTCAGAGAGTAATTAGGACTGCAGTAAAAAACAATTACTACCCACCTGCCTTCACGAGTCAAAAAGAGGGCTGTGAAAATATTTACAGACCCCTCACATCCCGGACATAAACTGTTTCAACTCCTTCCCTCAAAACAACGCTATAGAGCACTGCACCATCAGAACAACTAGACACAAGGACAGTTTTTTCTCAAACGCCATCACTCTGCTAAACAAATAATTCCCTCAACACTGTTCAACTATTACAAAGTCTGCACTACTATTACTATTCACCTTCTCATCACTCCTTATCACCCATCCCCTCCCACTTGGGACTGTATGACTAACTTTGTTGCTTGAATTCTTACGATTTATCGACTGTTTCCTAGTATGATTTGATTGCTTATTGTACTCTATGACTATCATTAAGTGTTGTACCTTATGACTCTTGACGAATGTATCTTTTCTTTTATGTATACTGAGAGTATTTGCACCAAGACAAATTCCTTGTGTGTCCAATTACACTTGGCCAATAAAGAATTTTATTCTGTTCTATTCCTATTCCTATTCCTATTCCTATTCCTATTCTATTCTATTCTATTCTATTATCACATAATAAAATAATAAAATAATATGATAACCCCGCCACCCCCCACATCACATGAGCCATTTAATGGGCTCCATCCCGCTCTGGATTCCTCAGGCACACTGGCAGAACCAGGTCTTCGGTGCCTTCCAGAAGAGTGTCAGAGTGGGGAGCATTCTAATCTCTGGGATGATGTTCCAGAGAGAGAGGAGGCCACCACAGAGAAGGCCCTTCTTCTGGGTCCCACCAGGTGTATCTCCCTCAGGAAAGGGACCCACAACATTCCTTGCCTCCCCACTCTGGTGGGTCAGGTAGATGTTACTGGCAAGAGACAGTCCTTCGGATAACCTGATCTCTAGCTATGAAAGCAGAGGTGCTATTCAGCAGGTTCTGACCAGTTCTGGAGAAGCGGTAGCAGAAATTTTGAGTAGTTCAGAGAACCGGCAAATGCTACCTCTGACTGGAGATTTTACAGTATCCTTCCCCTGCCACGCCTACCAAGCCACGCCCACAGAACTGGTAGTAAAATAAAAAAATGAATCCCACCACTGCATGAAGGGCTTTAAAGGTGACAACCAGCACCTTGAATTGCATCATGGGAATGCTACAAAGGCTGTAACTGTGAAAAATGGTCATAAGTCTCTTTTTTCAGTGCCATTGTAATTTTGAACAGTCACTAAATGAACTGTTGTAAGCCATCTGTACTGTAGTTCGTCACAGTTGCACTACAGCCCTGTTACAGAGAGTGGGACAGGTGTAGTTACCCCAGGTGTTCAATGGCTGTGCATGGAATCCCCAATGTCCTATCTTCAAATTTGTTATTCTGTAGTTTGAGCTAGGCTGATGAAAAGTAAAGACCATTGCTGCCATATAAAGAGTCTTCCATATATAGGTGGTTCTGGAGAAGGCAGCAAGTTTCTTTTTATTCAAACATTTACTTTGAAGGTCACTTAGTATCTGTAATATAGTATCTACAATGGGGTGTACAGCTCTTTGCATTTCAAAGTGTTTTATCTTTTCCTCACGTACAAATATTGCACACACACAGAAAGGGAGAGAGGCTTTTGGTCAGTGTGTTTTGAGGGTCACAATATCTAATAAAAGGAACTAGTTCTTCAAAGATGCAAAAAAAAAAAATTATCTGTATTGATTAGTTGACACAAGCTTTCAAAGCTTTAGTACTGATCCTTCTATATGAATGAGGAGTTTTGATGTATTTATTTATTCATTCATTGAATCTCTAGGGCTGCCTGTTTCAGTCCAATTGATTTTTGAGTGCTGGGAGACATTCTGAACTTGATAAAGCCTCAGTCTGGATCCCACCTGGTACGAACCACTGAGTACCGGTATGATTGCAGCTCTTTCCCCCACCTAGGAAGTAAAGGGACCTAACAGTAGCAATTTTTAATTTCAACTTTGCAAATTACCTCTTGGTCTTCTTCTTTTGCCTGGTAGCTTTTAATCTTTATTATCGGGTCACTTTGCAAACCAAAATCAGAATCCAGTTCTGAACTTAATCTTTCTTCAAGCTCAGAGGTTTAATTTCTGTTGTTTGAAATGAAGAAACTTTCTCACAGGGAAAACAATCAACCAATGGAACAGCTTGCCCTCGGAAGTTGTGGGAGTTTCGTCACTGGAGGCTTTCAAGAAGAGATTGGACTGCCATTTGTCAGAAATGGTGTAGGGTCTCCTGCTTAGGCGGGGGGTTGGACTAGATGACCTACAAGGTTTCTTCCAACTCTGATTATCTATATCTGAAGGAGTTTGGGTTATCCATCCACGAATCAGTGCTGAGGTTTTCACCATTTTCCATTTCTGTTTCTTTCATGGTCACAACAGCTCTGCATTAGCCACTGAGCAAAATAAGCCCCTGTTTAGGGCATCAAAGGAAAAGGGGGCACTTATTCAGTGCTAGATTCAGCTTTAATTCTCAGTACTTAGTTAGTCTTAATATTAACATCTTTCTATCCTGTTCTATCCTTAAAAAAATAGCTTACCGAAAACAAATGTTTAAACTAAAAGTCTGTAGAGATTCTCAGCCATTCAGGTCATGGTTGTCCCAAACGTGCTTTTTCAGGAGGCAACTGGACTTTGTTTTTTCTTTTGAAAACATTTCGCTTCTCATCCAAGAAGCTTCTTCAACTCTGACAGGATAGTGGGGAATGGAGGAGGACTTATATTCCTTGCAGTCAGTTGGTCATTTAGAAGCTTCTTGGATGAGAAGCGTGCAGGGAAAAAAATGGCTTATGCCCAAACCAAGTACAAATGTGTGAGCCATGAGTATAATGTCAAGAGCAGGAAATCAGGAGTCCAGGCAGTTCAAATGAATATAGGTTTATTGTAAGCTAATGGTCTCTACAAGAATCTGATCTACTAACGGTCAAAGCAAATTGGCAGCAGATAAGAGCCAATGGAATTCAAGGTGGGTGGGACTTAGATCTCTTGTAGGAATGAAGGGACTCCAGACTGATGACATGTTTGACTCCTCCCTTGAGTTCAGTGTGTCATTCCCTACATCTATAAGTAAATTGCAAATATATGTAAACAGTAACTTTGAAATGTTACATATTTCTTAATTGCAGTATAGAAACTAAAAAGTACAAAGTTATGTCACATGTATAGGCTTAAAAGTTATTGTTTTAAATTATTTTGACTCCAGGTGATGGTCCCTGGAATTTTTCAGAAGTGTTTCTTTTTACTATCTGGGAGAGTAACTGGCCAAAGATTCCCCCATCTGAAGGTAGGATTGGAACTCACAGTCTCCTTGATTCTCAGCTGATGTCTTAACCACTGTACCGAACTAGCTATATATGTACCTGCATACAGATTACAATGTAAACTCATAAACTATTTGTTTGATATTTCTGGTAACTCCAAGTGGACTTTTTGCTAAACTAGACCTGAAAAAAAATGACAATTTATGGATTGTGTAAAGATAAAGCTAGGTTATGGAGAGAACCATTTTTTTCTTGTAACTTTAAAAGAAGGTGACTCCTAAAGGTGTTTTATTTTTCCAAAAGGCAACTGGTCTTTCTTTGTTTTTTCCTTGAAGATGTTTCACTGTTCATCCAAGAAGCTTCTTCAGTTCTGACTTAATGGTAGAAAATAGAAGGATTTATATCCCTTGCAGTCATCTGGTTGTTAGCACTCTCTCTGAGAATCATTGAGGCCACTTGGAGGTTTTCTGTGCCCTTAAGGTCACCTGAATAGTGCAAATGGGTGTGTGGAACTATCTTGGAGCTACCAGAAGGACTGTGTTGTAAATTGGAGATAGGTGGTATCCAGAGGTGGTATTCAGCTGGTTCTGGCCACCGGTAGCGGAAATTTTGAGTAGTTCATAGAACTGGCAAATACCACCTTTGACTGGAGATTTTACAGTATCCTTCCCCTGCCATGCCCACCAAGCCATGCCCACAGAACCAGTAGTAAAAAAATTGAATTCCACCACTGGTGTTATTGTATCTATTAAGAGAGGGTTGTTCAATCTTAATTTTAGTATCTTAATGTTGAATGTTAACATTCAATCTTAATGTTAATTCTTCTTCTTCTTCTTCTTCTTCTTCTTCTTCTTCTTCTTCTTCTTCTTCTTCTTCTTCTTCTTCTTCTTCTTCTTCTTCTTCTTCTTCTTCTTCCTCCTCCTCCTCCTCCTCCTCCTCCTCCTCCTCCTCCTCCTCCTCCTCCTCCTCTTTTTACAATGTTGTGTGTGCTTATGCGTGCACATACCTTAAAGGAAACATACAATAGTTCATAAGCTCCTCTTAGTTTTTACATGCATATCTGAGATTATCTGTATTAAATCTAAAACCAAAGTTTTTATGAAAGATAATACAATAATACACAACTCTTCACTGTTGGTCTGCATCACTTTAACAATAGAATGGAGTAAAAGGTCATTTTGCTGATATGTTATTTCAGCTGCTTTTGAATTTTGCAAAACCCATAACATTTATAAAGTCTTGCTCATGCTGTTCTTTTTCCTCTTCATTAACGCATTACTTCATTGCTTAATTTCACCTTATTCTTTGTTATTATTGTTCTTTGACCCAGGAGATCTACAGAACAAAGGCAGTTTTTTAAAATATGGGATTTTTATGTCTCCAAGCTGTTTTTTCATGCCTTCCTTCTCAAAGATGGGCAATCTTACATTATTTGTGATGTTATGTAGCAGGGTCAGAGCAAATATATTCTCTGCATGACTGAATTTATGTCTCCATGTTCTCTCACCAATTTCATTTTGCTCCAGACAAAGCATACAAGCAATAGGACATAATGCCAAAGGTTAACAGGCTGCATAGGCCACAGGAAGATAAAATATCTATAATACTTCTTAAGATTTCACAGCAGCCTTAGAATTGATAATATTCTATTCCAGGGGTGTCAAACTGGATTTCCTTCGAGGGCCGGATTTCTCCTCTGTGGGCCGGCCAGAGAGAGGGGAGAGATGGGACGGACTCCTCCTGCAGCATCCTGCCAGCTGCAACGGGGCCTGTGGGGGCCACGGTAAAGTGCTACAGGAAGCCTTCCAGGCCAAAATTGGGGCACAAAAGGGGCTGCACGTGGTCCCCCATGTGCCCCATTTGGCTGCCAGAGGCACCACGGGGCCAGTCCTTTGCTATTTCCAGGCCGGGCTCACAGGCCATATTTAAGTACCCCTGCTCTATTCTAATACTGAGGTGTGTGTGTGTGTGTGTGTGTGTGTGTGTGTGTGTGTGTGCGTGCATGTGTGTGTGTATTAAAATTGCATATATACATACGTGTATGTTTGTATGTATGTATAAGCAATTTCTCTGTATTTTGGATTCCTTATAATTAGAAATAAGATACAAATGCAATATTAATCAAGATGAAGCTAAATTTAACTTTGTGGGATTCTCCTCAACAGCACTCTGAGCCACAAAAGGCCATTGGTTATTTTGGACTAAGAAAACATTGTATTGTTTAATCTATCTTGCTGAGGTGTGGGGATAAATTGAATAAGGGATGTTCTGTATTGACCGAAGGTGGTATTCAGCAGGTTCTGACCAGTTCTGGAGAACCGGTAGTGGAAATTATGAGTAGTTCAGAGAACCGGCAAATACCACCTCTGACTGGCCCCGCCCCCATCTATTCTCTGCTTCCCAAGTCCCAGTTGATCGGCTGGGTCTTCTTTTGTTGCCCTGCACATAGGGGTGGGATTCAAATTTTTTAACAAGCGGTTCTGTGGGTGTGGCTTAGGTGGAGGGCGTGGCTTGGTGGTCATGTGACTGGGTGGACATGGCTTGGTGGTCATGTTATTGGCTGGGCGTGGCCAACTCAATATCACTCACATCGAGGCATGCATCTCCTCACCTGGCCTCTCATGACTATGGGGATGCTGCAACAGTCGTAAGTGTGAAAAATGGTCATAAGTCACTTTTTTCAGTGCCATTGTAACTTTGAATGGTCACTCCACACAAGCAAAGTACCAGCAAAGGAAGGGAAAAAAACTCCAGAGATGTTCCTGAGACAGGAAGTCTAGTCCTGCCAAGAATGTCATAAGGGTTAACGGAGAGGCAGTTTCTGTAAGCAACACCAGAATGTTTCCTTCCTGCTTTCCTTACAGGATTAGGCCAATAATTTCTTCTAACAACCGGTTCTCCGAACTGCTTAGAATGTTAACAACTGGTTCTAGCAAATAGGTGCGAACTGGTAGAATCCCACCCCTGCCTGCACAGGAGAATGGAGCTGGAAAGCAGGTTAGTGGGGTAAGGAGGGAATGGGGATTTTACAGTATCCTTCCCTTGCCACGTCCACCAAGCCACACTCACCAAGCCACACCATGCCCCACCAAGCCACGCCCCCAGAACCAGTAGTAAAAAAATTGAATCCCACCACTGGTATAGACCATTGATTGGAGTTATAGCGTAGCTTTAAAAATCCCAGCAGTTTGAATGGAAGCATCAAGTTGGTCCAGTCAGCTACACATATGATGGCTTGTACATTGTATGAACATGATAACCCACCACAAGAAGAAAGAAACGTCTATAGTTGAGTTTCCAGGTCAAAATAGAAGACTGCTCTGACATTCCTTCTTGGAGAGAAATATACTTTACTGAAATAATTTACTTCCCAGGCTCGTTTGAATGAAACACTGCACAGTTATGTGTCAAGTAAATCTGAATTTTTCTATAAGATTTAGACAGCTATTCTGTGCCTCATTCTGCTTTCTTTATTTTCTTCATTCTCCTGGAAGAAATAGAAACAGCATAGGATTATCCTGTTTTTATAAGAGATCCATGAGCCGTTGCTGTACTGCTGGGCTACCTGAGCTGGGCTGACATAATATGTCAACCCCTCAATAAGAAAAGTTTAAAAAAATTATGTATCAGGTTTTGCAACTGAGATGCAACAGACCAAAATCTATGAGAGGAAGCTACTTCAGCTTGGACAAGTAGTCTCAATGCTATAGGATTGTTTATTATTTATTTATTTGTATCCAGCTTTCATAATTTTTACAAATAACTCAAGGTATTTGTATATCCAACATATCCAACATACCATCCTCCTATTTTCCCCACAACAACCCTGTGAGTTGAGCATGGCTGAGAGAGAATGATTGGCTCAAAGTCACCCAGTTGGCTTTCATTGTTAAAGCGGGACTTGAACTCACAGTCTCCTCCATTTTAGGAGACTTAACCACTAGACAAACTCACTGTTGAAGAGAAACCTTCTCAAACCAAATATTCTCATTCATTGCTCATCAAGATCCATTAATTTTTGACCTGGGCGATTGTTAATATAAAGACCTACCCATCTATATTAACAGGGAGTCACTAGATTACCATTTTGTCCAGATTATTTGCTGTTTCCAAAATGGTTGTGCAAGAGTTAACTGTCTGATTCATTCCCTGAAAAATGTTGATAAGTATCTTCACCCATCTGGTGTTTTCAGTATCTTTTGAACCATATGTCCCACCATCTTCAGGATAATCAATCTTGTGATATAACTGAAAAATAGAACATGCAAATGTGAAAGTCCTACTTTAATTGTTTTTTTATTCTATATTTTAAAATTGTTTCAGTGTAAGTTCAGAAGCAGAAAATATTTCCAAATCACTTGAATGGACGATTCTTATTGTGTGGGCTACTACAAGGTTCCTTCTTAGGCCCAGTACTATTCAATATCTTCATTAACGACTTAGATGAGGGAATAGAAGGGGAACTTACCAAATTTGCAGATGATATTAAGCTGGCAGGAATAGCTAACACCCAAGAAGATAGGCTCAAGATCCAGATGGATCTTGACAGACTAGAACACTGGGCCCTACCTGACAAAATGAAATTCAATGTAGAGAAAAGTAAAGTCTTACACTTAGGCGAGAAAAACCAAAAGTACCCATGTAGACTGCGTGAAACCAGGCTCAATAGCACTAACTGTGAGAGGGATTTTGGAGTCTTAGTGGACAACCAGCTAAATATGAGCCAGCAGTGTGTGGCAGCAGCCAAAAAAGTCAATGCAATCCTAAATCACATTAACAGAGGGATACAATCAAGATCAAGTGAGGTACTAATACCACTCTATAAAGCCTTAGTAAGACCACACCTGGAGTACTGCATCCACTTTTGGACACCACACTATAAAAAAGATGTTGAGACTCTAGAAAAAGTGCAGAAAAGAGCAAGGATAATTAGTGGACTGGAGACTAAAACATGAAAAAATGGTTACAGGAATTGGGCATGGCTAGTCTAGTGAAGAGAAGGACCAGCATTCTTCCAACATTTGAGGGGCTGCCACAGAGAGGAAGGGGTCAAGCTATTTTCTAAAGCACCTGAAGGCCAAACAAGGAATAATGGATGGAAACTGATTGAGGAGAGATTCAATCTGGAAATAAGGAGAAATTTTCTGACAGTGAGAACAATCAACCAATGGAACAGCTTGCCCTTGGAAGTTGTGGGAGCTTCATCACTGGAGTCTTTCAAGAAGAGATTGGACTGACATTTGTCAGAAATTATGTAAGGTCTCCTGCCTGGGGTGGAGGGTTGGACTAGATGACCTACAAGGTCCCTTCCAATTCTTTATCTGTACTATGTTGCTTTTTTCTCCTCATGAAAATTCGGATACAATTCTAAACATGTAGAAACATGGCATCTAGAAACACATTGGCCTTACTGTTATAACTCCGATATTATGGAACTGCTCTTTTGAAGGATGTTCATCAACTTTTCCAAGTCCAGGTATTGAACCACCACTCCCACCATCCCTTTGGGCTAGGTAAGGTGGAAATTATTTATTTGAGGCCTGACTGAGTCTAGAACTGTGAGCTTTAAAAAATGATGATGACGATGATCTCAGTTGCTTTTGAAAGGAAAAGTAAACAGTAACTTCTCAATAAAGGCTATCATAGAATTATACTTTCCTTGGGCTACTCATTCTTTACACAAAGAAGTCTCTGACCTTATAAAGTTTGCTAATATTCAGAGCTCTGCTACACTGGAATATATGTTCTCTACCAGCATTAAACTGGCAGAACCTTTCTCACCCCCCTATGAATATTTTTAGCAGACTGGTTGGAATGTAATTATTTTCCTTTCATTTTATAAGATGCATTAATAGATTCTTGCAATTTTGCACAATTGGTTATTTATTTATTTGATTTCTATAGCTGCCCATCTCAACAAGGGTATTCTGGGTGACATACATCATGCCTTGTACCCTTACTATTTTATGGTTTTTATTCACAAATTTCATGTATTTATTATAATTGTTTTTATAAGTGACAATCTAATTTCAAGGTGAGCTCGTCTAATTCATGATTTGCAGATAATCTATAGTCAACAGCAGAAAGATACAGCAGAAGAAAGATATATATGGCAAAAAAAAATACCAATCTCCATGGATTTATGAGAATTGATGCTACAACTGAATAAACAATGACTATTTACAAATGATTTAATAAATATTAAGAACATAAGTACAATTATTTTCTAGATATTTCATACAGTGACGGCACTACTGGTAATTATTTTGAAACTCTGAAATAACTTACTGGAGAACATCTATATTTTTACAGCTCAAAAGAGACACCTAGTGGTATTTGAAATTCTCTCTCTCTCTCTCTCTCTCACACACACACACACACACACACACACACACACACACACACACACAGACTGAGTTGTCAAATTCAGCAATGTTATGGTCTGTGACTGGAGAATTCTGGGAGTTGAATTTTAGACATCTCAAAGTTATAGAACTTGAGAAACACTGCTCTAACATATGCATTCAAGGAATGGGGTAAAGTTGAATAACTTCACATTTGGTGATCTGTGAAATCATTACATAATTTTGAGTAAATGTTTATAAATTTAGTATCATAAAATAATGCGACATAATGTTCAGTGTCGTTCTCTATTTACACCATTTTCACTCTTTAATGTCAAATGAAGTGGTGCTACAGACAAGGAAGTCTCTGTTGTTTGCACTATGGCAGGTGGACGTATTATAGTCCAGCAACACAGCTCAAATATAGCCCCTTGATGGACATTGCCATCATAACATTTTACTGGTGGGAAATATTTACTGTATGACTAACTATGGGAACAGTAAGCTATGGGAGAAAACATTCTTCATATTTAGTTGTCAACTTATTTCCTAAACTTAGCATCTCCCTCCCTCCCTCCCTCCCTTCCTTGCTCCCCATTTCAGAAAATACCAAATGGTAACAAGGGAGGAGTTGTACTTAGAGGGAAATAATAATAAACACAATAATAACAAAATACACAACCCATCACAAGCCTTCTTGTGGTGATTCAGTGATACTGAGAAATATTACGGCAGAAACCTTGTGCTTCCAATAAAACCTCAACTGAGGAACTAGAAAAAGTCCCAAAGTTGCTTTTTTTCAAGAGGCAACTGGACTGTCTTATTATTTCTTTGAAGATGTTTCACTTCTCATCCACAAAGCTTCTTCAGCTCTGACTGGAAGGTGAGGAATGGAAGGATTTATACTCCTTGCAGACAGCTGATCATTTGCATCCTTTTAGAGAATCCTTGAGGCCATTTGGAAGTGCCTCCTAGTGTCTCAATGACCCCTCTAAAAGGATGCAAATGACCAGCTGTCTGAAAGGATTTTAAATAAGAAAGTCCAGTAAGTGCATCCTACAACCCATTTGTAATGGTGAAGACTGGTAAACAATTTTCCCTACCAGATCAATGTCATCCAAGTCAACTACAATGTTATAGTTCCTGGCATCATGTGACATGCAGGTTACGGGTTTGAATTCCTGCTGCTAGAGGACCAGACCAAAGAAATTACCTGCAACATTTCAGTTATTACAAATTTACTATGTGTTGATTTATGGAAGGAAGTATTATTTTCTCAGTGGAACAATAAGTTTTCTGCAAAAAATTACATGGCAAATAACAATAACAATACCCTACGAACTAAAAAAATGATCCTTAAAAACTTAAAGCAAAGAAAAATATTTGAATGAATCAGGATCATTGTAGTTAGTATAGTTAATTTGGAAAATGCTTGGAATTTTCTTGGAATAAATATATGTATTTGAAAGTGAAAATGCCAATGACTCCACCGAAAAGAGCCATATGGTAATTGGGAAAGACACGGAAGAAAAATATAACAACACTCATCCCAAAGGTGCTTTCTTTTTCTTTTTTCAAGAGGTGACTGGACTTTCTTGTTTTTTCTTTTGAAGACATTTCACTTCTCGTCCAAGAACCTTCTTCAGCTCTGAAAGAATAGTAGGGAATGGAGGGGGATCCTATCAGAGCTGAAGAAGCTTCTTGGACGAGAAGTGAAATGTCTTCAAAGAAAAAACAAGAAAGTCCAGTTGTTTCCTGAAAAAGCACCTTTGGGACAACCTTGTCCTGAATGACTGAGAATCTCTACAGACTTTTAGCTCATCAGTCTGGAACCCACATTACATATCTGATATTAGCACAGTTGAGAAAGTCCAGAAATATTTCACTAGAAGAGTTCTCCACTCCTCTGCTCATTGCAGAATACCTTATGCCACCAGACTTGAAATTCTAGACCTAGAAAACCTAGAATTACACTGCCTTCGGTCCGATCTAGGTATACTATAAAAATCATACATTGCAATGTCCTACCTGTCAATGAATACTTCAGCTTCAACCATAACAACAGAAGAGCAAACAATAGATACAAACTCAAGGTTAACCGCACCAAACTTGATTGCAGGAAATACGACTTCAGCAACAGAGTGGTCAATGTCTGGAATACTCTACCTGACTCTTTGGTTTTTTCCCCAAACCCCAAAAACGTTAACCTTAGACTGTCTACTATTGACCTCACCCCTTTCCTAAGAGACCTGTAGGGGGCATGCATAAGCGCACCAATCGTGCCTACCATCCCTGTCCTATTGTTTTTTATTTTTCTTATAAGTAGCTATCTCATGTATTCATAACTATGTATATACTTATACCTATTATCTTGTAAGTGATTGACAAATCAAAATAAATAAATCAAAATAAAAAATATACAATTTGAGATGAACACCCCAAATGGGTGTTTGAATGGTGTGGGAGTAGGAATGGATTTCCAGAGGAAAAATTGTTGACTACAGGAACCAGGAGCACCACCCAGGGGACCCTGAGGACACGGATAAACCTCCAAGTGCTTCAAGGATCCTCTAAAAGGATGCAAATGACCATCTGTCTGCAAGGAATATAAATCCTTCCATTCCCTATCATCCTGTCAGAACTGAAGAAGCTTCTTGGATGAGAAGTGAAACATTTTCAAAAGAAAAAAAAAAGTCCAGTTGCCTACTGGGGCAGGGGAAGCACCTTTAGGAAAACCATGACCTACATCAGGGGTCTCCAACCTTGGGCACTTTAAGCCAGCAAAGCTGGCTGGGGAATTCTGGGAGTTGAAGTCCTCCAGGCTTAAAGTGCCCAAGTTGGAGACCCCTGACCTGGATGACTGAGAATCTCTACAGGCCTAAAACAAAGCATATTCCAAGGAGCTCCTTGCCACCATTACTATTTGACAGTGACCGACCTGGATTTTTGTAATGTAGATAAGGTAGCCTTAAGAAGGACCCTCAAGCATCTCAACCCAGGAGCCAGAGTGGGTAATTAGAGTCCACCCTGCAGTTAGGGAGAAATTCTGTCATCGCTGGCCACATCTAGCTTGGGTTTAAAATGCACCTTCTAAAACAGTGGTCGCCAATTTTGGTGGTCCGCAGAGAAATGTCACCCCCAGAGCACGCCCCCCAAAGCAATTAATCCAGGCTGCATGGGAACACAAGGCTGCATCGCTCATATGGCCCATGGGAACCCTCCCCACCTACTCACTCCTTACCTGGCAAACTTGCCTGCTAAGTTGCTATTTTTCCGTTTTTTTCCCTCCGACCATCAACTGTTCTGTGCCAGGAGATTTAGATTAGCTAAAAAGCAGGAAACCATTTGATTTGTTGCTTTCTAGCTAATCTTTAGATCTTCGAACCTTCCTTAGGACTGAAGCTTCTATTTGTCAGTGCAGACTCAGGTAGCTGATGGCAGATAGATAGATCTCTGAATGAATCTGTGATTCTGTGAGCAACTCAATCTGCCTGCCTGCTTTGCCTGATTTTGCGTAAAAAATCTAAAGCAAACCTTTTAAAACCATTTCCGAGTAACATCCATCTGTGGCTAGGAGGCAATTTTAGGTATTTTAAAGTGATCCTCACAAAAGTTCAAAGCTGCTTTTTATATCATCTACTCATAAATGCATTAAAACAATAGCAGCCTTTTACATCATGACGTGAAACCGGTAATTGGAAAGCGATGAAAATGTGTTAATTTAAGAAAAGAAGAAGCCATTTTCAGTCTGAATATATCATTATTACCCAGTGCATTTATGGAACTTTCTCAGACAATTACAATCTCTGAATTGGAGAATTTCTTAAGAGACTATAATACCTATTAATATTACTTATTGTCTTTCAAAAGCAAGTCTCCATTAAAATGAATGCTGCTGCCCCCTCCCTTCACTCTCTTTCATTCTTAATCCCGAGAGCTGGAGGTCTTTTGTCTTGTAGATAGGCTGGCCCAGTCCTGCTGGGGCTATTACAGGGGTGGGATGCTTCTGGTTCTGCCCGGCTCTATAGAACCAGTAGCTCTGAAGAGCAGCAGACACCAAACCGGTTTCTGTGTTTGCTGCTGTTTGGCCCACCCGCCCGCCTGGGCTCTTACCTGTCCTTTATTTCCTGTTTTTTCAACCTCAGCTGCTTTGCGCAGCACAGCTTAGGTTGTAAAAGCAGGAAAAAAGTGGCTTTTCAAATGCTGTACGTTTGCACGCAGCGCTTTTCAGCTGTCCGGGTAGCACAGCTTAAGGATTTTTAGATGCGTGCACGTCAACATAGTCACTGAACCAGTAGTAACACCAGTTGAATCCCACCTCAGGGCTTTTAACAAAGTGGGAGCTGCTTTCCAAGGTCAAGTTTCTCCTTTAGGGAAATATAATATTCTGCCTTTTTAATATTTCTCAAAATATTTCATTCTTCTAGGAGAAGGGTGGGCGCTAACTTTCTACAAGGCGACTGCTATTGTTTGGGTTTTTTCCCCCAATTTAAATGTGTACATGCCTTCAGAGTCCTATTGGTTCAGCCCTCCATAACAGTCCCAGTTTCCCATCTGACTCCTTGAGAAAAAAATAACTGTCTACTCCTGTTCTAGAGACACAGTAGAGATGGCTCCAAGATCTAACAAATAATAGAATGCTCTCTTTTTGTCCTTTGCCACTAAGTTCCAATAGTGGAAACACACTTTTTCCTGCAAAATAGATTTCTAAGCTTCAGAAACCTCCATATTTCTTTACTACTGTGCTAGTTGGTATTGAGGTTTGACAGTGTATCAAGGGTCACTGCTACATATGTGGAGATATATCAGGAGAAGGGAGAAGAGGCAAGGATAGAGATTAACGTGGAGGCAGAAGTCTGTTCACGGCCTGTTTTCTCCTTCCTCCCACAGACTCCAGAAATGGTAAAGAACTAAAAATGAAGCAAGCGTGTTGATGAGGTCAGATAATATACAGGATGGCCAAATAAATGTAGTTGAACGTTATTGAAAAAAAAAAAAATTGAGCACCAGAATTTGTATTAGATGATTGCTTGAAAGCAGCTTTACCAAATGATGTTGATTCTAAATGTGCGGGTTGCAGTCCCTGTAATTTAATTAAGAACAGTTGCAGGAATTGAGTATGTCTAGCTTAATGAAAAGAAGGACTAGGGCCGACATGATAACAATGTTCCAATATCTAAGGGGCTGCCACAAAGAAGAGAGAATCGAGCTATTATCCAAAGCAACAGAAGGCAAGTCAAAAAAACAATGGATGGAAACCAGTGGTGGGATTCAAAAATTTTTACTACCGGTTCTGTGGGCATGGCGTGGTGGGCGTGGCAGGAGAAGGTTACTGCAAAATCTCCATTCCCACCCCCCCTCACTAACCTGCTTTCCAGCTCCGTTCTCCTTTGCAGGGCAACAAAAGAAGACCCAACCGATCAGCTGGGACTCAGGAGGCAGAGAATAGATGCGGGTAGGACCAGTCAGTCAGTCAGAGGTGGTATTTGCCAGTTCTCCGAACTACTCAAAATTTCTGCTACCGGTTTTCAGAACTGGTCAGAACCTGCTGAATACCACCTCTGACGGAAACTGATGAAGGAGATAAATAACCTAGAACTAAGAAGAATTTTTCCTGACAGAATAATTAATCAGTGGACTGACTTTCCTGCAGAAATTGTGGGTACCTCAGTCTTGGAGGTTTTTAAGAAGAGATCGGACATCCATTTAGTCTGAAATGGTATAAGGTTTCCTGCTTGAGCAGTAGGTTGGGCTAGATTAGAAGATCTCCAAGGTCCCTCCCAATTCTATTATTCTGTTATTCTATTAACTCGATCGATCAATGGCTGAGTGGTAATTGCATAGATTGCCACCAAGCCTCCTTAGAATATACTAGGTTATTGGAAGGTATCCACGGAAAACATGTTCCTTGGAGACCTGGCAGAAAAATAGATGATGTTGAAGAAAGGGAGAAATTGAAAAACAATAGTTTAAGCAGGTGAGTTGCTAAATTTCAATCTTGTGAGGAATTGATTTCTTTGGGGAAGAATATCAGCATATTGCTTGTATTGGGTTTTTTTTTAATGAATGGGTGAGTTTCGGTTACCGCTTTGTGTAGAGGGCATATAGAATGGCCTTGAAGGGCAGGCAGAAGAACTGCTACCAAGGCAACAGTGAGAATAGAAGGGGGCTTATTTTGTTTGACCAGCAAAGTAACTTCAGAAAACATCTTCCCTGAAGATAACATGGGAGGAGGAGAAGCACATTCAGGCTTGCAAGATATGCAGATTAACGGAGTTGGAAGGGACCTTGTAGGTCATCTAATCCAACCCTCCACCCAAGCAGGAGACCCTACCCCATTTCTGACAGATGGCAGTCCAGTCTCTTCTTGAAAGCTTCCAGTGATGAAGCTCCCACACCTTCCAAAGGCAACAAACCAGTGGTGGGATTCTAATTTTTTTACTACTGGTTCTGTGGGCGTGGCTTGGTGGCCGTGGCAGGGGAAGGATACTGTAAAATCTCCAGTCAGAGGTGGTATTGGCCGGTTCTCCGAACTACTCAAAATTTCCACTATCAGTTCTCCAGAACTGGTCAGAACCTGCTGAATGCCACCTCTGCAACAAACACATTCAGACTTACTGTAGCTGTTAGAATAAAATTAATCCTGGTATATATGGCATTGGTTTCTTAGTCTGGTTTACCTTGTTGGATGATACTTTCACTTGGTGCCAGCTATCAATATCAGTGTTCCCAAATCCGTCTTTCCATTAATTTAACCATTTCCATTTCATCTTTTTTCTCATTCAAAATAACTCATTTAAAAATAGTGGAATATAATTTTTCACCCTTCACCAGCAACCCAGGCATTTGGTACCCATGGCTTCATGTCTCCATTCTAAACAGTTGCTTTATAAAAGCATATATGTATGTTTATTAGGCACTAATAGCTGTCAAGCTTTCTGGGCCAGGGCTTAACCAGTAAATCTCCGTCCCCTGACTTAAAAAAAAAAATCAAATTTGGCTGCAAGGTTCAGACAAATTTGACATTTTTCAGTCAAACCCGTTGCAATAGAATCCTTATTGCAAACTAGAATAAAGCTACATTATCACGGGACAGTTGATTGCCTTCTATCGAAATGAAGATAAGAGTTTCTTCTTGTACCCACGGCAATTTTCACTCTATCTTCTCCCATGGACTTCATATCCTTGAAGCTGGATGCTTGCTGGTTATTGACATCTCTATCTACAACACAATAACGTTTGAATTATTTTTCAAAATCCCATCTCTGAAGTATTTATTATACGGTAAACATAAATACATATGTTAACAACATGAAAATATGTTAATTATGATATATTATACAAAAAGAAAGTTGAGTGGGATGGGATCAGGCCAGTAGCTGAACATCTCAAAACAAAGCTGAGAAAATTCCTGTTGGATTCCTTAAGAGCTGCTGCCAGATTTTGGACATTTCCACATCAACTGTGTGTCCACTCCCCATTTCTCACAATCTTAATACAATTAGAACAATGGGACAAAGCAGACATATTCTCCTGCCTTTGAAACCATCCCTCTGAACTTTTAGCCAGTGTGTTATTACATTTATCAAGAGAACAAATGTTTTGTGTGTGTGTGTGTACCAGAAGTGGTATTCAGCCGGTTCTCACCAGTTCTGGAGAACCGGTAGCAGAAATTTTGAGTAGTTTGGAGAACCGGCAAATACCACCTCTGACTGGCCCCGTCCCCATCTATTCTCTGCCTCCCGAGTCCCCAGGGGTGGGATTCTACCTGGTCGGACCAGTTCTATAGAACCTGTTGTTATGATTCTGCCCAGTTTGGAGAACCGGCAAATTGCACCACTGGCTGGCCCCTCCCCTCCCAACCCACTCACTTCTTACTTGGCATGCGTGCCCTCAACTTGCCTGCTAAGTTGCTATTTTTCCTTTTTTTCTCCCCGACCATCATCTGTTCTGCTGTGCTGGGAGATTTAGATTAGCTAGAAAGCAGGAAATCTTTGGATTTCTTGCTTTCTAGCTAATCTAAAAGCAAAGCTGAACCTTCCTTAGGACTGAAGCTTCTATTTTTCAGTGCAGACTCAGGTAGCAGATTGCAGATAGATAGATCTCTAAGTGAATCTGTGATTCTGTAAGCAACTCAATCTGCCTGCCTTCTTTGCCTGATTTTGGGTAAAAGTTGCTCTTTTTTAATAAAAAAATCAATATTTACATAAATATTTACAATATTTACATACAAGCCACACCCAGCCAGTCATGTGACCACCAAGCCACACCCAGTCAGCAAGCCACAACCACCCAGTCACATGACCACCAAGCCACACCCACAAATTAGGCCATGCTCACAGAACCGGTTGTTAAAAAATTTGAATCCCACCCCTGTGCGTCCCAGCTGATTGGCTGGGTCTTTTTTTGTTGCTCTGCACAGGAGAATGGAGCTGTAAAGCAGGTTAGTGGGGTGGGAAGGGAATGGGATTTTTAAGTATCCTTCCCCTGGAGTGGGGTGGAAATGGAAATTTTGCAGTATCCTTCCTCTGCCACACCCACCAAGCCACGCCCACAGAATCGGTAGTAAAAAAATTTGAACCCCACCACTGGTGTCTGTGTGTGTGTGTGTGTGTGTGTGTGTGTGTGTGTTGGTACACCCTTAGACGCTTTGAGCATTGCTTTGTCTTCTTCTGGATTAAAGGAGTTTTAGAAGTCCAGAAACCAGAATAATAGAATGTAAAGGTTTTTCCTCAATTAAAAGCTGGCTGGGGAATTCTGGGAGTTGAAGTCCAAACATCTTTAAGGTGTCATGGATGAGAAACTCCACTGTAAGGATTAAAATTATAAAAGGATGGGTTTTTAAAAGAGCCAACTCAGAAAGCTCAAACTGCCCAAGGAGTTGCTGATACAGTTCTACAGAGAAATTATTGAGTCTATTATCTGCACCTCTGTAACTGTCTGGTTTTGTTTTGCAACCCATCAGGACAGGCACAGACTTCAGAGGATAATTAGGACTGCAGAAAAAACAATTACTACCCACCTGCCTTCAGTTGAGGACCTGTATACTGCACGAGTCAAAAAGAGGGCTGTGAAAATATTTACAGATCCCTCACATCCCGGACACAAACTGTTTCAACTCCTTCCTTCAAAACGACGCTATAGAGCACTGCACACCAGAACAACCAGACACAAGAACAGTTTTTTCCCATCACTCTGCTAAACAAATAATTCCCTCAACACTGTTCAACTATTTACAAAGTGTACACTACTATTACTGTTAATCTTCTCATCACTCCTTATCACCCATCCCCTCCCACTTGCAATTGTAGGAGTGTAACTTTGTTGGTGTATCCTTACGATTTATATTGACTGTTTCCTAGTATGATTTGATTGTTGATTGTACCCCATGACTATCATTAAGTGTTGTACGTTATGATTCTTGATTCTTAACAAATGTATCTTTTCTTTATGTATACTGAGAGTATTTACACCAAGACAAATTCCTTGTGTGTCCAATCACACTTGGCCAATCAAGTGTTCTATTCTATTCTAGCCTCTGTAGCCCTATGTAGCTCTGTTTAAAGGGATGCATAAGACCTCTGTTTCCAGCCACAATGATGAGTTATTGACTAATCAATACTTGTTGAACTGAGGTTTGTCTCTCTCCCTCTTCCCCATTAGCATTTTTTTAACTTTTGGGATCCTAGCTATTCTAATTTCATCATAGAAAGCTCCTTTGAACTTTTGTTATTTCATACCAATAGATGAGACAACACATTTTATGTAAATTGAATATTTTTCCTTGCTGCAAGTGAATGCAATTGGGCCTGAAATAACAGATTGCTTCCACCCTGGGATCTCTTTGGGAAGAACATTTTAACAGTTGTTTACCCACTTACACTATGTTTTGTTTTGCATCACTAATAGATTTGCACAGCAGGTAAGGAATCTTTTTTTTTGAGTTTCAGCTATCAAATTCCTAATAAGGTACACCAAACACATCATGCTGGAACCAAAGAAAACGTACATTTGCTGTTGTGCAAATGAAGGAAAAACTGGCTTAAACCAATCTACCTTAAATTATTCCTTTAAAAACAGCCTTTGCTGGTGTTACACATAGCCCTACAGTAGTGTCTTCTGATGATTTCTTATCACCTTGCCGCCTTTCCCCTGTTAAGCTCTTCCACTGAGGGCCAGCAGAAAGCTATAATGATACCAAAATGGCAAGGGTGTCATGATATATGTTATAAACATGTTATAAACATAAAGCATGATTATTAATACATGAAATAGATACAAATAAAAGGGAACATTAAGACAGGGACGTTGGTGCACTTATGCATGCCCCTTACAGACCTCTTAGGAATGGGGTGAGGTCAACAGTAGACAGTCTGAGGTTAAAGTGTTTGGGATTAGTGGAAGAAACCAGAGTCAGGTAGAGTATTCCAGGCATTGACCACTCTCTGTTCTGACCCAAACCTGGTTCCAAGGAAGCAAACACGAGACAAAGGTAGCAGCACAACCTTTTAATGTTTCTTTACGAATCCCGTTCCTTCATGGGTAAAAGGCTGCTTCAAACCAATTAGCTCCGATAAGAAAGAGCCTTGCCAAGGTTTGGCAAGGCTGCCAAGAACACCAGATAACGTTACTAAGCAATAATTCCAACACAAAGAGTCTCCAAACACCAACTCAGATATTCCTAACATCCACCAGGCTCAAGTGTAAAACTTCTTTGCCTTCTGCAAAGAACTGGGGTTTCTCAGCTGGCTTTTATCTCCTCAGGGAGGGGCCATTACCTTGCAGCCTTACTCCTGAGTCACCTGTGCTGCTGCAGCTGCTCTTTCCTTCAAGCAGCCCTGCACGCATGCATACTGGGCACAGGCTCCTCGGGGACCTCTTCATCACTGCTGCCAGCCTCCACAAACTCCAAAGGCAGCATTCCACTCCCTGTTGTTCCTGGCTCCATCCCTGCATCACATGCAGGCCCCTCAACTGAGTCTTCTCTCTCCAAGCCCTCTGAAGTCGTATTTCCTGCAATTGAGCTTTTGTACAGTTTACCCTGAGTTTGTATCTATTGTGTGCTCGTGTATTGTTGAGGTTGAAGCTGAAGTAGTCATTGACAAGTGGGACGTTGTAATGGATAATTTTATGTTCTACGCTTAGGCCAGACCGAAGGCGGCATAGTTCTAAGTTATCTAAGCCTAAAATTTCAAGGCTGGAGGCATAGGGTATCCTGTTGCGAGTAGAGGGGTGGAGCACTCTGTGTAATATTGCCAGTACATGCTATACATCTTTTTCTTTTCTTTTTTTCTTTTGAATCCCTTTAACTTGGGGTAGAGTCGGGGTAACTTAATGGAGCTGAGCATTTACTAGCCGGATGCCCTCCCTGATGCCTATGCAGAGTTCACAGCAGATATTTTCTCTTTGTGCCCTGATAGAGAAACATCTGCCACTGCCTTGGATTGAACCTTCAACCTTCCAAAAGGGAGGCAAATGTCTTCACCTCTAGACCACCATGCCGCTGAATAATGCCCTACACAATTACAAGTACACAATTCACAGCATTTGTGTGATGATGATGTGAAGAATGTGTCAAGGTTCATGAACCTTCTGGGGGTTGTGAAGGTGAAATAATATTGAAATGTTATAACCAGAGGGTTTCCCCCCCGCAATTCTGCTATGGTTGAATTGGCAAGGAAGGTGATCAGTTCTAAGCAATACATATAAAGAAAGAGACAGGAATAGATGCTGAAATTGATAGTGGGAGGAAAGGAGAGATCAATGACTAATTTAACTGCAAAACTAGGTGGTAGAGTAAGGCAAGATACTCACCCATGGAAAAATGGGTTGCCCAGAAAGTCTGCAGAGTTGCAGTTAAGTCAACTCCACTGAGCATATTACGCCATGCGATCAGTCAAGTTTACTTCCAACCCTGGAGCAAAATACTGGTTTGGAACTGTTTTATCTCGACAGTCTTAATTAATTGACCCACAGTCTAGTTCAGTAAGAAGCCACTTCTTGTGTTCCTATATGGAGAAAGAAAGATGTTCAAACAAATGTGGAAGATACCATACCATAGTCTTTCCTTCCTTGGTTGACTTCTTGAGGAATTGATCCTCAACCCACCCATTATCTTGAATCCAGCTCAACAGTGAGGAGTTAGGAGGAGAATCATGTAATTGATGATATTATTAAGCAATAGACTCAAAATAATTTTTTACTAAAAAATCTTTTACACATCTAGATATTTTCTCTGCCCACTCTTGTTAGAGAGGATTTTTCTTTAAAAAAATAATCAACACAAGTTAAAGGAACAGATGTCGAGTATCAAATGATTTATAGTTTTGCAACTATTTTTTAAAATCTGGTTATGGATTAATGTATGTCTACTTTATATTCATAAACACAGGTATTAGCAGGATATTTACAGGAGGTTCCTTCTGGGCTCAAATGGAGCAGATGGAAGCATGATTTTTCAAGTACACCACTATTTTAAGATATTATAATGACTTTTAATGTAATGTTATGTAATGTGAGGCTTACATTGCAATTCCAATTCTTTCAAAAATTCTTGTAAAACAAATTAAAGTTTTTATGGTTTTAAATGGAAAAATAAAGTTTCACGGTAAAGCTTTCCAAAACTTGGGATCACTGTTAAAACCCAACAAACATTCAAAATTTGCATTTAGAGTTGGAAATTCTAAATTGGAAAACTATCAAAAACCAGCAACATTCTCACATACTGATCTAGAAAGATCTCTGGATCCTTATTTTTTATTTTTTATTTTGCACTCCTGGCAGAAGTACTGAAGCGCTTCCAGATTGAAAGGATTAGCCAGTAAAATCACCATTGCCCAGAGGTTGTCGAGTTGGAGGTTCCTTTCATGTCCCCGGCAGGAGCTGGAGCGAAGGACGAGAGCTCACCCCATCCCATGGCAATACTCGGGTCTCCAATGCTGACTTGCTAACCTCCAACCCATCTTCCTAACCACGAGAGCTACCATGCTTCTCTCTAGACTCTGTAAGATGAGGATTTTCTCTCTCTGTGTTGCATTTCATCTCAAAGTCTAAATCCTTTGGCAATCTTATTTCATAAGAAACTGCCTCTTAAGTCATATATTAAATTGAAAATCTATATTGTTCTAAGAATAGGAAATAGTGCAGCATAACTGTAATCAGCATATATATGAATGACAATAGATGAAATTCAACATTGCTGTACACTGCTCAGAGCCACTTGTGAGCTTGTTGATATAAATTTGGTAAATACACAAACAAACACACAAAACGCATTCTGATTTTGAAACTAGGTTTTCAATGCAGGGGTATTTTGAAGGAATATGGGGGGCGTGCAGAGATAAGACAAATCATCACCTTCTGTTCCATTGCTAAAAATAAATTTATCAAGGGAGGCATATCAAAGGATTTAATCCAACAAGAAGAATTTATAAATACTTTTTAGCTTGATGCAATGAGCCTTATAATTTAAACATGCAACCTCCAAACTCCCAGAGTCTTTAACTGTTAACTAAGCTATTTATATCAGCAATATGAAAAAAAAGTCTCAAATCCAGACAAGTCAATTAGATTTTCCATGAACATTAACTTTGAAGAGCTAAGAAAAGAAAGTTTATACACAGAATATCTCCTTTTATAGCATGTAGTCAATAGCAAAAAAATCCACAGGAAATAAAGGAGCTGTCGCTGTTGAATTTCACGTTTCGTTTCTTACAATGCCGGCTCCTATTTTAGTTCAAAGCATTGCTAAGTATCTCTGGAGATCTAAAAATCAAACAAGGATTCAGCTTAGTCAAGTTGGATAAATTGCTCCCTTGCTTTGAAAAAGAAAACACTCCTGCAAAGGATACAGAGCTGAATAAACTTTCATCTGCTTGATGCAAAGAGAAGGTACCCACGCAATGTATTTGACAAATGTAAAAGATAATAAATTAGCTGGTTCTCAGTGCTTCTTTGTTAAGGCTCCTGAGAGCTCCTAATAGAATAGAATAGAATACAATACTTTATTGGCCAAGTGTGATTGGACACACAAGGAATTTGTCTTGGTGCAAATACTCTCAGTATAGATAAAAGAAAAGATAACATTTGTCAAGAATCGAGAATCATAAGATACGACATTTAATGATAGTCATAGGGTACAATAAGCAATCAAATCATACTAGGAAACAGTCAATATAAATTGTAAGGATACAAGCGACAAAATTACAGTCCTACAATCATAAGTGGGAGGGGATGGGTGATAAGGAGTTATGAGAAAGTTAATAGTAATAGTAGTGCAGACTTTGTAATAGTTGAACAGTGTTGAGGGAATTATTTGTTCAGGAGAATGATGGCTTTCAGGAAAAAACTGTCCTTGTGTCTAGTTGTTCTAGTGTGCAGTGCTCTATAGCATCGTTTTGAGGGAAGGAGTTGAAACACACCACACCACAATCCCACTGTTTTCTCCTTAACAGATTTTCTCTGGAAAAAAAAAATGATAGAAGGGATGAGGGTTGTAAACAGATACGGTGTCGTTTGGAGCTTTGGCACTAATTTTATTTTACATCATAGTTGTCAATCCTGAAGCTTGAACCCTGGCTGAAGCCATCTTGACAGCTTCAGTGTTGCCACACTGTAGCTGAGGGATAGGGAGGGGGGATTTGAGATAGCTGGGATTTAGTAGCCAAAACAAAATACTTTCTCTTGGGAACCAAGGACATTCTCACACCTGGTCAGAGGAAGGAGGAATGATGTCACCAGGCAACCAAACCACGCTGTGATTGGACCACGTGACTGATTGTTTTGAGAAAGTGACAAACTTTTACTTTTAATTAGGTGAAAACTGCGGGAACCTTCAGAGTCGGTTCTCACCAGTTCTGTGCCAATATGATATATCCAATAAAACTATTCTTTGAGGAATCTACCTGCTTCAGAGATTTGCTTTCTATGGGTTTATTACTTGGAACCCTGACAAATAGTCTTGACCATTCTACTGAGCGGAGATATACATGTAGTCCTTGAGCTTACAACCACAATCGAGCCCAACATTTCTATTGCTAAATGAGACAGTTCTTAAGTGGATTTTGCCCCATTTTATGACCTTCCTTGCCACAGTTGTGAATCACTGCAGTTGTTAAGTTAGTAACACATTTGTTAAATGAATCTGGCTTCTTCATCGATTTTGCTTGTCAGAAGGTCACAAAAGGGGATCCCGGGACCCCTGCAGCTGTCATAAATACGAACCAGTTTGCAAGCATCCAAATTTCAATCACATGCCCATGGGAATGTCATTTATGGTCATAAGTGTGAAAAAGCGGTCATAAGTCACTTTTTTCAATGATGTTGTAACTATGAACACTCATTAAATAAACTGTTGTAAGTCAAGGATTACCTGTAATTTAAATCAATAGAATTAATTTATCTATGCTTTGGATTTATATCCCTTCTGTCACGCAGGAGCTTGAAGTAACATACACACCGTTTGTTGATCTTCAATGGTTTTCCCCAGAAAAGTTCTGGAAAAGAGTTGGATTCAGGGGTGGCATTCAGCAGGTTCTGACCAGTTCTGGAGAACCGGTAGCAGAAATTTTGAGTTGTTCGGAGAACCAGCAAATACTACCTCTGACTGGCTCCGCTCCCAATCTATTCTCTGCCTCCCGAGTCCCAGCTGATCGGCTGAGTCTTCTTTTGTTGCCCTGCCCAGGACAACGGAGCTGGAAAGCAGGTTAGTGGGGTGGGGAGGGAATGGGATTTTGCAGTCTCCTTCCCCTGCGATGCCCACCAAGTCACACCACGGCCACCAAGCCACGCCCATAGAACGAGTAGTAAAAAAAATTGAATCCCACCACTGGTTGGATTGTGTTGTGTTGATTTCTACAAAGAAAGTCCAGTTTCCCTTTGGAATAGCACCTTTGGGGCAACTAGACCTGGATGAGTGAGAATTTCCATACACATTGACCTGACAAATTGCCAGTGTCCCAAAGTCATTCACAGAAAGATTACAGGTCTGGGATTATTCTTTTCAGTCTTGAGATTGCAGGTAATATGCAGTGATATTACTACAATGGGCAAGGATAGAAAATCCAATTTTTCCAATCCCTTTGGGTGGGGATGGAGATTATCTCTAAGAGTTTCTTTTTAAAGATTAGCCGTTGTGGGCGGAAGGAATGACTTTGAGAAGAGCTGCAACCTTCTCAAGGCAAGGATCTGATAAAAGAAAGTTGAGTCCAGAGCAGAAATGTAATTTGAGAGTGTGTCCCAGATACGAAGATAGAGAGCGGGGAGAGGGAAGTATATTCAAAGTTGCAAGATTCTCTTACTCTAACCATAAGTCATATTATCGTTCATAACTTTTCTTTCCTAGTCTTGTTTACCTTGAATGGCTAATAGTAGGTTTTCTGCACCACTTTAAGCACATACGTACCCTTTTACAAACCAAAAACTATACTGTCAAAAATCTGCTTTGGAGATTTGGGATGTAGACACTTTCTTGTTGCTCCTTGGTTGATATCTTATAAGACTATGATTCCAGGCATATTGGATGAGCTTCTCCTGCCATCCTGATCCTGGTGCTCTTCAGTAGTGTTAGGACTCCAACTGTGACCTACATATGCACAGCAACCAGGTCTGGAATGCTCTGTTGGATGGTCCAACACAATTGTAGGGAAAACCAAAATGGCAAGCAACATTATAGTCTTATTTGTCCCAAAGATCTTGGTGGGCATAAGCAATGATAATAGCAACGGCAACAACAAGAACTCAAGAATATGGAGGTGAGTTTGGTTTTTAATAGATATGTGGCAGAATGTAGATTCTTTTGTTTATTAGAATGTTCTCACTGTGTCCAAAAAAAGGAGTATAATAAGGCTGTCATGCACATATAATTACACTGGATTCCAATACAAAAGGTACAATTAGGGCAAAACCATACTGAGCATTGAAAATGCCTTCTTTAATGTCCAACTAATTTGTCCTCAAAAAGAAATGTATTTTTGCTAGAAGATTTTATTTGCCAAGGAGCCGAACAAAAGAAGTGAGAAACAAATACTTACATTTCCTGTGTAATCACATTTTCACCGGGCTTGATATAGTCCACTGACTTTATGTCCACAATAACAACAGTGTAGAACAGTAACACAACTGCAAAAGGGTTAAATTGCATACAAGCAGCATACTGTATTTTCAAAGTCACTCCAAAGCCTCAATAAATACTACTAAATTAGCCAAGTGATTATATTCTGATAATATATTTGAGATGCGGAGATTTATTAAGGAAACCATGTCTGATCTTCTATTATTTAACATTTTAAAAACAAGCAAAGAATTTCAGCTTTAGAAATGGTACAGTCTGTGAAAGGTTGGGATGGGAACATTAAAATGTGCACATAAGCTTTTATACATAAAGAAAATACATAACATTAATCCAATAAGAGATGTATGGTAAAATATTTTTGAGTCTTAACAATTCTCTCCTAATCACCAGCTAAATTCCTTGGCTACAAAGAGGTAATGGCTATATCATTTACCTAGAGCCGTGGTGGCGAACGTTTGGCATGTGTGCCACAGGTAGCACGCAGAGCCCTCTCTGTGGGCACTGTCACCCCATCTTAGCTCCACTGCGCATGCTTATGTGCCTCCCAGCTGGACTTCGTGTCTCTGCTGTGCATGTGGGGGTGGGGGGTGGGGCACATGTGCAGGGTTGCAGGCAGGGGTGGGATTCTACCAATTCGCACCTATTCACTAGAACCGGTTGTTAACATTCTAAGCAGTTCAGAGAACCGGTTGTTAGAAGAAATTACTGGCCTAATCCTGTAAGGAAGGCAGGGAGGAAATGTTCTGGTGTTGCTTACAGAAACTGCCTCTCCATTAACTCTTACTACATTCTTGGCAGGACTAGACTTTCTGTCTCTGGAACTTCTCTGGAGTTTTTTCCCCTCCTTTGCTGGTACTTTGCTTGTGTGGAGTTTACCATTCAAAGTTACAATGGCACTGAAATAAGTGACTTACGACCATTTTTCACACTTACGACTGTTGCAGCAACCCCATAGTCATGAGAGGCCAGGCGAGGAGATGCGTGCCTCGATGTGAGTGATGTTGAGTTGGCCACGCCCAGCCAGTCACATGACCACCAAGCCATGCCCACCAACTAAGCCCTGCCCACAGAACCGATTGTTAAAAAATTTGAATCCCACCCCTGGGCACAGGTGCATGTGTGGCGCAGGTGCATGCAGGGGGCACATATGGGGGTGTGGGTGCATGCACAGGGGGACGCATGCATGAGCAGGGGGTATGCCTTGCATTTTGGGTATGCATGTGTGTGCACGCATGCGCATACGCACTTTGGGCACTGATTGCCCAAAAGGTTCACCATCACTGACCTAGAGCTTCCTGTCCTCTTCACACAAAGCTGTTTTTTTTTTTTGCTAAATCAAACAAACAATATAAACAATTGCAACTGTACCTTCTGCCAAGTTCATGTAACAGAGCTTTCAACATTTATTTATCTCAACAAAGACATGCATACCTAATGTATTTATTGGCAGTATGCATTTCAAGCAAAATCTCTACACTACACTACTATATCTATTTTTTTATCTGTACACCCAATAAATAATTAATCTGCATGATTTAAAAATTTCTCATATCTTTGGGCCAGATGTAAAGAACTGAATATTGTTCCACTTGGATACAACCTAAATCTTTGGAATTAGGTTATAGGTTTAATTTAGTACACGTTTGCATTAATAAGTTTAATATTTAATATGGAATTTCTTATTTGCTTAGATACTCCATCCTGGTCAAGGGTCTTTGCAATATACTATAATAGTAATAATAACTGAACACTAGCTGTCCTGGTCTGTTTGGACAAAAGAAAGAAAAAAGGGAGGAAGGAAGGAAGGGAGGATTACTATTTATTATGTATTACACCCCCATAGTAATATTGATAGATTATACCTTTTCTGCAGAAATGGAGACTGATAGTTATTTCAAGTCAAACAGTCAATGAAAAGCATGCATTGGGTATTTACATAAAAGACAACCAAGAACTGATGCAAGTTAAAATTGGAACTTACTGAATGTACAGGACATAACATGAATATTGAAATAACGTAATAAATACACAAACAGAATACTGGCAAGGAAAATCCATTACATGGTCAATTTCTACAAAAGATCAAGGGGAAGGTGGATAAAGATAAAATCTGGCAATGGCTTACAACAGGAACATAAAAAAAGAAACTGAAGGCTTGATTTTGGCAGCTGTTTGAACTAATAAAATCAAGACTCGAACTGAAAAATCATCAAGTGATTTAAAGTGCAGATTGTGCAAAAAAGCCACAGGAAAAAACAATAGATGACAAGATCCTACAAACTGATTATAAACAATGACATAACATAGTGGCCAATCCAAATATCTGGCTGACTTCACAACCAACAATAATTTGACTATTCTGCAAAGCATCCTATTTTCTGCAGTGCCAAAATTGAACCTGAGCTGTAGCATTTCACAGAGGGATACCTATTCACACATACCTTCCTTATTGAAAATTAGTATGTCAGAAGAAAAGCTAGGTTAAAACTCTTTCTTCTGACATTATATGGGAAGAGGAAATGTATATGTGTATGCGGTTGTTAAATCCATCTTGTAAAAAGTACAAGTTTATCCTCTCAAACCAACATATCAACTGCTATCCAGAAGCAGCCATAGTTAGAAAAGTCAGAAATTATGATGGCCACCAGTTTAGATGACTGTGGAAAGGAATTGGCTGTATTCACAGAGCAGCTTCTTCCAAATTCAACAGCCTGTTGGGTTGCTATATACTTTCTAGAGATTATCTTACTTTTGCATAGCAGTCACTCAGAACAGCCCTTTAAGAAAACACATTAAGTGCGTTGGTCTCTCATTTTCTTCTTCTGTCCTATCATGTTCTCATGTGGTTTCTAGATCTAGGCACAACCTCTGAGATGAGGCTGTTGAGTTTCTAAGTTCCATCGTGGAAAATATCCGTTTCCAGAATTAGCTCAGTCTCACACTGAAAAGGTAGCAAAACTGGCATATTGGAACTGCTTCTGTAAGCCCTTGGAGAGGATGGACGCATCTCTTTCTCTGATATGAGCCTTCCATAGTGCTCTTCTTGGATGCTTGCTGTGGAGGGGAGTGGCTCATTCCAAGCTACAATGGCTTGTGCAGGTAAGGACATAGGGGAATCTTCATCTTTTCTGTGTGGGTAGGAGGTCAACTCACCACTCAGATGGACTCTCTGGGTGGCAGAACGGTTGGGAGTACAGCAAGGAAAATGGTGGCCGCCCAACAGGCTCCTGAATGCCCGCTGGAAGTCTACGTTGAAAGCATAGATCACCGGGTTGATGATGGAGTTGGACCAGCCAAGCCACATGAAAATATTGAAGACAGATGGGTTGATGCAGGTCAGCTGCTCAGGGCTTCTGTCCTTGGACCCTGTGTCACAAAAGGGCAACAGGCAATTGAGCAAGAAGAACGGCAGCCAGCAGCAGACAAAAACTCCTAAGATGATGGTCAAGGTTTGAAGCAACTTAGTTTCTTTGCACAGTGAGCTGCGCAGAGAAGAAACTGGCTCCTTCCCCTTAACCAAGCCCAGGCCACCTGCCCTTTCTAAGGTGGAGATGCGACGGATCTGAGCCTTAGCAATGCGAAATATCTGCGCGTACATCCCAATCATGACGGAGACGGGAATGTAGAAGCTGACCAAGGAGGAGACAATGGCATAAGTACGGTTGAGACGCGTGTCACAGTGATAGGGAAGCAAGCCAGGGGTCGCCTCAGCGCTGTGCCAGTGGAGGTGGACCGGGATGAAGGAAATGAGGACCGAGAGAGTCCAAGCCAAGGTGATCATCGTGAAGGCCAGGGACTGTGTCATCCGCCGCTCATAGCAGAAAGGGTTGGCAATGGCCCAGTAGCGATCCAGGCTGATGATGCAGAGGTGGAGGATGGAAGCCGTGGAGCACATGATGTCAAAGGCCACCCAGGTGTCACAGAAGGGGCTGCCGAAGAGCCACGCCCCGCCTGCCACTTCTGTGACCGCTTTCCAGGGCATGACCAGCAGTCCTACGCAAAGGTCAGACAAGGCCAGAGAGAGCACAAACCAGTTGGTGGCTCTGGTCCGGAGGTGGGGGAACCGGAGGATGGCCAGGCACACCACACTGTTGCCCACCAGGGTGCTCAGCACCAACAGCGACAGCAAGCATCCTGCCAACACCCTCAAGCCACTGAGCGGGCCTTGGGGCTCCCAGGCCTCCCAGCTGTGGTTGGAAGCATTCTCCATCTTTCTCCTTTCTGGGCTTCTTCTTTGAAAATAAAAATAAAAATCCCCTCCCTTCAAGCCTGAATTTGGTGGGTGCTTGTAGGGGACCTGGCCAGCCACGGGTTCATCAGCAGGTCCGCAGCGCCACCATCTTCGAATCAGAATCAGAGCCACAGAATTGGAAGGGACATTGGATGTCTTGGATATCTTCTAATGGTGCAGTGGTTAGAGCGCAGTACTACAGGCTACTGCTGACCTTCAGCTGACTGCAATTTGGCAGATCGAATCCCACCAGGCTCAAGGTTGACTCAGCCTTCCATCCTTCCGAGGTGGGTAAAATGAGGGCCCAGATTGTTGGGGGCAATAGGCTGACTCTGTAAGCCGCTTAGAGGTGAAGTGGTATATAAGTCCAAGGGCTATTGCCATTCTAATCCAAGCCCCGGCTCAAGCAGGAGACCCAATACCATTCCAGACAAATGGCTGTTAAGTCTCCTCTTAAAAAACCTCCAGTGATGAAACACCCACAACTTCTGAAGGCAACTTTTGTTCCACTGGTTAATTATCCTCACTGTTAAGAAGTTCCTCCTTCATTCCAGGTTGCTTGTCTCCTTGATTAGTTTTCATCCGTTGTTTCTTGTCCTTCCCTCTGGCGCTTTGGGAAATAAGTTATGTTTTTGTCTTTGTGGCAGTAGCGCCTCAAATCCAGGGAGAACACTGCTCTCATATCACCCCTTCATTGGCTCATGACCACCAGCCAACGAAGAAGTCTGGGACTCGCTGCCTTCATTCTTGAGAATGGTCCAATGCAGACTGGAAGAAAGACGGAGAATGAGAGAGAGAGAGAGAGAAGGGAAACCGGACGGCGCGCCTCCCCGTTGAGTTGCCTCCACTGCTTCCATTGCCAAACTTTCCTGCCTTTTGCGGGCTGCGAGCGAGGATCCGAGGCTGGGGTTGCGGTGGTCTTCGAGGAGAGACGGCCGAAGCGGTCGATGCTGCAGGAGCCGGTGGGATGCTACGAGATCCGGGCGCTCTGCCTCTCCCTTGAACGCGGAGCCAAGCGGAGGAGGCGAGGCGAGGCAGGAGCCGGTTCCGGGGGGCGATGTATCCGCGAACCAGGTTAGCTGTTTGCCGGGTCTCGTTTGAAAGTGCGTGGTGCTCGCCCCAGATCTTCTAGCCAGCTTTTCGCTGTTGAAAGAACGGGGAGATGCCTTCCCTTCCCTGAGTCTAACAAGCCAGCTCCGCTTATCTCTTTCTCTCTGTGTGTGTGTGTGTGTGTGTGAGTGTGTGTGTGTGTCTGCCTACCTACCTACCTACCCACCCACCTACC
This sequence comes from Pseudonaja textilis, assembly GCF_049901715.1. NCBI lineage: Eukaryota > Metazoa > Chordata > Lepidosauria > Squamata > Elapidae > Pseudonaja > Pseudonaja textilis. The sequence continues at coordinate 25,675,514 of NC_141993.1, forward strand.
TACCTACCTACCTATATATCTACCTACCTACCTACCTACCTATCTATAAATCTACCTATCTACCTACCTTTCTACCTACCTACCTATGTATCTATCTACCTACCTACATACCTATCTATCATCTACCTACCTACCTACCTATCTATCTATGATGATGGCAGATGAGATTCTGCCCGAAACGTTGCTACAACTTTAAAAGCACAACTATGCTGATGTGGAAAATACCCGAACAAAGCTGAATACCATACATCTATCTGTCTGTCTGTCTGTCTATCTGTCTGTCTATCTATCTATCTATCTATCTATCTATCTATCTATCTATCTATCTATCTATCTATCTATCTATCTATCTATCTATCTATCTATCTATCTATCTATCTATCTATCTATCTATCTATCTATCTAAACAGCCCAGTCTGAAGCTGGCTCAGATAGAGAAAGACTGGGCTATTCACAGCATCGTGGGAGGCAGGCAGAAATTCTACAGGTGCAGCTTTCCTCTCTGATAAGGAGGAACAGGAGGTGGGGGACAAGCTTGCTGCCTAATGCACAACTGTGTAATACTTACAATTAAAAAAAAAAAACCTACTGGATGAAATGTCAACTGATGCTGAATTTCAAATGGGCCACCAAACTTTAAGCCTGTGAGAAGAGGGCAAACCAGTTTAGAGGCAAACCAGTTTATTCAGGCCAGGCCAGCAATTTCCTTGAATTGAATTATTAATGACAGAATTAACAGAATATATATTCTGATTTTACTATATTAATTTATTTGATTTTACTATATTAATTTATTTGATTTTACTAGTTGTTTTGTTTTAAACTGTGGTTTTACATGTAAGCCGCTTTGAGTCGCCATGGCGAATAAGCGGCAATACAAAACTAATAAATAAATAAATAAAATATAAGAGAGTTGGAAGGGACCTTGGAGGTCTTCTAGCCTAACCCTCTGCTCAAGCAGGACACCCTGTACCATTTTCGACAAATGGTTGTCCAACCCCTTCTTAAACGACATGAGTTCAATGTGCAGCTACCTGCCTTGATTGTAAAGAACAGGGGTCCCCAAACTTGGCAACTTTAAGACTGGTGGACTTCAACTCCCAGAATTCTCCAGCCATTCTCTGGTCAAGAATGACCTAAGCCCACAACCTCAGGAAAGAACAAAAGCGAATCGATCTATCTGTCTCTCCTTCCTTCACAAACAAACACCCAGTTTATCAGTGTATCTTATCGCAGCCCTGAAATTACCCTGAGGGTTTTTTAATCTGTCCTATTGTGGCTTTTGAAAGGAGAGACAGCAGTTAATCTGATTTAAGAAAAGGTTTCCTGAATTGTGGTTAGCCATTCTGCTCAGCTGTTCGTTTGTCTTTTGATTCAGAGACTTTATTGCTTCCATCCTTCAGAAGAAAATTATACCAGCCTGACATTTGCCTTCCTAATTGTCCGTCTCTATCCTGATTTTGTTACTCCTGGTCACTGTAAATTAACATGTGCCAAAACTAAACACATTTTCCATCCCTTCTGGTTGCCTTGAGATGGGGCTGATATAAGGGAGAAAATGGTCCTTTAAGACCAGCATAGCTAAGAGTCTCGCTCGTGGATTGGACATTAAATGAAGGCAATACGATTAATTTTTAGCATCACTTGCATCTTTTTAAATACATAGCAGAAAATACATAAATAGAAAACATTTGAAGGATGGTTGCTGGAATTGGGTATGTCAAGTTTAATGAAAAGGAAGACTAAAGGTGACATGATATCTGTGTTCCAATATCTCAGGGACTGCCACAAAGAAGAGGGAGTCAAGCGATTCTCCAAAGCACCAGAAGGCAGGACAAGAAGCAATGAATGGAAACTAATCAAGGAGAGAAGCAACATGGAACTAGAGAGAAATTTGCTAAGAGTGAACACAATTAAGCAGTGGAACAGCTTGCCTTTAGAAGTTGTGGGTGCTCTATCATTGGAGGCTTTTAAGAAGAGACTGGACAGCCACTTGTCTGGAATAAACAGATAACAGATAATCAGAGTTGGAAGGGACCTTATAGGTCATCTAGTTCAACCCCCCACCCAAGCAGGAGACCCTACACCATTTCTGACATATGGCAGTCCAATCTCTTCTTGAAAGTCTCAAGTGATGGTGCTCCCACAACTTCCGAGGGCAAGCTGTTCCATTGGTTGATTGTTCTCACTGTCAGAAAGTTTCTCCTTATTTCCAGGTTAAATCTCTCCTTGTTCAGTTTCCATCCATTATTCCTTGTCTGGCCTACAGGCGCTTTAGAAAATAGCTTGACCCCCTCCTCTCTGTGGCAGCCCCTCAAATATTGGAAGAATGCTGTCATGTCTCCCCTGGTCCTTCTTTGATACAGGGTCTCAAATATTTCTAATATTGTGTATGTTGTGGCAGCCTGTGCAGACAGCAGCAGAATCGACAGTGGGGAAGAACGAGGACCAGTCAGGGAGTCTGGAAAGGACTCGGATGAGGGTCCTGCATCTGATGCAGAGATGGGGCCAGCACCATCTGGGAGTGAGGTGCTGAATCTGGAGCCTCCAGAGTCTGGCAGCAGCGAGGCAGAGGAACAAGGGGAGCCTGTTCCCAGTGCGTATGTGCGCAGAACTGCTGGAAGGCAAAAGCAGCTGAGATAAAAGGGCGACTCAGGAGTAAGGCTTGGAGGTGATTTCCCCTCTCACAAGGTATAAAGAACAGGCAAAAGTGATGAAACCTTTGCAGGAAGCAAAGTCATTCTTCCTGTTCTGATTAAATCTTGAAGCTCTGTGTGGACTTTGTACTTCAGTTGTTTTTTTATAATTCATTTGGCACACTAGTTGTTGGCAGCAATTCAAAGGAAAGAAAGGTGGGTGCTTATCTTGAAGGGACAGTTTGGGATTCATTACCAGCTGGGAATGAACATAATTCTCAGCATTGAAATAAACCAAGAGTTGTTTTAACGAAACAGATGCTTAATTATGGTCTCGGGAAGCCTTGGTCAGAACAGTATATGTACACCTCACAGAGTCCTTCTATAAGAGAGTTGGGTGGTTTTAAAAATTTGATGAATAATTAAAAAACAAACAAACAAATCATCATGAGGCATGGCAGAAAAGGGAGGTTCCCAGGGCAAAATTCTGTCATAGTTAATGGGATAATCAACAAGTCATAGGCAGGAACTTGGAAATTTGGCCATATGTCTTGTTCACAGCTTAAAATCATGGGCACCTTCTTTACCAAGGCTTCATTGCCATGGCCCTCTTAAACCTTCATTTATTGAGTGAAGTTTTGTTGGCTGTGCTAAGCCACAAATCATTGCATAAAATGATAATCGTTGGCTGACAAATCCCAAGTCAAGTCCAAGCCAACCATGTCGCAAGAGTGCATGGTGGGTGATTGAGGCAACATGTTAAAATAATTCAAAGAGTTTGGCCCCTCCATTAAAGATAGATGCTTGTTTGTTCATTATCTATTTTCTTATTAGAGTTATATCCCACCTTTTTTTTACCAGGAGTTCCAGAAAACCTATTTAGCTCCTTCTTTGTATTTTTTACAAAGCAGGAATCATTTGAGTTTCCATCATTGAGGCCAGTCTCAAACCTGCCTCCAGTCACTATTTTTCTTCTTGTTCTTGCACCATATCCATCAACGGATGTTGACGATCGTGTTGGCGATCCTATTTTATGAACAGCCACACAAAAAAGTGTTGCTGAGTTTTGTCGAAACCAAAACTTAGATTTTGAAGCCATGATGTTCTTCTGCCTGCGTCTCATTTGGTTTCAATCTTTCCTTGGAGGATTAAGTGAAGTATGCTGTATTTTTCCAGGTATTGCATCACATGTCCAAAATATTCTTTCGCTTTTTATGGTTTTGATGATTTCCTTTGGCTTTCCCAGCCGGCATATACCTTATCACTATCTTTAGGGTATCTCAAACAATTATTTGGCTTTGGATTTCTCTCTTAGTAATGCAGTAAACATTGCAGGCTACAGTGTTAGATTTATTTATTTTAGAGCAGTCTCTTTCTGCTGATCTCACAGATATTTGCCATCTTCACCCTTTTTAATGTTAGAACTGTGAAAATTATATGTTGTTCTGTGAAAGCTCTTGGCTCTAAATGAAGAAACCAGCTGGCATCCAAGTTGGTGATAACATATTCACTTTTTTTTTTAAAGTACTCCATAAAAAATAGAGATGATTAAGAGCAGAATACCTCCAAGACATGGCCTCTCAGGGGAAAAAAAAACCAAGTTCCTGGTTTGCCAATCAAATCTTTTTCATTACAGTTATCTATGATGGATGGAAATATATGCAAAGGGCATATTCTTTTTCCCCCCACATGTTGGCTAGAAACATTTTTAGGTGCAGATAATTCAGTGATAAAATGTCCCTTGCATTCTGAAGTAGTATAAGATAGTCCTCAATTTTGATCATAATTGGGCCCAGAACTATGGTTGAAGGTTGAGGTGATTATAAAATCAAGTGCCCACATAATTGTCTCACCTACTGGCCACAATCCCTGCTCTGCCTGTTGCAGCCATGAAGTGACCACACAGGTTGTTATGTAGAAAAGAGGTGCCTCATGGAATCACCTTTGGGAAAGAGATGCAACTAATCTGCTGTGTGACCTTCCTCTACAGAGATTGAGTGCCAGAAGCAGGCACCATTTTGGGAGAGCCAGAGGCGGCTTTGTGCAATTCTGGAGCAAGTGCCATCCCACATGTCGCAGAGGTGGCTGCCATAGAGCCAGTGTCATGGTTACCCTCAGAACCCAGTTCGGAGAAGGAGGAGTTGGAACTAGAACCATCTGAAAGGGAAAGCATACCAGAGGCTGAGGACGGTGCTGTCCCAGGCCCCTCTGGCATTGGGGGAGGTAGTCAACCAAATGGAGAGCTGCCTGCCTTCATAGACACAGGGGAGGGTCAGCTGCTGACTGGCAGTGGTGCTGATAGACAGCCAGTCTCCTCTGATGAGGAACAGTAGTTTAATCCACTCTTTGCAAATTATGGATTGTAGTTTTAGTATAGTCAGACCACGTAAAATGGACCGACTGGATTTTATCATAGATTTTAGCTATTATTTTATACTAGAATGTTTAATTGTATATTTACTGAGTGTTTTTATTTGTTCTGGTCTCTGGTCTGTTACCGTAATAAATTGAATCGAATACTCCACTCAATCTAAGGGCAAGAAGAGTGGAGTGTAGGGTTAGATCTGCAAGGCTATTCGGGAAGAAGTCACTCACCCCTCTTCACACCTGCAGGGGAGTTAACACCTGCAGGGGAGTAACTTAAGGAGAAGCGGTGAGAAGTTAATTTTTGCCAGGAACAATTGTTTTCTTTAGTTGACAATCCCCCCGGCTTCGACTGAGGCCTGTTGCTGTTTGCCTTGCCTCGCGTGGAAGATTGTTTGGATCTAGCCCTTCTCTTGTGGTTCTGCTTTTAGCCCTTTGCTTCGCTGGCCCTTTGAAACTGCTTCTTGCCTGGGACCTGTTCCTCATCCTGAAGACTGCCCTTGTCCTGCGTCTGGAGTCTGCCTTGTGGATTGGACTTGGAACCTTGGACCTTGCCCTGTGAGTATGCTCCTACTCTGTGGGTTTTCTTTGTACTGCTGAGGCTGTGTTTGGGAGACGGAAGATGGCTGCCTCCAGGTTAGTGTGGGGGTGGAGCAGAGGTGGTATTCAGCAGGTTCTGACAAGTTCTGGAGAATTGGTAGCGGAAATTTTGAGTTGTTCGGAGAACCAGCAAATACCACCTCTGACTGGCCCCGCCCCCATCTATTCTCTGCCTCCTGAGTCCCAGCGGATTGGCTGGGTTGCTGTCAGGATTCTGGCAGTGACCTCAATTAACTCATGAGTCTCGAGCCAAACTTCCAAAACTTCAAAGGATTTATTGGGAGGTTAATATGTTGCCCTGCACAGAAGAACGGAGCTGGAAAGCAGGTTAGTGGGGTGGGAGAGAATGGGATTTTGCAGTAACCTTGCCCTGCCATGCCCACCAAGCCACGCCCACCAAGCCACACCCACAGAACCGGTAGTAAAAAAAATTTGAATCCCACCAGTGGGGTGGAGCCTTACCGGTCATTGCTGTTGGCTGGGATGTTTGTTGAGAGAAATAAAGAGGTATCTGGAGGCCTGCCTTGCCTGGGACCACCTGGGACAAAACAGTCATACCTTGCCTGCCATTTCATGCAACCTTGTGCAAAGGTCAGGCAAGGCCAGCAGGAGCACAAAACAATTGGTCGACTAGCTCACAGGCGGAGAAATCAGAGGAACCAACTGCTGTGTGTCCTGCACCAGCCAGGCACATCAGGCTGATGCCCACCAGGGCGCCCGACAGTGACAGCAAGCACCCTGCCAACATCCTAAGGTCAGAATAAAAGATCAACATAAGGAAGCAATTCACCTACCTTTACTTTATTGTAAAATGAAAAACAGAGTCGCTATGGAAATTGCTAAGAGACTTGGCATTGTCGCCAATTAGTGTTGAGAAGTTGTAAGCTGCTGTTTAAAAAGGGCAACCACAGCCATATTTTAAAGAAATAAAAATTGCTAAATTGGAACGAAGTCTGATAGACCGAACACTCATTAGGGCATAAGGGATCTCAGAAAGAAAGACGCTACACCTGTGGGCGGTGGGTTTGTGATGGGCTGTGAGATGTCAAGGACAGTGCTGTTTACAGATTACAGATGAGTTGGAAGGGACTTTGTAGGTCATCTAGTCCAACCCCCCGCCCATGCTGATGATGCTTACACACTCTACAAATGATGTGTGGTCTGCATTGGCTCTGGGACAAGGAGAAAGTGCAGATCTAGCCATTGTGGCATCAAAGCAACAAAAAACATGCCAAAATTTCAAAGAAGAAAAGATTCAAGCAACTGTCAGGACAAGCTATTATGATAGACAGAGAATGATGGGCAGTGAAAGCCTTGGATAATAAGCAGGCTATACAACAACTAAAAGTACATTTTTAAAGGAACGAATAAGAGAAAAAGATGTCAAAAACTAAAAAAAAAAAAAGAGAGAGAGATTTTTAAGACCAGAAAATCACAGAATCATTTACACCTAAGTTAAGATTACTCCAAACTAATTGTGGATGATATACAGTACAATAGAGACAAATGACATAAAGAAATATGGAAAGTTGGTATTGAAAGTCTGCAGAGAAGATTATAAAATAATAGAAAAAATAAATCAGAAACCTATCCCCCTAGAAAATTAGTTAGAAGACATAATAACCACTTGTCATAAAGAAAACCATCAGATGCAGAAGAAATACCCAGTGGGTTATTTAAAAGTTGAGAGGCAATTAAAGTGTGACATAAGACTTTAGAATCTAGAAAAGATAATAGATTCATAGATATATCTATACCAAAGAACAGAAATGCAAGAGATGGTGTACTAAATCTTCAAACAATCATATATTTTTTATAAAGAAGATAGTCATACTTGGAAGGAGATAGGTTAAAAAAACAGAGAGCCATATGTGGAAGCAGATATGACAACTATATCATAAAACAGGCAAAGGAACACAAAATCAGATAGCTAGCATAAAATGGATTATAGAGTGAATAAATATAAAAAGAAGGTTAACCTTTCTTGTACTGAGTATAAAAAGATGCTTGATTATGTCGATCATATCTGATAATGGGGGTGGGGGGGCAATGAAGGCTAGTAAGTATACCGGAATAGCTGATTTGAAGAACATTCACAATGAACAAGAAGCTATTGACAGAGGATAATTAGGACTGCAGAGAAAACAATTATTACCAACCTGCCTTCAATAGAGGACCTGTACACTGCACGAGGAGGGCTGTGAAAATATTTATAGACCCCTCACATCCCAGATATAAACTGTTTCAACTCCTTCCCTCAAAACGACGCTATGGAGCACTGTACACCAGAACAACTAGACACAAGAACAGTTTTTTCATTTCTCTGCTAAACAAATAATTCCCCCAACACTGTTCAACTATTTACAAAGTCTGCACTACTATTACTATTAATCTTCGCATCACTCCTTATCACCCACCCCATCCCACTTGTGACTGTATAACTGTAACTTTGTCGCTTGTATCCTTACGGTTTATATTGACTGCTTCCTAGTATGATTTGATTGCTTATTGCATCCTATGACTATTATTAAGTGTTGTACCTTATGATTCTTGACTCTTGACGAATGTATCTTTTCTTTTATGTATACAGAGAGCATTTGCACCAAGACAAATTCCTTGTGTGTCCAATCACACTTGGCCAATAAAGAATTCTATTCTATTCTATTGTAAAAACTAAAGTTAAAGAAACAATTGTTCAAAATTGGAAAGGGAATGAGGCAAGGATGCCCATTGCCCCATACATGTATTTATTTTGGATAATTATAATTGTTTTAATTATACTATATTTTTTGGATTGAATGTACACCATCATTGATTGTGACTGGCGGCTATAGAAAATGAATGAATGAATATCTGTTTAACTTGTACAGAAGATCTGATATCTAGAATCAAAATACTGTAAATAGGAAACCCTTAACCATTTTTGACGCTGAGATGACACCCACTGTGTTAGCTGAATTAGCTGAATGTAAAAAAAAAAAGACTTGAAACAGTTTGTTAGGAAAATTTTAAAAAGCAAAGAAAAAAAGTCAGGGTCAGGATTAGATGGATTATGTCAACCAGCATATTTAATGAATTCGCGGTTGATGAAAAAAAGATTAAGATAATTTTGTATTCGGGTGTTCAAGGACAGATAAACATGAATAGAGTATGAGAGAAGAAAAGTAGAGATTTATCCTGGCAAGAAGGCAGTGGAAAACTTTCACAATAATGAAGATATTATTACACTATGTTGTAAAGATAATCCTCATTTAGCAACCCATTTTGCTTTGTTTGCAACCTGTCGCAGTTATAATTGTAATGAAAAAAAATAACTGCAACCAATCCTTGCAGCTCTGTAAAGCAAAGGAAAGCTGAAGTAAAATAATAAGCACAGTTGCAGTTTTAATAAGTGAATATGTCACTTAACAAGTAATTGCCAATCCTAATTGTGGTTACTAGACGAGGGCTATCTATGTAATTACGAAGATCAGAATTGTTAAAACAATGTTTCTTTCGTTGGTGGTGCACAGTTCTGAATGCTGTGCCTTAAGAAAGAGAAAGAAACAGATTCAAAGTTGTTTATTATGGGCTGCCAGAAGAATCTATCAATTGGTTCTGGAAGAAATAAAGACTGACTCTTCCCTTGAACTGATGAGTGGCATAATTTCAGTGATGTGAGCAGATAACGTACTAATAAAAAACAATTGCCATACATTTGGTGAGAGGGAGGGAAGTAGAAAGTCAAGACAAGGGATGTAGAAGATCAGAGTGTCAGGATTCCAGCAATCGCTCTAATTAAATAATGATTCTTGAGCCTAACTTTTAAAAACATCAAAGGATTTATTAGAGGTGACATACTGGCATTGCCCTGTATGAAGCCCACCCTGGCATATGTAATGTACCTGTGACCCTGTTTCCCCCTTCCCCCGGGTGTCTCATAAATCAGATTCTCCAATTAAGCACATTCACGGGTTGTCATCAGTCACGTTTTCCAATTAAATATATTCTCGGGCAAAAGCTCTGGTAGTTTAGTTACAATCTTTTAAAGATAAGTGTTGGAATGTACTTTCGATTTCAAACTGCTGCACTGCTTTTCAAGATTTTCTCCCCCCTCCCTTTTTTTATGGAAGCTACTAAAACAGGCATAGGAATATTTTAGGAGTTGACACAGAGATACTTTTGGGATGTTCCAAAAAGAACTGCAAGATACTTGTTGATGCTCATCAGGATTAATATATATACACCACAAAGGTTGTAAGTTCTTTTTAGAATTTGCACTTTGTTCTTGAAAAAAGAACTGCAGGTTGTCACAAAGAAAAAATAAAGTTGGAAGATACTTGTTGATGCTCATCAGGATTAATATCTACACCTGTTGGAAGTTAAAACCCACCCCTCTCCTAGGAAAATGAAATATTTTAGGATATATTAAAAAGGCAGAATATTTCCCCTAAAAAGAGAAACTCGGAAGGAGAAGTTCATCCCCACCTTTGTTAATGGGTGGGCCATTAAGGCCTAGACCAGAGTATATTCTACATAACAAAGGCCTCTGCCCATCTCACCACCTGGCCTGGGAAGATTGCATCATCCAGCACTCAGTTGAACCCATGTGGTCCAGACAAAGCCTACAAAGTTAGTTAAGACCCCCGCCACTGGGAGTCTGACAGCCAATGGGTTACATTTCTTGCACAGGAACAGGAAACACTAAGGTGGGGCCCAACAGAAGGTATAAAACTAAGGGTTTCTCAGCATCTCGGCCCTTTTTTCCCCTTCTTTCTTAACCCAAGGCATGTGATCCTATCCACCATTAAACCATCTTTCCAAGCAGTCACCATGTTTCCAGTGTCTTTCTTCCCCACTTGGAACTGAACCCAGAAGTCTATTTCTTCCAACACACCACAACGGTGGTAAGATCTTTTTAGAATATGTACTTTATTCTTTTTTGGGGGGTGGAAATAACTAGCCAAATTGCATAGGAGAATTAACACAATTGTGCAGGAGACTTTCCTAACTGTAACAAAGCACCATCAAATAGGAAGGCCACAGGCAGGTAACCTCCTCACCGCTTAATTGACAGCAGCTGCAGACCCTTGAAAGCTAACATTTTAGATTTTTCATAGTGCATTACAGCCAGGTCATGTGGGGTTGTGGGAAAATTTGAAATGGTATCCCTGCTGATGACAGATGTTGGAGCAAAGTCAGAAGAGGCAGATTGGGACATTCCATTCAACCCATAGGATGTCTGGGGAAGCATATTTTTAAAAATGGAAGTCTATCTTTTATGTCCTGCTGTTTAATAATGTTGGTACAATCCTCTGTTGCTTTTGATCCCAGTAGCCTTGAAAACGCAAAAAAGCAAACAGAAAGGGACAGATTTCAAAGAGTACCACTAGAGGGCAAACCCAACATTACAAAAAAGTCATTTCCACCCCCGCTCCTCCCAGTTTCTGTTGACTGTCCCTTGATAGTCCCTGTTGTTCAATGATTCATACCGTCTGTTAACACATGGGGGGGGGGGATTCTGTTTCGTTCTTTAAGTGTTAGCAGTTTTTAATGTTAGGAGATGAAGTGAGAGACCGTTTAGGACACCTACAAATTGCACAGAAAAATGTAGTAGCTTGGGGAGTAATCCGTTCTGCTCAGAAAAATAAAAATGGTAAAAACAATTGCATTCTGCAACAAGACATCAAGGACAAGAGTTTATCGACTCTGGAAGGCCACCAGAGAATTCTAGGGGCTGCAGGCTAAATTTGGAAGTCAAGAAGCCCTGGAAGAAAAAACACTTTGATACTGGCATCCAAGAAACTGAATGGTTTTGCCCATGAAGATCCCAAGAGGTAGCTTCAACTCAAAGGAGCCTTACTTCATGAGTGGCCAGTTTACAATAAATTTTAAGTAAACCTAAATATCATTAAACCTATAATGCTGTTCAGCCTGCTTAAGAGCAGTTGCCATGTTTTTAACATGCTTTTCTTCCTTCTCCCAGTGAAATGTCTAAATTCTTAGATAAATTCATAAATGGAGTATTATCTAAGGGCTTCCTGCTTGAGAAGTGGGCTGGACTAGAAGACCTTCAAGGTCCCTTCCAACTCTTTTATTCTGTGTTCCATGTTCTAAGTCAGTGGTAGGATCCTTGGACAAATTCCTTTCTCCTCCTTTTTCATCATCTATATCCTCTCTCTCTCTCTGGTCAGCTATTCTGTTTGGCATTTATTGTTCCAACTGTTTTATAACCAATAATAAAAGTGTGTGAACTCATTCCTGATTAAACCATCTCAATATTTTAATACAGAACTGGGAAATAGATGCTTTGTTTCAGAGACTTAACATAATATGGATAGCACAGCCAAGTTTCTTGAAGGCATTTTTAATATCATCTTTTCTATTCATTGCATCAGCCTTCTCCATATCAATGCTCACCACTTTGGGTTTATTTAGTTATCCATAAGTCACACAGTCCCATGTTCTTATAATCCATACGTTGCATCTCAGTAGCAAAAATGTCAAATTTTGATTGGTGCGGTTTTTTTCCTTCTCTTTTTTTTAGAAAGAAGGCATCAAATAGGTATACAAAGCCATTACAAAGTTTGATGAATTGATTTTATAAGAAACACTCAACCCTTTAGTTTATGTTACACCCTTTCTTGGCAAATAATTTTAAAATCAGGGCGGAAATTTCTACTCTTTCCTCCCCTCTGATGGTATAACATAACCGATTGTATCTGCTGAAATTCTTGGAGGTTAAAACCTTATAATAATTATTCTTCTCTGCAAGAGAATATGCTTCATATGTCATGGTTAAACCAGAATCATAAACCCAATCTCCCTCTAGATGGCTTCTCCCATGGTTCCTTCCTTACCAGGTAGGTTGATCCATTGCCTTATAAACTGCATACATAGTGTGGGTGACTCATCTGATGAACCAGTCAGTAGGCACAGATTGTGCTCTGCATTCACTCACTGCTGTGTGGAAATGGATGAGGGAAGCCACAACATGTTTCAGGGCTCTTGAACAAAGGAAGTTCTTCCTGTTACTCAAGCCACAGAGTTCCTCTCTGTTTGCAGAGATCTTTAGATATTCAAGCTGGTTTTAGAATGCAAGGTCATGTTTGCCCTTTCCTAGGGGCTCTAAGTTCTGCTTCCAAGTCTTCTATAACAAAGGAATTTGAGGTTATCCTATCATTTCAGGTGAAGGAAAAACAACGGAAGGCAACCAAAAAAAAAGTTCATGAACACCTAAATGCAAAAGTTCTACAATCCAGCCATCAATAAAAGGACAACTAAATGTATTAGGTGTTAATGACTTTTATAAACAGAAAATACAAATAACAATGTGATTTCTATGTGTAACTAAAATTATTACCAGCCGAATGTACAGGGCCATATGGAGCTCAAAATACCTGCTAGCCAATGCTTTCTAACTGCTCTAGGTTATAAGACCCCTTCTCTCGAACCAGGCCTTTGTAATCTAACATATAGCCATGGTGGCACAGTGGTTAGAACGCAGTATTGCAGATGAACTCGTTATTCACTGACAGCAGCTCGATCCCAACCAACCCAAGGTTGACTCAGCGTTTTCATCCTTCTGAAGTCGGTAAAGTGAGGACGCAAATTGTTGAGGGCAATATCCTGATTCTGTAAACTGCTTAGATAGGGTTGTAAAGCACTGTGAAGCAGTATATAAGTCTAAGTGCTCCTAATAAGTGCTATTACTATATATGGAAAACATCTGATTGGAGAAGGCTAACCGCATTTAATGTGCTCAGAGGCTTTGGACTTCAAGCAGCCATCTTCATTTCATAGTTATGTGAAACACTGCTTTTATCATTCCAGGTAGTTCAGTGGAAATTAGTAGAAACAATCTAATGGACAGGTTCAACCTAAAGTAGGTGGATGCACCTAAAGTAGATCTTCAGATGGCTCAACAATGTAATATATCACATGAGAAGGTTCAGTTCCTCCGTTTTTCAAGAAGTGTGCTTGGTGAACCATTATTGTCTTCTTCTAATATATTTTGGTCAACTTCCTTGTCTAGCTTTCAGAGACAGATGTGTTATTCAGCAGGTTCTGACCAGTTCTGGAGAACCGATAGCGGAAATTTTGAGTAGTTCAGAGAATCAGCAAATACCACCTCTGACTGGCCCTGCCCCCATCTATTGTCTGCCTCCTGAGTCCCAGATGATTGGCTGGGTCTTCTTTGGTTGCCCTGCACAGGAGAACAGAGCTGGAAAGCAGGTTAGTGGAATGGGGAGGAACGGGATTTTGCAGTAACTTTCCCCTGGAGTGGGGTGGGAATTGAGTTTTACAGTATCCTTCCTTCGCCATGCCCATCAAGCCACGCCTATCAAGCCGCACCACACGTACCAAGCCATGCCCACAGAACTGATAGGACAAAATTGTGAATCCCACCATTGTTCAGAGGTGGTAGTATATTCCAAGTTGAATGGAGAGAAAGTTGCAAGTTGCAAAATATTGCCACTTTGGAACAGCAGTACATTTCTCTTTTCCCAGGAAAATGAATACCCTTTTTGGTTTTGTTTTATTATTTTATTTGTATCCCACCTTTATTATTCGTATAAATAACTCAAAGTGGTGAACATATCCAACACACCTTCCTGTTTTCCCCACAACAAGAAGTCTAGCTAAGAGAGAGTGATTGGCCCAAGGACTTTCATGGTTGACTTTCATGGTTAAGGTAAGATTTGAACTCATGGTCTCCTGCTTTCTAGCCTGGAGTCTTAACCACAAGACCAAACTGACTTTACTGTATTAAAAGCAAGAAGATCAAGGAATTCTTGCCCTAACCAGATTCTTTTGGAGTATTACTTAATAAAACTGAATAAAACTGAACAAAGGGAAACAACAACAGAACAAAAATTGCACACTTAAGGGCCCACATACACAGGGGTGGGATTCAAATTTTTTAACAACCGGTTCTGTGGGCAGGGCTTAGTTGGTGGGTATGGCTTGGTGGTCATGTGACTGGCTGGGCATGGCCAACTCAACATCACTCACATCAAGGCACGCATCTCCTCGCCTGGCCTCTCGTGATGTGGGGGTGCTGCAATAGTCGTAAGTGTGAAAAATGGTCGTAAGTCACTTTTTTCAGTGCCATTGTAACTTTGAATGGTCACTCCACACAAGCAAAGTACCAGTAAAGGAGGGGGAAAAAAACTCCAGAGAAGTTCCTGAGACAGGAAGTCTAGTCCTGCCAAGAATGTCATAAGGGTTAATGGAGAGTCAGTTTCTATAAGCAACACCAGAATGTTTCCTTCCTGCCTTCCTTACAGGATTAGGCCAGTAATTTCTTCTAACAACTGATTCTCAGAACTGCTTAGAATGTTAACAACCGGTTCTAGCAAATAAGTACGAACCGGTAGAATCCCACCCCTACACACACACAGGTAAACTTATACAAACAGTCAGAATAACAAGCTTGCAAGGGACTTCTAGTCCAGGGGTCCCCAACCTGTGGGCCATGGCTCCCTAGTGAGCCGTGAAGGGTTTGCAGTCAGGCCATGGAAACGGCCAGCAAGCATGCGCACATTTGCATCCCCACTTGCATGTTCAGCGGGCGAGTGGGTGCACACACGCTCCGTTTAAGTGAGCAGTAGGTGCGTGTGCATGCCGCTCGTGCAAATGGTGCTGCATGCACATGCGCAGGCGTGCCAATTGCTCGCGCAGAACCATCCCTTCTCTCACTGAATCCGCAAAGCCAGAAACATTGGGGAACTCTGTTCCAGTCCAACCCGCTGCTTAAGCTGGAGAGCCTATAACATTTTCGACAAATCGTCTCTAGTCTCTTCTTAAAAGCCTCCATTGTTGGAGCATCCACAACTTCTGAAGGCATGCTGTTCCATGGGTTCATTGTTCTTACTGTCAGGAAATGTCTTTTTTGTTTTAGATTGCTTCTCTCTTTGTTCAGTTTCCATCCATTGCTGTTTCTCTCGCCTTCTGGTGCTTTGCAAAATAGGTTGACCCCTCTTCTTTGTGGCAGCCCCTCAAATTTCGGAATTTAGAATACTTAGATACAATGAATCTATCCATCTGCCGAGATTTTTATAGCCTAAACCAACCAACCTTCCTTCCTTCCTTCCTTCCTTCCTTCCTTCCTTCCTTCCTTCCTTCCTTCCTTCCTTCCTTCCTTCCTTCCAGATACCAGCCCAGAAAGAGTGCTATCTCCTGTTATTGGATAGGCAATGAGATTGGTGTACAAACCGTTATCTTAAGCCTGAAGGTAAAGAGGGGGAATTGGCAAAATTGTGAAGATTTTAGTCAAATTAAGCTTTGACTTCAGCTTGGTTGACCCATCCTGCCAAGCCACAAATCAGAGGGTAGGATGCAACTTGTTTAGGGCTGTACCATTTGATGTCTAAATGACAGGATACAGCTTAGCATGGCACAAACACAAATCCTGTTTTTTCTTCAGCAAATCAGGAGATGCAAACTATAGCCTAGCACACACCCATCCTGGCATATGAACCCAGTTTTGGCCCGGTTTAAAAGGAAATGAAAACAAAACATATTGTAATTGAGACGATTTAGATCACCATTATAGCTTAAGAAACACATGAACAAAAATTATAGTCCATGATAGTAAAAAAAAAACCCTCACAAAGAAATCAACTCCGCTGCAACCAAATAAAACAATTTAGACAAAATGGTTTCTTTTTTTAAATGAAGATTCCCCCCCCACTCCATTGTTGTAGCTACCTTAAGGCTACCAAGTGCATTCAGCAGGCTACAAACATGGTCATTAGATATAAGGCTTTGTTGTGATATAAGCTTGTTGAATAGGCAGTTGTAGACAATTAGCAGCAACATTCACAGGTTATATTAATAGGATCACTTAAGAAGAGTTAGGGAGTTGACCAAATCATTGTATCTATCTAAGCATTACTGTCCTATAAAGAAGGCAGTTAGCAGTAGCAACCAGATATAGAAGGGGGTAATCTGGAGTAGTTGTAGGGACATGTACAATGGCAGGGATGAACTATATTTGTGCAGTAATGTATCAGTGTTGTGGAATGCAAAAGAAAACCATTAGTCACTGGGGAAAAAATAGCAAACGAAAATGGTGATTTCTCCAATCTCTAGTAAGAAAAACAATGTAGTTCTCCTGGCTGTTTTTCCATTAGATGAAACTCACAATCTAAGCATTTTGTCTTCTAATAGTTAATGTGGTTGTTGCTGTTATTAACTATACTCAATTCTTGACCATCTGCTTTGCATTCAGAAGATTCCAGGATCAATTCTTGGCAATTTCCAGATGCAAAGAGAAAACCTCTTGATTCTGATTCTAGAAAGCCATCATCAATCAATGTCAACTGCATTAGTATAGTTGATTCAATCATCTGGTTTATAAGACAGTTTCCTATGTTTCTTTTTCAAATGTGTGTTGCTTGGATGTCTTGAACTGCAAAATACTCCATTAACGTAGCCGTTTGGCCCATGAAAAAAAATCACAGATGGGCAAGCCAACAGCTTTGCTATCATATCCTAGGGTCCGTCACATGCTTATGGCATGCACTTTATCTCCTTCCATATTAATTTTATAAGATAAGCCATACAATCACCACCATCAGTTTTAACTTATAAAGCCAACTGTTGTCACATTTCATCATAGCTAAAGTAATAATACCTGGGTTAGTTGTTAAGAGCACTCAACACATTTTATTATTTATGCCAGAGCTATCTTCCATAGCAATTTCTTTCTTTCTTTTTATTTTTTTTTATTTTTTATATACAATAAATCATTCCATTTCAACTGTGTGTCAATTAGGTACATATTCCATGTGCTTACAGTTTACAATTAATACTCTTTTTATCAATATAACAATAATCACATTTTTGTATAAGTAATATGCAATATATCTATTTTACAATCTTCCCTTATTGTTTTATATACATACATACATACATACATACATACATACATAAATACATACATATATGTATGTTATTCAGCTTTTTTCGGGTATTTTCCCACGTCATTATAGTTGTGCTTTTAAAGTTGTAGCAACGTTTCGGCAGAATCTCACCTGCCATCATCAGGCTTCTGTATTGTGTTCGCAACTGTAAAAGTCTGACTCACAGACGAACACAATACAGAAGGCTGATGATGGCAGGTGAGATTATGCCAAAACGTTGCTACAACTTTAAAAGCACAACTATAATGACGTGGGAAAATACTCGAACAAAGCTGAATACCATATAGAGATAGAGATAGAGATAGAGATAGAGATAGATGTAGATGTAGATGTAGACATAGACATAGACGTAGACGTAGACGTACATATACCTACCTACCTACCTACCTACCTACCTACCTACCTATATATATATATATATATATATATATATATATATATATATATATATATATATTTGTTTTCTGAGGTTATATATATATATGTATATGGATCTTTGGTTGTTCGGGTTTTCTCCCGCGTAAGATTCAAGTATCTAGGCAACGTTTCGATGAAGTCTCATTCATCATCTTCAGGCTTCTGTCTCCGGCTCTGTGCTTCTCAGAGTAATGTGAGATTGCAGCTGCTTCCTCCTTTTAACTGCCAGTGGGGTGGGACTTGATTGGGTGGGGGCTTGGCTGTGTTCTGATTGGGTGGGGTGTGTTCTCATTGGTAGGGGTTTGGCTGTGTTCTGATTGGTTGGGGGTTAGCCGTGTTCTGATTGGTTGGAGGCGTGTTCTGTTCAGGTGGGGGCTTGGTTGTGCTCAGGTTAGTCTTAGTTGCTGGGGGATTTGAGCTGGTGAGTTGTGATCTTGCTGTTTGGCTTCGAGTTCGTGGTCCTTCTGCATCTTCATAGTGGGTGTCGGTTTGCTTCATGTATGGCTCGGAGGGGTTTGAAGTGGGTAGTGATGCAGCTACCGTGCAGCTTCTGGTCCATGGTCGTGTCTCATCTTCTGAGTGGGTGGGAGTCTGTTTTCTACATGGAAGTGTGGTGGTGGCATCTTGTGTGGCTCTCATGGGTGTGGGTCTGGTGTCCTTCTTCATGTTAGGTACTCGTCTGTTCATGAGGGCGGGTTTCCAAATGGCTGGAAGGCGGGAGGTGTCATCTCGTTTGTTCATGCTGTGTGGGCGTTTTTCTGTCTCTATGGCTTCTCTGATTATTCTGCTGTTGAAGTGTTCGGTTTTGGCGATAGTTCTGGTATTTTTAAAATCAATTTCATGTCCTGTGGCTTTGAGGTGTTGGACCAGGGAAGAGGTCATTTCTTCTTTTTTGATTGAGTTCTTATGTTCTTCAATGCGTGCACTTATTCTTCTGTTAGTTTGTCCAATGTATGTGGTAGGGCAGGCAGTGCAGGGGATTTCATATACTCCTTGGTTTTCTAATTCGATTTTGTCTTTGGGGTTTCTTAGGATGGTGGATATTTTTCTGTTTGTGCAGAATGCTGTTCTGATGTTGTGTTTTTGGAGGATCTTGCTAATTTTGTCTGTAGTGCCTTTTATATATGGGAGGAGGGCTTTGCCGTTTTCTTGTTCTCTGTCTTGGATTTTGGTTGGGGTTTCTTTTTGGATTAGGTGGGTAATCTTCTTTCTTTGGAATCCATTGGCTGCAAGTACGTTGGTGAGAGTGTGTAGTTCGGTTTTTTGGTGTTGTTCATCGGCTAAGCATTTTGTTCTGGAGATGAGTGTCTTGGCTACGGAATTGATCTGTGCTGGGTGGTGGTGTGAGAGTGCATGTAGATAGCGGTTAGTATGTGTTTTCACCCTCTACTTTGGGACAAATCCAAACAACTCGCTGTCTGGAGAGCCGAAACACAGACCACCCTCAAGACAGACACACACACCAACAAACTCAGGAAACTACAACAACGCCAGAAACCAACTCCTCCCCCCCCCCACAGCCACACATGAAACAAACAGTGCACAACATCTCAGACAAGATCCTCACTGAAGCTGAAACCAAGGTCCTTTCAAAAGGATTCAACTTTGCTGTCGCTCCCAAACACATCCCCACAGAAACCATCATATGCGGAGTTGAAACCAGCCTGACCAAAACCAACCCTGATGATGCTAACAAAATCAGACTTGAAATCACCAACATCCTCTGCACTAGCAAACCACCCAAAAGCAACTTATCCAAAGAAGAACGAACTGCACTACTTAACCTGAAAGAAGACACCAGCATAATAATTCTACCAGCAGACAAGGGCAATGAGACAGTGGTTATGAACACATCTGACTACCAAACCAAGTTAACCAACCTACTCCAAGACCCCGCATACAAACCCCTAAAGACAGACCCCACCACCTACCTAGAAAAAACTACCAAATCCAAAATAAAAGCCTCCCCCATCAGTGAAGAAATCCAGCAACGAATCATACCCAGAGAAAAATCATCCAGATGCCCCAAGCTTTATGGTCTCCCCAAAATACACAAAGAAGGAACCCCACTCAGACCAATAGTCAGCTCCATAGGCTCACCTCTACAAAACCTAGCCAAATTTCTCGCCAAACAACTACAACCTTATGCAGAATCCATCAACTCACACGTAAGAAACTCATTCCAATTCATCGAGATCACAAAGAAACAAAACTTACAACCTAGCGACCTACTAGTAAGCTTCGATGTCATATCCCTCTTCACCCAAGTGCCAATAAAAGAAGCCTTGACAGCCATCCAAAACAAATACAACCCCCCCAAGCACATCCTAGATCCAACCAACCACTGCCTATCCAATACATACTTCACCTACAATGGACAAAAATACAAACAAATAGAAGGAGCACCCATGGGATCACCCCTCTCACCTGTCATCGCAAACCTCTACATGGAACACTTTGAAACACAAGCTCTAGAAAAATACGACCACAAACCCAAACTCTGGCTCAGATACGTAGATGACACCTTCATAATCTGGCCACATGGGAAAGAAAAACTGAACAACTTCCTCACACACCTCAACAGCCTACACCCCAAAATACAATTCACCATGGAAACAGAAGCCAACAACCAACTTCCCTTCCTAGATGTCTTGGTATACAAAAGATCCAATGGCTCCCTAGGACACACCATCTACCAGAAGAAAACACATACTAACCGCTATCTACATGCACTCTCACACCACCACCCAGCACAGATCAATTCCGTAGCCAAGACACTCATCTCCAGAACAAAATGCTTAGCCGATGAACAACACCAAAAAACTGAACTACACACTCTCACCAACGTACTTGCAGCCAATGGATTCCAAAGAAAGAAGATTACCCACCTAATCCAAAAAGAAACCCCAACCAAAATCCAAGACAGAGAACAAGAAAACGGCAAAGCCCTCCTCCCATATATAAAAGGCACTACAGACAAAATTAGCAAGATCCTCCAAAAACACAACATCAAAACAGCATTCTGCACAAACAGAAAAATATCCACCATCCTAAGAAACCCCAAAGACAAAATCGAATTAGAAAACCAAGGAGTATATGAAATCCCCTGCACTGCCTGTCCTACCACATACATTGGACAAACTAACAGAAGAATAAGTGCACGCATTGAAGAACATAAGAACTCAATCAAAAAAAAAAGAAGAAACGACCTCTTCCCTGGTCCAACACCTCAAAGCCACAGGACATGAAATTGATTTTAAAAATACCAGAACTATCGCCAAAACCGAACACTTCAACAGCAGAATAATCAGAGAAGCCATAGAGATAGAAAAACGCCCACACAGCATGAACAAACGAGATGACACCTCCCGCCTTCCAGCCATTTGGAAACCCGCCTCATGAACAGACGAGTACCTAACATGAAGAAGGACACCAGACCCACACCCATGAGAGCCACACAAGATGCCACCACCACACTTCCATGTAGAAAACAGACTCCCACCCACTCAGAAGATGAGACACGACCATGGACCAGAAGCTGCACGGCAGCTGCATCACTACCCACTTCAAACCCTCCGAGCCATACATGAAGCAAACCGACACCCACTATGAAGATGCAGAAGGACCACGAACTCGAAGCCAAACAGCAAGATCACAACTCACCAGCTCAAATCCCCCAGCAACTAAGACTAACCTGAGCACAACCAAGCCCCCACCTGAACAGAACACGCCTCCAACCAATCAGAACACGGCTAACCCCCAACCAATCAGAACACAGCCAAACCCCTACCAATGAGAACACACCCCCACCCAATCAGAACACAGCCAAGCCCCCACCCAATCAAGTCCCACCCCCACTGGCAGTTAAAAGGAGGAAGCAGCTGCAATCTCACATTACTCTGAGAAGCACAGAGCCGGAGACAGAAGCCTGAAGATGATGAATGAGACTTCATCGAAACGTTGCCTAGATACTTCGAATCTTACGCGGGAGAAAACCCGAACAACCAAAGATCCACATACAAATACCATGAGAACCTCAGAAAACATATATGTATATATGTATATATGTATATGTATATATGTATATGTATATGTATATGTATGTATATATATATATATATATATATATATATATATATATATATATATATATATATATATATATATATATATATATATATATATATATATATATATCAATCATTCGGCTTTGTTCGGGTATTCCCACGTCATTGTAGTTGTGCTTTTAAAGTTGTAGCAACGTTTCGGCAGAATCTCATCTGCCATCATCAGGCTTCTGTATAGTGTTCATCTGTGAGTCAGACTTTTACAGTGGTTTCAGATTTAAATTTGGGGCAGCCTATTGCTGTGCCAGAATGGTTTTATCTTCACCCTGATTGGTTGGGAGTTTTGGTCTGTGTTTATTGGTCTTGGAGTTTGCTGTGTTCTGCTTGATTGGTGTTTCTAATATCTTCTGTCTGTTTTTTGGCTCTTTTTGTATCTTGATTGGCTGGCAACATTGTGTTACTTTATTGGAGGCCTTTAGTGCAGCTTGGCTCCGGGTAAATGGACGGCTATCATTAGTTAGGAAGCTAGGTTTCATCTGGGTGCCTGGTTGGGGTGTGTTTGAGCCGCAGGTATCTGGGGGGATCTGTCTGTGCCCAGGTGTTTGCCTGGCTTGTGGTGTGGAGATTTTTTTGTTTGTGAGTGCAGGCTTCCAAATGATTGACAGTCTGGTGGAATCATCTCTTCTATTCATGCTTTCTGGTCTTTTTTGAATCTCTATGGCTTCTCTGATGATTCTATGGCTGGGGTTTTCTATAGTGGCTAGGGTTTTGGTGCCATTGAAGTTGATGCTATGACCTGTGGCTTCCATGTGTTGGACTAGTGAGGAAGAGTGTTCCAGTTTTTTGACTGCATTTTTGTGTTCATCCAGGCGGGTACTTATTCTTCTATTGGTCTGTCCAATGTATGTGGCCAGGCATGATGCACAGGGGACTTCGTATATGCCTTGGTTTTCCAGGTCAATTTTATCTTTGGGGTTTCAAAGGATGGCTGCTATTTTCCTGTCTGTTTTGAAGGCAGTCTTGATGTGATGTCTGTGCAGTATCTTACTAATTTTGTCTGTAGTACCTCTTATGTAGGACAGGACAGCTGTTTCATAGGTCTGTTCATCTTCTGGGTCTCTATTATGTCTCAGTGTGTTTTTGTGGATCAAGCCGGTGATTTTGCTTTTGTGGAAGCCGTTGGCTGTCAGTACTTTAGTCAGGGAGCATAGTTCAGTCTTTATGTGTGTCTTGTCTGCCAGGCGTTTGGTTCTAGTAATTAGTGTTTTAGCCATGGAGTTTATCTGTGCTGGGTGGTGATGGGATTGGGCGTTGAGGTAGCGGTTGGTGTGTGTTTTCTTCTGGTATATGGTGTGTCCTAGTGTGCCATCTGTTTTTTTGTAGATTAGTACATCTAGGAATAGTAGTTATTTGTTTGTTTCCGTTTCCATGGTGAACTTGATTTTGGGGTGTGTGCTGTTTAGGCGTGTTAGGAAATTGTTTAGGTTTTCTTTTCCATGGGGCCAAATTACAAATGTGTCATCGATGTATCTTAACGATAGTTTGGGTTTGTGGGTGGCATTAGCCAGGGCTCTGGATTCGAATTCTTCCATGAACAGGTTTGCAATGACGGGTGACAGTGGTGATCCCATAGGGGCTCCTTCAATTTGCTTGTATCTTTGTCCTTTGTATATGAAATATGTGTTGGTTAAGTAGTGTTCTGTTAGTTCCATGAGGAAGGGCACAGAAAAAAGTCACTTTTTTGCACATACATAGTGCTCTCCCCTGACCTGGAGCAGCCTGAAAAGTTGAGGTGATAGAGTTTGAGGACATCAAATCAGGTTAAATTGGTTCGGCCCTCTTCAACAATCCAGGTTTCTTATGTGGCCCCTTGGGAAAATTAATTGCCCACCCATGACATAAAAGAATACTATGAAAAGACAAGTGAGTAGGGAAGTAAAATGTAATTAATACCTTTGCTTTACCAGCCTTGAAGTAGGAACTGGACCTGTCTTGTATTCTCATAATAGAAAAAAAAAAAGAAGACTAGATTGGATACAAAGGCCTTGTTGTAATTAGAACAATGAATAATGAATGGATTGAACAAGGAAGAGTAATTCAGAGGGTACGATCTCCCCTAATTTTGCTGAAATGACATTCTGTAGACTTAAATAACATTGATAAACATAAGTTCCTTTCTGGTAATTTGAAAAAGAAGGCTTTGTGAAAAGAGGTTGGTCCAGCAATAGTCATCAATTGTTCTTTGTATGCAATCACTAGCAGCCTTTCGTCTAGATGTACATACTGTACACAGCTCCCTTTGCATCAGTATGATCCATATTGACTAAGTTGTACAATGGCAATTGTTCAATCCAGTGTGAAAGAGGCTGCCCAACAGGGACATTTGCAGCAGAGATTAAACATGACACTGTAATCCTTAGCGTGTTTGTTCAGGGATGAATCCTACTGAGATTTCTTTCTTTCTTTTTACGACTCTATAATTCCTTGTTTCGGGGTGGGGTCAGGGCGACTGAATGGAGCTGAGCATTTACTGGCTGTCTGCCCTTCCTGACGCCTAACATGGAGTTCACAGGAGATATTTTCTCTTTGCGTCCTGATAGAGAAACATGTTGCTGCCTAGGATTGAATTCTCAACCTGCCGCTCCCTGTTGAGATTTATTTATTAGACTTATATCCTTTGTTTTTCTCCTTGTTGCTAGGGAGCTTGAAACACCACATATCATTTTCTTCCTCCTATTTTCCTTCTCCAGAAAACTTTAGCAAGGGGTTCTCCGTCCTTGCTGGGTGGCCGTGGCCGTGGTGGGTGTGGCCTAGTCGGCCTCCTGCCCTATAGCGGTGGGGTGGGTGGGTGGATTTTTGCCCTTCCTGGGCTCTGGAGGCTTCCAAATTCACCTGATAAGCTTCTGCAATTCAGACTGGAACTTGCCTCTCCCTGGTCTTAGGCCACGCTGCCATTCAGTGGATAATTCTCCCAAGATAACCTATAGCCTGAAAATGTGTCTGCCCAGATATATTTTTTTATAATTGGCAATTATTATATTGCATGAGATCTAAATGATTATAGTTGGGGTGCATTTTATGATATTTCGGGTAAAATAGGATGTCCTTGGAATACTTGTTTTTCATCTTCTAACTATAAGTGCTCTCCATTGCTGCTGACTTCATTATATCCAGCCCCAATGTTTCCTAGAAGAAAACAGAAACAGATATGTTCTTTTATAACCTTGTTTTCAAAGTTACAGTCTGATTCTCTTCCCCCAGCCCTGCTCTCAAATGTCATAGAGGTGGGGAAACTGTGACCTTCCCAATGTGGAGGAGCTACAATTTCCAACAGCCTCAATTATCCTGGCTAATGTGAGACCTGATAGATCTTGGAATAGTGAAGCCCAAAAGAAACTGGTTATCTTCCATTCTTCTTTAAAGGCTGTCTTCAGAAAGTCGAAGGGACAGAACTGGAGATCTTCTTATCTGCACAAAATAAACCTGTCTTAGATTGGCTGGAGAAGTCAGCCTCCTAAATAATTGATGCCTTTCTATGTCTAAGAATAAAGAAAAAAGTTGTTAATTCAGAAAGCTCAAACTGCCCAAGGAGCTGCTGATGCATTTCTACAGAGGAATTATTGAGTCTGTCATCTGCACCTCTATAACTGTCTGGTTTGGTTCTGCAACCCAATAGGACAGACACAGACTTCAGAGGATAATTAAGACTGCAGAAAAAAACAATTAGTACCCACCTGCCTTCAATCGAGGACCTATATACTGCACGAGTCAAAAAGAGGGCTGTGAAAATATTTACAGACCCCTCACATCCCAAACATAAACTGTTTCAACTCCTACCCTCCAAACGACACTATAGAGCACTGCACACCAGAACAACTAGACACAAGAACAGTTTTTCCCCGAAAGCCATCACTCTGCTAAACAAATAATTCCCTCAACACTGTTCAACTATTTACAAAGTGTACAATAGTATTACTGTTAATCTTCTCATCACTCCTTATCACCCATCCCCTCCCACTTGTGTCTGTATGACTGTAAGTTTGTTGCTTGTATCCTTACAATTTTTATTGACTGTTTCCTAGTATGATTTGATTGTTTATTGTATCCTATGACTATTATTAAGTGTGGTACCTTATGATTCTTATGAATGTATCTCTTTTTTTATGTACACTGAGAGCATATGCATCAAGACAAACTTCAATCACACTTGGCCAGTAAAGAATTCTATTTTATGTTATTGTTTATACCTGGAATGTCTGATCAATCCTAAGAATTCATAGCACTCAGAACTCAGTATTATATCATGCATGCTTTGCTTTGCACACAAACAACTTGACCGGCTCTTCCACGCCTGAAATAGTTCATAGGCGAATCTTTTTGCATGTCCTTCTTTTCTTTGTAACCCAGTGGCAATAATAAATAATATAAACGTTTCTTTTTCCTTTTCGGAAACCGCTATCCTACTACAGGTAGTCCTCGACTTGCAACCGTTCATTTAGTGACTGTTCAAAGTTACAATGGCAGTGAAAAAAGTGACTTATGACCATTTCCCACACTGTGGCAGCATGGTCACATGCTTTACATTTCGATGCTTGACAACTGGTTCATATTTATAATGGTTGCAGTGTCCTCTGGTCATGTCATCATCTTTTGCAACCTTCCGACAAGCAAAGACAAGCAGGAAACCAGATTCACTTAAAAAACAGGTTATTAATTTAACAACTTCAGTCATTCACTTAACACATGTCGCAAGACAAGAAGAGTTATAAAATGAGGCAAAACTCACTTAACTTTATGACATATGACCTATTACTTACTGTTTGTATGTAGATTATAGGCATATGTACTGGAGGCAAATTCCTTGTGTGTCTGATCACACTTGTCCAATAAAGAACTGTTCTGTTCTATTCTATTCTATTCTATTCTATTCTATTCTATTCTATTCTATTCTATTCTATTCTATTCTATTCTATTCTATTCTAATTCTCTTCTCTTCTATTTCTCTTCTCTTCTATCCTATCCTATTCTAATTCTATTCTATTCTACAAATTCTATTCTCTTCTATCCTATCCTATCCTATTCTAATTCTATTCTATTCTACAAATTTCTTGCTTAACCACATAAATTTGGGGGTTAATTGTGGTCATACATTAAGGACTACCTGTATAGCTTCTCTTCAAACTAACATGCGTGAGGGGAAGGAGTAATGGTAGTCATTAATCTCCTTTTCTATCGTGTAGGATAAAGGAATTTTTCATTCCAAGATTTTGATCAGCCCAGAGATTGGTACTAATTGAATAAACTTTTTATGCTCCATTGATCAACCACAGAGTGCAGGACTGATGGTAATTTCAGAATATTTCCCCTATTTCTAAATTGGTAGCAATTTTCAACAGTTAAGAGAACTTGGAGAGAGGAAATTGACGGTGTGAAAGTGTCCTTACATTAGAAGATTCACTCTTTCCCCCCACTCAGCCTTGTTCCCTTCAACTATCAGCCTTCTTCTATCAACTGGCAACTAGCCACCAGCTGAATTCTTCCTTTTCAGTTTTTAAACTTCTAGCATGAAATCTCTGCATAAGGTCAAATAAAAGGAAAGCAGCCGCAACAACCTTTTGTCTGGGTTTGTCCTACTTAGTTATATAATAACTCATGCAAGGACTTGCAAACTATAAACATCACATGTATAAACAAATCGATAAAAATATAGCGTTCTTCACGCAACCCCGAATGTGGCTAAGGAAGGGAATGCATTTGTTTAAAGAATGTTTTCTCTCTCTCTGTTCTACATTAGATTAATCAGTGGCTTATGTTACGGAGGTTGTCTTGCTCTTTCGCTCTGACTTGGAATAATCCCAAGTGTTGAACTTTGATAACTGTATAACTAATTAGTTTGTTTAACAGAGTTGTAGAAAGTTTCTTAGGACACTTTATAAACATGGGCCACATAAAGGGCTTCTTTGAGCCCAAAATAGGGGACATCTAGAAGCCATGTGTCTTTAGGAGACCATGAATGGAAGGATACTACAAGGATAAAATGGCCTAACTTATTTAGTCATATCTGATAGTACTAATGATTCTTTCTGCATCATTTCATGTGCCTTCCCCAAAAGTGTTGTATCGGCAACATGAGCTACTACTGTAGTTGGTTAAATATTTCTATCTACCACAACCTCAGGAAGAGGCTTATTTTTGTGTTTGTCTGGTTAGTGAGAGTGAAAGTTTCATAGGCAGGTGACATAAGAAACACTAAACAGTGGTTGCCATTGGTAAGGTATGCTGAGGAGAAGAAGTGAGCCAGTTAGTGTGATCAGTTATATTTATCATTGTTTATAAGCAAATTTGTCATATTATCTACATGCACCCAGGTTCAGCTTCTCTTTCTTCTCCAGACATCTATTTTTCCTCTTCCTCTTTTTAAAAAACCGCTTAGGATGAGTGTTTCCCCTGAAGTAGAAGTGAAATAAAAAAGTGAAAACCATCACTGTTGTAATCAATCTATTCCCTCGCATGATCATTCCCAGATTGTGTGATTGTGTAATTCAGATGCTTTTGTGGAAGGTAAACAT
Organism: Pseudonaja textilis; assembly: GCF_049901715.1. Classification (NCBI taxonomy): domain Eukaryota; kingdom Metazoa; phylum Chordata; class Lepidosauria; order Squamata; family Elapidae; genus Pseudonaja; species Pseudonaja textilis. The sequence continues at coordinate 25,704,076 of NC_141993.1, forward strand.
AGCTACAAGCCCATCTTGTTGATTATGAAAAAAGATAAGGAGTCATTCCTTCCGAGGTTAGCCTCATAGCTATTAGAAAGATAGCTTTCTTAACAATTAAGGAAATATATGTGCCTAATATATATTCCTTAATCATTACGTATATATCTACTGCTATTAACTATATTTTAGTTCCACCTTTATCATTCCATTGGGTGAATTCTCCTAATTTTATTTTGGTCCATTCGATTGAGTTTTAAAACACTTGAAATATTTGTTAAAAATAATTACTGTCATCAAATCAGTATCAACTCTTAGTGACCACATTGATAGATTTTCTCTATATATCTATCTCCAAACTTCAGCATTCCTAGTAGTGCATCCATAGCTGCTACCATGCTGGTGGCCATCCTTTTCTTCTCTTATACTTTTTCCATTATAATGGATTTCACAGGGGAGCTAGGTCTTCACATAATGGACTAAAATGTGATAATTTAAGTCAGGTAATTTTGATCTCAAATAAGAACTCTGGATTGATCTATGATCATTTGCTTGTTTCTTGGTAAACCAGGATATTCTTCTCCAACACCAGACTTCAAAATATTCAATTCTCTTTCTCGCCTACTTCTTCAACATTCCATTTTTGCTTTTGCAGGGAAAAACATTGGTTTCATGATTGTGACCTCTGTAGCTATGGACACATCATGTTGTCTGAATATCTTTTTTCAAGTCCTGCATTTCTACCCTACCAAGTGTTGGTCTGCAGTTCCTTTTCTTGTTAAAAGTACTAAAATAATTAATTAAGGAAACCTGTAAACCAGGATCTCTGAAGTTCTGAGCTAAGACAGAAAATCTTAAGCAGCTCTCTACATGAGTAAAAGTTCAAAAACAACCAGAAAACTTTGACTTGGCTTTCCACATACTGATCTTGGCTGCCTGAAGCCACTACTTCATTCTGCAGCAGTGTGGAAGGTGGTAACCATCATAAATTAGACTACACGTGCATCTTCTCACCACCACCTTGGAAATTAAACCAATCGAAATGTAGACCTTTTACATGTGAACTCAGGAGCTCTATTGCTGAGTGCTGGTTCCACTTGCAGATCTCTTCAGACTCCTAAAGTACCTGGTTTAATGCTACGTCTTCTACATCTCTCCAGATGTAGAAATAAATCACAGTGAGTTATGAAAGGCATAATAGTGGAACAAAAACATAAATCCTGAAAACTCTAAATGTTATCCTGTAAGCAACTGGATGCTTCCAAGTTTGCTTTGAAATATTTAACTTTCAGATGGAGATACTGTATGCCAAGTTTCTGGACTGTACTTTTATAGTTGAGTTATAAGCCTGTGTAATATTAAACCAAATAGATCCAAAATGACAAGGTAAAGGAGCAAATGCAGGACAAAAAATATTTGATGAAGTATAAACAAAATAATAAGGGTGGCATTGAGTTTGTCATACAAGGTTGGCTTAGGACAGGATAAACTTGTTTTGATCTCTACATTGGGATACACCCTGTAATGTATAATATTATGAGGAAATATTTGGTCTCATATCTTGAATACAGTAACACACATGCGTGCATGTTCAAATAATGTGCATTCTGTAGAAAATTGCCTTAAAGAAAGCTATGATATAAAAATGTGAAGCTATGCTTTAACAAACTCAGCAACTCAAACTCTGTCATGGTTCTATTTATTTGTTTGCTGGATTTTAAATAAAAGTCAACGTGAAACTTGGAGCTGATCTCATCTCCATTCCTCTGAAATCTTTGCCTCATATAACACTATTTTCAAATGTTTCCAATGGTTACTTTATGAAATAACAGGCTAGATGCCTTGCTTACATCTACTTGAATTAGATGTTTTAATTGTTTTCAGTGTTTTAATGGTTTTTTTTACTATTTTTATTGTTTTAAAATGTTTTTAAGATTTTAATTGTAATATTTGTTTCTGAACTGTGAGCTGCCCAGAGTTGTTTGCTGAGATGGGAGGCTATAGAAAATAAATAAATAAATAAATAAATAAATAAATAAATAAATGTGATGCATACAGGTAGTCCTTGACTTACAACATGTCATGCCCCTGTTGGAGTTTGACTCTAAGGGAGAGGGGGAACAACCGACAGGCAGTGAAAGTGTGGCTCCAGAGATTGTGGAGGACGCTGAGCAGTCAGAGGAAGACCCAGGCCCGTCCCCTTTCCATCCTAGGGCATGAAGGAAGGAGAGGATAAGGGAGAGACCTGAATGGCGTGGTCTACGGGGGGCGGGGGAGGAAAGGGCCTTGATCCTCTTCATGGGCTGCAGCTGTGAGAACTAGTTAAAAGGATGGACATGCCTATGGGCCAGTGCTGGAAAAAAACTATGGAAATATCTCTAGTCTATTGTTCCTCTCTGAGTTTGGCATCCTTCCCAGTGTGTGTTCCAATATCTGTGGATGTCTTCAAGCTCTTATCTTGCCTGGTTCCCTTAATTGCTTCAGTGTGGTTTGTGTTGTTTTTACTCTTTATAATTTATAGGCATTTTTAGTTTAAACGGCATTTCCTCCTTTTCGTAACTGCTTGTGGGGGAGTTTTTTGTCTCCAGTCAAGGATACTTGGAGCTCTAAAGCAAAGTGAAGGAATAAAAGGGGCTTCACTTGTTTTGTGACTGTATTTATTTTTTATCCCAGCCTGGGTCATCACATAACAGTTCATTTAATGACTATTCAAAGTTACAACAGCACTGAATTTTTCACAACTTCCATTTTTTGTACTGTGGTCCCCATGGTCGCATGATGAAAATTCAGAGGCTGGGCAACTGTTTCCTATTTATGACAGTTGGTGTAGTCATGTGATCAGGGATGGGATCTGATCAGTATAACTACCGGTTCTGTTGCTCTGCGTCACATGCATCGCATGAGTGCAATTTACGACCAGCTGAGCTGCCCAGACAGCTAGCAGCGCTGCATGCAAGTGCTCAGCGGTTGAAAAAGCACTTTTTTCCTGCTTTTTCAACCGCAGCTGTGCCGCACAAAACAGTTGCAGTTGAAAAAGCAGGAAATAAAGGTCAGGTAAGAGCCCGGGCGGGCAGGTGGGCCAAAACAGCAGCAGACATAGAACTGGTATGCTCTCTGTTTGCTGCTTTTCATAGCAATCGGTTCTACAGAAGTGGACAGAACTGGTAGAATCCCACCCCTGCAGGTGATCCCTTTTTGCAACCTTCTGACAAGCAAAGTCAACAGGGAAGCCAGATTCACTTTAACAACTGGGTGGCTAACTTAACACCTTCAATGATTCACTCAACAACCGTGGCACAAAATTTCAGCAAAATGGGGCAAAACCCACTTAACAAATGTCTCACTTAACAACAGAAATTCTGGCCTCAGTTGTGATCGTAAGCCGAGGGCTACCTATATTAACTTTCACTCTGGACATTTGATAATCAAAAAATATCAGCACCGTTACCAGGGCTAAGGACGGGGTAGAGACGTGTGAAAGTAATTGACTGCAGAACATTTTAGTACAAGTAAAGCGCTTTTTCTCAGAGCAATGAAAGCAACAGCCTCATTTACAAAGCTTGCTGCTCTCATGTCTGTTTCAAAGTCTATTCCTGACTGTTTGCAGCTGGCTTTTGGGGAAGTCTCAGTTATAGCCTTTCTGAGGCAGGAGTGTGAGCCCTTCCAAGTAATGTAGCCTCTTTTACACTTTAAGGAAAGGCCTTTTTCATGCAAACGCAGAGTATGGAGTACAGAATTAGTCCCCGACTTACAACAGCATCTAGTGACTGTTCAAAGTTGCAACGGCACTGAAAAAAGTGACTTATGACTGTTTTTCACACAACCTTTGTAGCATCCCCATTATCATGTGATCAAAATTCAGATGCTTGGCAGCTGACTCATACTTGTGACTTTAATTTTCCACATTCCATTACAGTTTCCTAGCCAGTCTCACAATTCCTTGCTCTCTGGTCCCCCCACCACTCCCTTAGGAGCAAGCATGGACTCATCACATGGCTGTTAAAGAAGCAACTTTAAGGTGAATAAAGAAAGGCTTAAATATTTTTTTATTGCTTTATGTGTCTCTTCAAATATACATGTGTATCTACATTGCATTTTGGTTCAGGTTCTCAGGGCACATACAAAGTGCTCAATCTTTCCATACAGGTAGTCCTCGACTTACAACAGTTCACTTAGTGACCGTTGAAAGTTACAATGGCACTGAAAAAATCATTTTTCACACTTACGACCTTTGTAGCATCCCCATGATCATGTGATCAAAATCCAGATGCTTGGCAGCTGACTCATACTTAAGACCATTGCTGTGTCCTAAGGTCATGTGATCACCTTTTGACTAAATCAACGGGGAAGCCAGATTCACTTAAGAACCATGTTACTACCTTATCAACGGCAGTGATTCACTTCACAATTGTGGCAAGAAAGGTCACAAAATAGGGCAAAACTCACTTAACAAATGTCACACTTAACTAGAGAAATTGTGCTTGTAAGTCGAGGACTGCCTATATCTCTTTCAAAAGCTTAATTGAGCCCTATTTTGGGCAGGTCCACAGGGCGTTGCTAGAGAAGGCAATTGTTCTATACTGAAGTAGCTTTAAGAGTCCTGTAACAGTAAGCGTGCACTTGCTAATGTGCAAGATTCAGCTTTTAATGGGATTATCAGGAAAAACTTTTACTAGGAGAGTCCTTGACTGCAGAGACAAGACAAATCTAAAGTTCTGTCACTTGTATCAAACAGTTGATTCTTTCGCATTGTCCCCTTTTCTATTTTCTAACCCCCACTAAAAACTGAAGATGATTTTCAATCTGTTGGTTCAAAAACTCAAGAGAAAGTGAAAATCACCTTGACCTTACATTGTGTTTCTTTGTTTGGCAGTCTACAAGGTATCCTAACTATTCCTGGGGATTAGGGGCAGGGAAAGCTGAAAAGGGTACTTTTTCCCCTAGAAAAAATTACCAACTATCACCTGAATTAAAACAAAGTTTCACAGCAGTTATCAAGTACACCATGAGAATCATAGTGGGACAGAGCTGATCCTGGAATAAGTAAGCTATTTGTACTTGATCTTCAAGGCAATATTCTGTTCTGCTTTTGCATTGTACAGGTGTTGTCTATTTGACTTCTGATACACAAAAACAGATTAAATTCAATTAAAGGCCATAACTACTATTCGTCCAGTGCCACTGTAACTCTTTGAACAGTTGCTGAACAAATGGTTAAGCACTAGCCATGTGTGTATTGTCACTGTATGTGTGTGTATTATATTATTTTTCTTTTTATTATTTTTCTTTCTTTTATATGGTGCTTTTCATCCTTGTTTTTTGTCCTTGCAAATAGAAAATTGGAATATCAGGGGAAAGATTAATCAGGTTATTTCCCCTCCAGTTTTGATATTAAAAAAAATATTTAGCATGTTGTGTTGTTTAATGTGAGAATTACTGAAATGCCAGTTGTCCATGAGGATGGTCTGCAGTCCGAAGTACTAAGTCCGTGATACTTGGTGCATATTATCACTTACCTGGATGTGTAGACTGAGTCCTTTTGATTTGTTGGGGAAAACGTGAGTATCAATGGGCTGGAGACATATATTACACTAAATGTAAATTAGATCTAAGCCTAGTCTGTATATACTTGACAGTTGGTGGGATTTTCAAATCATAAGTGAAAAAGTTAACCATCAGCCCAATGAAAGATGTGCATCTCTGGCTAAAAATCAAGCCATAATATGCAACCTTTCAATTCAAATTAATTTTCTTAAATTAGTCTTATGCATGCCTATTTACAAGATAATTTCATGTTTAATGAAGCTTAATCTGAGGAATGCACTCAGAAACTTAAGTCGAAAGTACATCGGATAGCATGCAGTGTTTTCAAAGTTGACAACTTTAGAATCTGTGGACTTCAATTCCCAAAATTTCCCAATTCAACATGGGAAGGTTGGGAAAGAGGCAAAAAGAGGCGATGTCTCAAAATAAGCCCCCACGCCGCCCCGAAACGTTTCTTCCAAAGAAGATAAAAGGAGACGTGCTCTTCCAGCCGCCGTAACAACCTTCGTAGAACTCCGTTTCGTAGGCGGTGCTTTTAGAGACTATACGGTAAAAGCCAAAGGCTTCCGTCGATCTTACTCGGGGCGGCCCCAGACCGCACCGGATGTTTACAAGCTGCATTTCCTCACTAACGAAATCGTCTCTATGATCGGCCGCCCCTGGGACCGCTGAGGGCTTCGGATGCGCCTGCGCGAGCCGGGCCCCTTTAGGCCGCTCCCGCCGCCACGACCATCCACGGGAACTGTATGCGTTGAGCGGAGGCGCGCGGGCTCGGCGGCGGCGCCCACAGCAGTAGCCGCCCCGCCCTCTCCCCTCCGGTGGTCCCCGCTGCGCCGCCGTGAGGAGCCGCTTCTCCTCCCCGCGTCCTCTTGCTCTCGGCCGGGCCGCTGGCTCCCCTGGAGTTCCGCGGCGGCAAATGGTGGGGCCGGAGGATGCCGGAGCTCAGGGCGGCGCAGCTTTGCTTGCCTCGGGCCGGGACAAGGAGGCGGAGGAGGCGGCGGCGGAGGAGGAGGAGGCGGACGGGGAGGACGCGGAAGCGGACGGAGAGCGGGATGGGAGCCGAGAGAGCTCCCGGGACCGACTGCATCGCTACCTGGCCGGCAAGAGGCCGCCCAACGGGGACGCCTGCGGCGGAGGGAGGATGACCAACGGGGACGCCGGCTTTCTGCTCCTCGCGCCGCCGGTCTCTGAGGCGGCCGCGGCTCCGCAGCGCGGCGAGGAGAAGAAGCAGCAGCAGCAGCAGCAGCAGCAGCTCCTCCACAACGGCGCCTTGTTCCTGAGCGGCGTGGCCGGGGCTGAGCCGCCGAGCGGGAGCAACAGCCTGGCGGGGGCTGCCGGGGCTTCGGCCCCGTCGCCCACCTCCTCCGCCTCGGCCTCCTCTTCCTCCTCCTCCGCCTCCTCCAGCTCCTCGGGGACCCCCGAGGAGGCGGAGGGCAGCCTGTCTTCCCCGGCGAGGGCTCTGCCTTGCCTGCCCGCCTTGGCCTTCATGGACATCAGCCTCAACTCCCGAAACACCTTCGAGGTGAACCGTCGTCGCAGCGCCCCGGACCACTTGCCTCCCCCGGAGCCTCCCGACGACCCCGCCGCCGCCGCCTCCGCCGGCGCTCACGCAGCGGGGCCCGGCTCGGAGCAAGGGGATCGGGCCAAACGGTTGAGTGGTGGGATCGCCGGGTCCAGTTTTGCGGAATTTTTCACGAGGTAAAAGAAAAAAGGAAAAAAAAATATGACTCATCGGGCCCCTCCCTGGCGCGGGAAGGGAAGGTACGGTGCGCTCGGGTCCCGCTGACCCGAGTTGTGCAATGCCGGCCTCACCAAGGAAGGCGAGGGAATCGAAGCGTCCCGGGACGAGGGTGCGGGATCCCATCTGGGAGATCGGCTCCTGGGGAGACCAAAAGCTCTGGTTCCCGGGGACCGACCCAGATTGGATCCTGCTAGATTCTGGTCTCCTCCCTGGTCAGATCCTCGGTAGCATCGATCTTCCTTACTGGCCTTGCCGTGGAAGGAGTGTCTGAACTGCATTTCAAAGCCGGGGCTTTGCAAGAGCAGAATAAGGCTCTGAATTATGGATGGTGTGAGGTTGCTTATTTGCACTCCCCTCCCCTCTTCTTCCCAAGCAGCAGGTATTGCTTTCTCGGTATCCTGACCTATTGCAAAGGATACGGATCTGGAAGGAGGGGGGATGGCCCACTTAAAAGATGTTAGGCTAAGAAATTCCTTGGGAAAGGAAGAAAAAATAATCTTAGCAGGTAATATGTAGGGCTGTCTAAAGCACAACCCCTTCATTACTGATGAACCAGTTCTGAAGGCAAAGAAAATTACACGTATGGGATGTGTGTAACCTTCAGAGTGGTGTCCTTTTATTGAGCGTGCCAACTCGGATGCATTCATTGCTTTGTTTAATGCTTAACGTAGGGTACATTTAAGAAATATTTTAACTCAGTTCCACTCAGATTTCTACTTGTAAATTGAGTGCAATCAATGATGAACCAGTTCTGAAGGCAAAGAAAATTACACGTATGGGATGTGTGTAACCTTCAGAGTGGGGTCAACTTTTATTGAGTGCCATTCACATAAAGCATGGTCAACTGGATTGCATTCATTGCTTCGTCTAATGCTTAACATAGGGTGCATTTAAGAAATATTTTAATTCAGTTCCAATCAGATTTCTGCCTGTAAATTGAGCGCAGTCGTAGTTTATGCTTTGGATAGCATCATTCTAGCTTTGCACCAAATGCCATATTAATGGATAATGGGATAATGTTTAATGGGACTGTTGTCCCATTGATGGGAAAATGTTTTGTATCAGATGTCTTGTTACATAGCTGCATGTGGGCATTGCTACATATTTGATTACTTTTGAAAGCAAAATGTGCTTTTATTGCATTTAGGGAATTTGACCTCTACAGTTCCTTAGAAGCCTATACACCAGGAAATATTGGCAGACCTTTTAATCAGAAGCATTTATTATCTCTCAGTGATACTTCCTTTTTGAAGCAGGGAGCTGTTTTTTGTGACATGTGGAAGAACATACTAAATCATTAGCTTCTGAGGCCTCTGAAGTAGCTGCACAAGCACATCAGAATATCTGTTAGAATGAGACCTATCATAACACTAATGTTTCCTAATCATTCTCCTCTTTCATGTTTTGCTGTACTACAAAATATTATTTTCATAATCTTTACTTCAAGTAATTAAAGGCTTTACAATGTTTAGGTTACTAGGAAAGAAAAAGAATTCTATTACAGGCTAGTGTTGCAGTGTTACATTGTTCTTTAGGTACGCATGACATACTCCAAATTGAGCAGTTTTCAAGAATGAAACCTTACATCATTATTTGGCTGTATGTTCAGTTTTATGAAGGACCAATGCATTCTTACTCTTTCTTAGCTTCAATAATGCTGGAAGACTTAATTACTGGAAATGGTGGAGTAAAAATTAGCCACTTTAAATTATTTTTCTAAAGGGATTTTATTCTATCACACATTGATACAGTATTCGGTGTTCTGGACACTGAAGCAATTTATGTTATGTTACGTTTGGTATATTTGTTATGTTAGGTGCCTAGAGTAGCCCTATAGCAAAATAGGCAACAAATAAATTTAACAGATATATAAATTTATGCTCCCAAGCTTCTGAAAAAAACCAAACAGTACTAATAGGTAGTTTTTGAGTCTCTATCTTGATGTTTACAATCTAAAACCCATGAAGACCTGGCTCTTCATCTACACCTTCAAGAAAGGGAGAGTAAACCTCTTCATTATGCTTGCCATTTGTTTCCATAATGTGTATTCATTTTATTGTAATGTTGTAATTATGAACCACCCAGACATTGAGAGTCAGAATCAAGTTAAATAAATTATCACTATAAAATTATGATACAATTGAAAAACAAGATGGAGCTTGTAAAAGAAAACAAGATCATTATAGCATCGGTTCTTGATGTTACAAGGATTCTAATCTCACATATAATAGTTCACTAGAGTGGCTCTTAAGTCACTAGTGTGGGAGAATCAAAGAGAAATTTACCTTTTTGAAGAATATAGATGGTGGCCTTGCTTTCCTTCTCTCCTTCTGACACAGTGCAGTGGAATGGCTTCTGGATTATGGCAGTTATTTAGAGCAGAAACTTTAATTCTGACTGTGCTAAAAGGTAGGATGGTTTTAAGTTTTTCCACTATGTTATTGATATATGTTTTAGTATACCAATAAACTTAAAATCATTTATTTCTTCAACTTTTGCCTGGTGAAGATGGGTAGAGAAGAGGAGAAAGGAAAATGACAATGGACAAATCCTTTAGAAATAGCCAACTGGTATTTTGCAAAATATCCTGCTGAAACTTCTGATGTAATTTACAATACTTGCCGGAATTGTGATTCTTGTATTGAGGAAGTATTTCTTGTCTCGGTATTCATGAATAGCTTATTTGTTGCCAGTTGCTCCTTTAACAAATATCTAGAAACACTTCTCCATCTGAAATGCTCACTATCTCATAATATAGCATAATCTAGAAAATGTATCATTAGAAAAGTATTAATCCTATCTACAGAAATGTGCCATTGATCCTGAGTGGTATAAGAGACTATAGAATTGTACCAGTGCTTTTTCTAACATCCAATTTTGTCTGCTTTCACCATTTCAAAATCTTCTGGGTCTGTTTTCTAACTGCATTTCCTAAACACCAACAAATCATGATGAATAGAGTAATAAAATTATTTAATTATAATATCTGTAAAAGTTGAGTTCCTAAGTTTTTAAGATTGCAATAATCATGTGAAAGCTGTTTGTATTTCTTGAGCAGAACTCTTGCTTCTGCATTCAAGTTTAATTTCCAAGCTTCTTTCTCATTTACCCTATAGCAACTTTGTGAAGTAGATTAGGCTGAGAGAGAAAGAATGGCCAAAGTCACCCAAGGATAAAAATGGCATAGACTGTGGGTCACTTAATCATGGCACCATCCTGGCTCTCTGTCTTGTCTTGTGCAGTTCATAATATGACAGCAGAGACTAAAGCCTGAATATATCCCCTATATATTCATATATACATATGAATAGTATTTTGAAATTGTGCTTGATCATTGATCAAATATGAGTCAGTAGTATAACCTGACTTTTAAAAAGGCAAAATGCAAATTTGAATTGCCTCAGTAGAGGTATAACGCTTCAATCACATGAAGTAAATGGTTCCATTTTCTTTTTCATTAGTCAGAGACAAGGTAGAACATGTCCAGTTCCAATGATCACATTTAAAAAAAAGTTCAGACAATTGACACAGGTGCAAAAAATGGAGGTGGGTGGAAGGGTGGGCAGTACGGATGATGAAGCCGGTAGAAACTAAATTCTACAAGGAGATGTAGAATAAATTGGGTAGGTCTTGGGAAAAAAACTGGTAGGGAACTGTCAGCAAGCATTTTCCAAATATCTGAATGGGGAATCACAAAAAAGATCAAGGCCTGTTTTCTATTGCCTCAGGTTGAAGTATACAGGCAAACAGATTTTGGCTGAATGTGAGGCTAGATTTACAATTTTTAGATGGTAGAAGTGAATGTTTCAGGCAGCCATCTGTTGATGCTTTAATTTGGGTTCCTGCACTGTGAACATAGTTTGATTTATGGGTGTAAGGGATCCTTTCCAATTTTATGATTCTGTGATAATTGTCTCAATTCATCACTTTTTGTTTTGACAAGCTGCAGGTTAAAAAAAAATGCCAGTGGTATCTGGTATAATACCTCCTGAAGGGAAAATTGCTTCTGTATTCCTTCTAGATCATTTAGGAAATTCAGGAGGTATGTGAAATTGCCCCCACAATATTGTTTAAATGGAATGTTAACTATGAACTTCGCTGTCAGTGCATCCTTCAGGATCTAATCTGATCCCACTGTTCATTTTGAGAAACGAGAAAATCGCATCTTGGCATATTTGCTTGGTTTATCACTTTTCTTTCATACAACTATCCATTTTATAGTTTGGCAAAATCTGAAGTCTTCCTGGGTTAGTTGTTACTTGTTGCTGTATCTGGTAGTAACATGAAATGTCAATTTTATATTGAAAAGCAAATGCTTAATTTCTGCTAAGGCTACGGTCTAGAACAGGGGTGTCAAACTCTCAACGACACATCATCACATGATGCATCGTGACTTCCCCCTCTTCGCTAAACTGGGGTAGGCGTGGCCACCGTGTAGCGCATCCAGCCCACGGGCTACGAGTTTGAACCCCTGGTCTAGAATTTCTTTTGAAGTGTGTGTCTCTGAGCATCATTAATAAAGTTAATCATTTCATAGTAAGAATATGTCTGAAAATTGAAATTTTATTTAAGTACTTAATAATGCTCTGCTACATAAATGCCCATTAGAAGTAATGTATTTGATGTAGCAGTGTCAGAATTGTGGAGTCCTAGATGCTCTCTGAGCTTGGTTGTTTGCTTGCTGACATTTCATTACAGTTTAAGCTGCATGTGAAATTTGGACAAAAACGACCAATGAGTAAAAAAAACCAAATAGCTGAATGCAAATTATGCACATATCCAGACACACATTTCATACATTGTTATCCTTTTTATTACATGTTTTATATGCAGTATTGTAAAATATGCTGCTAAAACTGTACAGTTAAAGTCACCTACCAAGGAGAATTTATTTCTGAGTTGATGCAACACAGTAATATAATTCAGTCCTTCAGGTGCTTTATACATATAGTACTTTCATTATTGGTACTAAAAGAGAAAAGTGTTCTAGGAATTACTTACCTAAAAATGAATAGAAAAGAAATTGTATAAAGACACACCTCCATTCTACTCTAAGTTTATACTAGATAAGGCTATAAGTAACCTACTTTAAAAGTTGATAAACTTGAATGTTGCAGGGCTGCAAATGTGCTGTGGCATGTTTTACTACAGCTATAATGTTTCAGAAATCTAATACTTTAATAAACAGATATTGAAACTGGTACAAATATAGGCAAAGAGTACTTGTTAGCTGTCATTTTAATTTAAGTTCCCCTAGCATCTCAGCTGAAACTCAATGTTTCGGTTTGATTGTAAACTTGTTTTTCTGGTTGTGATTTCATTTTTTTTCTTTTTCATATTTATGTGGGTAATACTTATCAGTGTACTGAATGACTTTCATAGGTATCAGTTTCACCTTTGTCTCAATCCATAGTGTTTACAAAACTGCTGTTAGAGATTTAGTTTATGCGTATTTCATTGAATACAGGTAGCCCTTGACTTAAAAACCATTCATTTAATGACTGTTTACAGTGGAACTGAAACAAATTACTTATGACTGTTTTTTACACCTATGATGATTGCAGTATCCTCATGGCCATGTGATCAAAATTCAGAAGCTTGTCAACTGGCATGTATTTATGCCGGTTGCAGTGTCCCGAGGTCATGAAATCACTTTTGCAGCTTTCCAACAAGCAGAACCAATGGAAAAGTCAGATACACTTAACAACAGGGTTGCTAACAATTGCAGTGATTCACTTAACAACGGTGACAAGACAGATCATAAAATGGGACACAACTCACTTAACAACTGGCTTGCTTAGCAACAGAAATTTAGGACTCCATTGTGGTTTTAAATTGAGGACTACCTATAAGGTATTCATCTATACCATAGATGAAAAGTATAAATGCTTTTCATTTAAGTCAGCTACTATTTCCTCATTTGATATTAACTGCAAAAAAAATAAATGGATTTTCTGGATATATGTCAAAGATACAATAAAGTTCACTGATAGATAAATTGTATTGTAGACCTGTTGAATACAGAATGTTACATACTGCTGCTCATAATGCCCGTGTCCCATTTGCGTGATGATGATGATGATTACATGCCATCAAGTTGTTGACTCTTAGCAATCACATAGATTTGTCCAGGGTGATCTGTGCGTAACCTTGCCCTTCGGGTCTT